>NW_028270164.1:46517115-46827053 GCF_037043375.1 Chiloscyllium plagiosum | reverse complement strand
CAGGGCTCACAGCCCACACTGTTCCAGGGCTCACAGTCCACACTGTTCCAGGGCTCACAGCTTGCACTGTTCCAGGGCTCACAGCTCGCACTGTTCCTGGACTCAAAGTTCACACTGTTCACGGACTCACAGCTCACGCTGTTTAAGGGCTCACAGCTCACACTGTTTATGGACCCACATCCCACACTGTTCCCTGACTCACAGCTCACACTAATCCCGGATTCACAGTTCACACTGTTCCCGGACTCAAAGCTCACACTCTTCCCGGACTCACAGCTCACGCTGTTCCCAGACTCACAGCTCACACTATTCCCGCATTCACAGCTCGCACTATTTCTGGACTCACAGCTCGCACTGTTCGAGGGCTCACATCTCACAATGTTTGCGGACTCACAGCTCACACTATTCCCAAACTCAAAGCTCACACTATTCCCGAACTCACAGCTCACACTAGTCCCGGATTCACAGCTCACACAGTTCCCGAACTCACAGCTCACACTATTCCCGGATTCACAGCTGACACTGTTCCTGGATTCACAGCTCACACTATTCCCGGACTCACAGTTCACGTTTTTCCTGGACTCACAGCCCACACTGTTCCAGAGCTCACAGCCCACACTGTCCCAGTGCTCACAGCCCACACTATTCCCGGACTCACAGCTCACACTGTTCTAGGGCTCACAGTTCACACTGTTCCAGGGCTCACAGCTCACACTGATCCAGGGCTCACAGCCCACACTGTTCCAGGGCCCACAGCTCACACTGTTCCAGGGCTCACAGCGCACACTGTTCCCGGATTCACAGCTCACACTATTCCCGGACTCACAGCTCACACTGTTCCCGGACTCACAGACCACACTGTTCCAGGGCTAACAGCTCACAATGTTCCAGGGCTCACAGCTCACACTGTTCCAGGGCTCACAGCTCACAATGTTCCAGGACTCACAGCTCACACTGTCCCAGGGATCACAGTTCACACTGTTCCAGGGCTCACAGCTCACACTGTTCCAGGGCTCACAGCTCACACTGCTCCCGGACTCACAGCTCACACTGTTCCAGGACTCACAGCTCACACTGTCCCAGGACTCACAGCTCACACTGTTCCAGGGCTCACAGTCCACACTGTTTATGGACCCACATCCCACACTGTTCCCGGACTCACAGCTCACACTAATCCCGGATTCACAGCTCACGCTTTGCCAGGACTCACAGCTCACACTGTTCCAGGGCTCACAGTCCACACTGTTCCAGGGCACACAGCCCACATTGTTCCAGGGCTCACAACCCACACTGTTCCAGGGCTCACAGTCCACACTGTTCCAGGGCTCACAGTCCACACTGTTCCAGGGCTCACAGCTCACACTGTTCCAGGGCTCACAGCTCACACTGTTCCCGGACTCACAGCTCACAATGTTCCAGGACTCACAGCTCACACTGTTCCAGGACTCACAGCTCACTCTGTTCCCGGACTCACAGCTCACAATGTTCCCGGACTCACAGTTCACACTGTTCGAGGGCTCACAGCCCACACTGTTCCAGGGCTCACAACTCACACTGTTCCTGGACTCACAGCTCACACTGTTCCAGGTCTCATGGCTCACACTGTTCCTGGACACACAGCTCACACTGTTCCAGGACTCACAGCTCACACTGTTCCAGGACTCACAGCTCACACTGTACCAGGGCTCACGGCTCACACTGTTCCTGGACACACAGCTCACACTGTTCCAGGACTCATAGCTCACACTGTTCCAGGGTTCACAGCTCACACTGTCCCAGGGATCACAGTTCACACTGTTCCAGGGCTCACAGCTCACACTGTTCCAGGGCTCACAGCTCACACTGTTCCCGGACTCACAGCTCACAATGTTCCAGGACTCACAGCTCACACTGTTCCAGGACTCACAGCTCACTCTGTTCCTGGACTCACAGCTCACAATGTTCCCGGACTCACAGCTCACACTGTTCGAGGGCTCACAGCCCACACTGTTCCAGGGCTCACAGCTCACACTGTTCCTGGACTCACAGCTCACACTGTTCCAGGTCTCATGGCTCACACTGTTCCTGGACACACAGCTCACACTGTTCCAGGACTCACAGCTCACACTGTTCCAGGACTCACAGCTCACACTGTCCCAGGACTCACAGCTCACACTGTTCCAGGGCTCACAGTCCACACTGTTTATGGACCCACATCCCACACTGTTCCCGGACTCACAGCTCACACTAATCCCGGATTCACAGCTCACGCTTTGCCAGGACTCACAGCTCACACTGTTCCAGGGCTCACAGTCCACACTGTTCCAGGGCACACAGCCCACATTGTTCCAGGGCTCACAACCCACACTGTTCCAGGGCTCACAGTCCACACTGTTCCAGGGCTCACAGTCCACACTGTTCCAGGGCTCACTGCCCACACTGTTCCAGGGCTCACAGCTTGCACTGTTCCAGGGCTCACGGCTCACACTGTTCCCGGACTCACAGCTCAAACTGTTCCCGGACTCACAGCCCACAATGTTACAAGGATCACAGCTCACACTGTTCTAGGGCTCACAGCTCATACTGTTCCAGGGCTCACGGCTCACACTGTTCCAGGGCTCACAGCCCACACTTTTCCAGGGCTCACAGTCCACACTGTTCCAGGGCTCACAGCCCACACTGTTCCTGGGCTCACAGCTAGCACTGTTCCAGGGCTCACAGTCCACACTGTTCCAGGGCTCACAGCCCACACTGTTCCAGGGCTCACAGTCCACACTGTTCCAGGGCTCACAGCTTGCACTGTTCCAGGGCTCACAGCTCGCACTGTTCCTGGACTCAAAGTTCACACTGTTCACGGACTCACAGCTCACGCTGTTTAAGGGCTCACAGCTCACACTGTTTATGGACCCACATCCCACACTGTTCCCTGACTCACAGCTCACACTAATCCCGGATTCACAGTTCACACTGTTCCCGGACTCAAAGCTCACACTCTTCCCGGACTCACAGCTCACGCTGTTCCCAGACTCACAGCTCACACTATTCCCGCATTCACAGCTCGCACTATTTCTGGACTCACAGCTCGCACTGTTCGAGGGCTCACATCTCACAATGTTTGCGGACTCACAGCTCACACTATTCCCAAACTCAAAGCTCACACTATTCCCGAACTCACAGCTCACACTAGTCCCGGATTCACAGCTCACACAGTTCCCGAACTCACAGCTCACACTATTCCCGGATTCACAGCTGACACTGTTCCTGGATTCACAGCTCACACTATTCCCGGACTCACAGTTCACGTTTTTCCTGGACTCACAGCCCACACTGTTCCAGAGCTCACAGCCCACACTGTCCCAGTGCTCACAGCCCACACTATTCCCGGACTCACAGCTCACACTGTTCTAGGGCTCACAGTTCACACTGTTCCAGGGCTCACAGCTCACACTGATCCAGGGCTCACAGCCCACACTGTTCCAGGGCCCACAGCTCACACTGTTCCAGGGCTCACAGCGCACACTGTTCCCGGATTCACAGCTCACACTATTCCCGGACTCACAGCTCACAATGTTCCCGGACTCACAGACCACACTGTTCCAGGGCTAACAGCTCACAATGTTCCAGGGCTCACAGCTCACACTGTTCCAGGGCTCACAGCTCACAATGTTCCAGGACTCACAGCTCACACTGTCCCAGGGATCACAGTTCACACTGTTCCAGGGCTCACAGCTCACACTGTTCCAGGGCTCACAGCTCACACTGCTCCCGGACTCACAGCTCACACTGTTCCAGGGCTCACGGCACACACTGTTCCTGGACACACAGCTCACACTGTTCCAGGACTCACAGCTCACACTGTTCCAGGACTCACAGCTCACACTGTCCAAGGACTCACAGCTCCCACTGTTCCAGGGCTCACAGTCCACACTGTTTACGGACCCACATCCCACACTGTTCCCGGACTCACAGCTCACACTAATCCCGGATTCACAGCTCACGCTTTTCCAGGACTCACAGCTCACACTGTTCCAGGGCTCACAGTCCACACTGTTCCAGGGCTCACAGTCCACACTGTTCCAGGGCTCACTGCCCACACTGTTCCAGGGCTCACAGCTTGCACTGTTCCAGGGCTCACGGCTCACACTGTTCCAGGGCTCACGGCTCACACTGTTCCTGGACTCACAGCTCATACTGTTCCCGGACTCACAGCCCACAATGTTACAAGGATCACAGCTCACACTGTTCTAGGGCTCACAGCTCATACTGTTCCAGGGCTCACGGCTCACACTCTTCCAGGTCTCACAGTCCACACTGTTCCAGGGCTTACGGATCACACTGTCCCCGCACTCACACTGTTCCCGGACTCACAGCTCATACTGTTCCAGGGCTCACAGCCCACACTGTTCCAGGGCTCACAGCCCACACTGTTCCAGGGCTCACAGCTCACACTGTTCCTGGGCTCACAGCCCACACTGTTCCAGGGCTCACAGCCCACACTCTTCCAGGGCTCACAGTCCACACTGTTCCAGGGCTCACAGCCCACACTGTTCCAGGGCTCACAGCTTGCACTGTTCCAGGGCTCACAGCTCGCACTGTTCCTGGACTCAAAGTTCACACTGTTCACGGACTCACAGCTCACGCTGTTTAAGGGCTCACAGCTCACCCTGTTTATGGACCCACATCCCACACTGTTCCCTGACTCACAGCTCACACTAATCCCGGATTCACAGTTCACACTGTTCCCGGACTCACAGCTCACACTGTTCCAGGGCTCACAGTCCACACTGTTCCAGGGCTCACAGTCCACACTGTTCCAGGGCTCACTGCCCACACTGTTCCAGGGCTCACAGCTTGCACTGTTCCAGGGCTCACGGCTCACACTGTCCCCGGACTCACAGCTCATACTGTTCCCGGACTCACAGCCCACAATGTTACAAGGATCACAGCTCACACTGTTCTAGGGCTCACAGCTCATACTGTTCCCGGACTCACAGCCCACAATGTTACAAGGATCACAGCTCACACTGTTCTAGGGCTCACAGCTCATACTGTTCCAGGGCTCACGGCTCACACTGTTCCAGGGCTCACAGTCCACACTTTTCCAGGGCTTACGGATCACACTGTGCCCGCTCTCACAGCTCACACTGTTCCAGGGCTCATAGTCCACACTGTTCCAGGGCTCACAATCCACACTGTTCCAGGGCTCACAGCCCACACTGCTCCAGGGCTCACAGCCCACACTGTTCCAGGGCTCACAGCCCACACTGTTCCAGGGCTCACAGCTCGCACTGTTCCTGGACTCAAAGCTCACACTGTTCCAGGGCTCACAGCCCACACTGCTCCAGGGCTCACAGCCCACACTGTTCCAGGGCTCACAGCCCACACTGTTCCAGGGCTCACAGCTCACACTGTTCCTGGACTCAAAGTTCACACTGTTCACGGACTCACAGCTCACACTGTTTAAGGGCTCACAGCTCACACTGTTTATGGACCCACATCCCACACTGTTCCCTGACTCACAGCTCACACTAATCGCGGATTCACAGTTCACACTGTTCCCGGACTCACAGCTCATACTGTTCCCGGACTCACAGCTCACACTGTTCCAGGGCTCACAGTCCACACTATTCCAGGGCTCACAGTCCACACTGTTCCAGGGCTCACTGCCCACACTGTTCCAGGGCTCACAGCTTGCACTGTTCCAGGGCTCACGGCTCACACTGTTCCCGGACTCACAGCTCATACTGTTCCCGGACTCACAGCCCACAATGTTACAAGGAGCACAGCTCACACTGTTCTAGGGCTCACAGTTCACACTGTTCCCGGACTCACAGCTCATACTGTTCCCGGACTCACAGCTCACACTGTTCCAGGGCTCACAGTCCACACTATTCCAGGGCTCACAGTCCACACTGTTCCAGGGCTCACTGCCCACACTGTTCCAGGGCTCACAGCTTGCACTGTTCCAGGGCTCACGGCTCACACTGTTCCCGGACTCACAGCTCATACTGTTCCCGGACTCACAGCCGACAATGTTACAAGGATCACAGCTCACACTGTTCCCGGACTCACAGCTCATACTGTTCCCGGACTCACAGCCCACAATGTTACAAGGATCACAGCTCACACTGTTCTAGGGCTCACAGCTCATACTGTTCCTGGACTCACAGCTCACACTGTTAACAGAATCACAGCCCACACTGTTCCAGGGCTCACGGCTCACACTGTTCCAGGGCTCACAGTCCACACTTTTTCAGGGCTTACGGATCACACTGTCCCCGCACTCACAGCTCACACTGTTCCCGGACTCACAGCCCACAATGTTACAAGGATCACAGCTACCACTGTTCCCGGACTCACAGCTCACACTATTCCCGGACTCAAAGCTCACACTCTTCCCGGACTCACAGCTCACACTGTTCCCGAACTCACAGCTCACACTCTTCCCGGATTCACAGCTCGCACTATTCCTGGACTCACAGCTCACACTGTTCAAGGGCTCACATCTCACAATGTTTGCGGACTCACAGCTCACACTGTTCCCGAACTCACAGCTCACACTATTCCCGGATTCACAGCTGACACTGTTCCTGGATTCACAGCTCACACTATTCCCGGATTCACAGCTCGCACTATTTCTGGACTCACAGCTCGCACTGTTCATGGGCTCACATCTCACAATGTTTGCGGACTCACAGCTCACACTATTCCCAAACTCACAGCTCACACTATTCCCGAACTCACAGCTCACACTAGTCCCGGATTCACAGCTCACACTGTTCCCGAACTCACAGCTCACACTATTCCCGGATTCACAGCTGACACTGTTCCGGGATTCACAGCTCACACTATTCCCGGACTCACAGCTCACGTTTTTCCTGGACTCACAGCCCACACACTTCCAGAGCTCACAGCCCACACTGTCCCAGTGCTCACAGCCCACACTGTTCCCGGACTCACAGCTCACACTGTTCTAGGGCTCACAGTTCACACTGTTCCAGGGCTCACAGCTCACACTGATCCAGGACTCACAGCCCACACTGTTCCAGGACTCACAGCTCACACTGTCCAAGGACTCACAGCTCCCACTGTTCCAGGGCTCACAGTCCACACTGTTTACGGACCCACATCCCACACTGTTCCCGGACTCACAGCTCACACTAATCCCGGATTCACAGCTCACGCTTTTCCAGGACTCACAGCTCACACTGTTCCAGGGCTCACAGTCCACACTGTTCCAGGGCACACAGCCCACATTGTTCCAGGGCTCACAGCCCAGACTGTTCCAGGGCACACAGTCCACACTGTTCCAGGGCTCACAGTCCACACTGTTCCAGGGCTCACTGCCCACACTGTTCCAGGGCTCACAGCTTGCACTGTTCCAGGGCTCACGGCTCACACTGTTCCAGGGCTCACGGCTCACACTGTTCCCGGACTCACAGCTCATACTGTTCCCGGACTCACAGCCCACAATGTTACAAGGATCACAGCTCACACTGTTCTAGGGCTCACAGCTCATACTGTTCCAGGGCTCACGGCTCACACTCTTCCAGGTCTCACAGTCCACACTGTTCCAGGGCTTACGGATCACACTGTCCCCGCACTCACACTGTTCCCGGACTCACAGCTCATACTGTTCCAGGGCTCACAGCCCACACTGTTCCAGGGCTCACAGCCCACACTGTTCCAGGGCTCACAGCTCACACTGTTCCTGGGCTCACAGCCCACACTGTTCCTGGGCTCACAGCCCACACTGTTCCAGGGCTCACAGCTCACACTGTTCCTGGGCTCACAGTCCACACTGTTCCAGGGCTCACAGCCCACACTGTTCCAGGGCTCACAGCTTGCACTGTTCCAGGGCTCACAGCTCGCACTGTTCCTGGACTCAAAGTTCACACTGTTCACGGACTCACAGCTCACGCTGTTTAAGGGCTCACAGCTCACCCTGTTTATGGACCCACATCCCACACTGTTCCCTGACTCACAGCTCACACTAATCCCGGATTCACAGTTCACACTGTTCCCGGACTCACAGCTCACACTGTTCCAGGGCTCACAGTCCACACTGTTCCAGGGCTCACAGTCCACACTGTTCCAGGGCTCACTGCCCACACTGTTCCAGGGCTCACAGCTTGCACTGTTCCAGGGCTCACGGCTCACACTGTCCCCGGACTCACAGCTCATACTGTTCCCGGACTCACAGCCCACAATGTTACAAGGATCACAGCTCACACTGTTCTAGGGCTCACAGCTCATACTGTTCCCGGACTCACAGCCCACAATGTTACAAGGATCACAGCTCACACTGTTCTAGGGCTCACAGCTCATACTGTTCCAGGGCTCACGGCTCACACTGTTCCAGGGCTCACAGTCCACACTTTTCCAGGGCTTACGGATCACACTGTGCCCGCTCTCACAGCTCACACTGTTCCAGGGCTCATAGTCCACACTGTTCCAGGGCTCACAATCCACACTGTTCCAGGGCTCACAGCCCACACTGCTCCAGGGCTCACAGCCCACACTGTTCCAGGGCTCACAGCCCACACTGTTCCAGGGCTCACAGCTCGCACTGTTCCTGGACTCAAAGCTCACACTGTTCCAGGGCTCACAGCCCACACTGCTCCAGGGCTCACAGCCCACACTGTTCCAGGGCTCACAGCCCACACTGTTCCAGGGCTCACAGCTCACACTGTTCCTGGACTCAAAGTTCACACTGTTCACGGACTCACAGCTCACACTGTTTAAGGGCTCACAGCTCACACTGTTTATGGACCCACATCCCACACTGTTCCCTGACTCACAGCTCACACTAATCGCGGATTCACAGTTCACACTGTTCCCGGACTCACAGCTCATACTGTTCCCGGACTCACAGCTCACACTGTTCCAGGGCTCACAGTCCACACTATTCCAGGGCTCACAGTCCACACTGTTCCAGGGCTCACTGCCCACACTGTTCCAGGGCTCACAGCTTGCACTGTTCCAGGGCTCACGGCTCACACTGTTCCCGGACTCACAGCTCATACTGTTCCCGGACTCACAGCCCACAATGTTACAAGGAGCACAGCTCACACTGTTCTAGGGCTCACAGTTCACACTGTTCCCGGACTCACAGCTCATACTGTTCCCGGACTCACAGCTCACACTGTTCCAGGGCTCACAGTCCACACTATTCCAGGGCTCACAGTCCACACTGTTCCAGGGCTCACTGCCCACACTGTTCCAGGGCTCACAGCTTGCACTGTTCCAGGGCTCACGGCTCACACTGTTCCCGGACTCACAGCTCATACTGTTCCCGGACTCACAGCCGACAATGTTACAAGGATCACAGCTCACACTGTTCCCGGACTCACAGCTCATACTGTTCCCGGACTCACAGCCCACAATGTTACAAGGATCACAGCTCACACTGTTCTAGGGCTCACAGCTCATACTGTTCCTGGACTCACAGCTCACACTGTTAACAGAATCACAGCCCACACTGTTCCAGGGCTCACGGCTCACACTGTTCCAGGGCTCACAGTCCACACTTTTTCAGGGCTTACGGATCACACTGTCCCCGCACTCACAGCTCACACTGTTCCCGGACTCACAGCCCACAATGTTACAAGGATCACAGCTACCACTGTTCCCGGACTCACAGCTCACACTATTCCCGGACTCAAAGCTCACACTCTTCCCGGACTCACAGCTCACACTGTTCCCGAACTCACAGCTCACACTCTTCCCGGATTCACAGCTCGCACTATTCCTGGACTCACAGCTCACACTGTTCAAGGGCTCACATCTCACAATGTTTGCGGACTCACAGCTCACACTGTTCCCGAACTCACAGCTCACACTATTCCCGGATTCACAGCTGACACTGTTCCTGGATTCACAGCTCACACTATTCCCGGATTCACAGCTCGCACTATTTCTGGACTCACAGCTCGCACTGTTCATGGGCTCACATCTCACAATGTTTGCGGACTCACAGCTCACACTATTCCCAAACTCACAGCTCACACTATTCCCGAACTCACAGCTCACACTAGTCCCGGATTCACAGCTCACACTGTTCCCGAACTCACAGCTCACACTATTCCCGGATTCACAGCTGACACTGTTCCGGGATTCACAGCTCACACTATTCCCGGACTCACAGCTCACGTTTTTCCTGGACTCACAGCCCACACACTTCCAGAGCTCACAGCCCACACTGTCCCAGTGCTCACAGCCCACACTGTTCCCGGACTCACAGCTCACACTGTTCTAGGGCTCACAGTTCACACTGTTCCAGGGCTCACAGCTCACACTGATCCAGGACTCACAGCCCACACTGTTCCAGGGCCCACAGCTCACACTGTCCCAGGGCTCACAGCGCACACTGTTCCCGGAATCACAGCTCACACTATTCCCGGACTCACAGCTCACACTGTTCCCGGACTCACAGACCACACTGTTCCAGGGCTAACAGCTCACAATGTTCCAGGGCTCACAGCTCACACTGTTCCAGGACTCACAGCTCACACTGTCCCAGGGATCACAGTTCACACTGTTCCAGGGCTCACAGCTCACACTGTTCCAGGGCTCACAGCTCACACTGCTCCCGGACTCACAGCTCACACTGTTCCCGGACTCACAGCTCACACTGTTCCAGGGCTCACGGCTCACACTGTTCCTGGACACACAGCTTACACTGTTCCCAGACTCACAGCTCACACTGTTCCAGGACTCACAGCTCACACTGTCCAAGGACTCACAGCTCACACTGTTCCAGGGCTCACAGTCCACACAGTTTACGGACCCACATCCCACACTGTTCCCGGAATCACAGCTCACACTAATCCTGGATTCACAGCTCACGCTTTTCCAGGACTCACAGCTCAAACTGTTCCAGGGCTCACAGTCCACACTGTTCCAGGGCTCACAGTCCACACTGTTCCAGGGCTCACATTCCACACTGTTCCAGGGCTCACATTCCACACTGTTCCAGGGCTCACAGCTTGCACTGTTCCAGGGCTCACGGCTCACACTGTTCCCGGACTCACAGCTCATACTGTTCCCGGACTCACAGCCCACAATGTTACAAGGATCACAGCTCACACTGTTCTAGGGCTCACAGCTCATACTGTTCCAGGGCTCACGGCTCACACTGTTCCAGGGCTTACGGATCACACTGTCCCCGCACTCACAACTCACACTGTTCCCGGACTCACAGCTCATACTGTTCCAGGGCTCATAGTCCACACTGTTCCAGGGCTCACAATCCACACTGTTCCAGGGCTCACAGCCCACACTGCTCCAGGGCTCACAGCCCACACTGTTCCAGGGCTCACAGCCCACACTGTTCCAGGGCTCACAGTCCACACTGTTCCAGGGCTCACAGCCCACACTGTTCCAGGGCTCACAGCTTGCACTGTTCCAGGGCTCACAGCTCGCACTGTTCCTGGACTCAAAGTTCACACTGTTCACGGACTCACAGCTCACGCTGTTTAAGGGCTCATAGCTCACACTGTTTATGGACCCACATCCCACACTGTTCCCTGACTCACAGCTCACACTTATCCCGGATTCACAGTTCACACTGTTCCCGGACTCACAGCTCACACTGTTCCAGGGCTCCCAGTCCACAGTGTTCCAGGGCTCACAGTCCACACTGTTCCAGGGCTCACTGCCCACACTGTTCCAGGGATCACAGCTCATACTGTTCCAGGGCTCACGGCTCACACTGTTCCAGGGCTCACAGTCCACACTGTTCCAGGGCTTACGGATCTCACTGTCCCCGCTCTCACAGCTCACACTGTTCCAGGGCTCATAGTCCACACTGTTCCAGGGCTCACAATCCACACTGTTCCAGGGCTCACAGCACACACTGCTCCAGGGCTCACAGCCCACACTGTTCCAGGGCTCACAGCCCACACTGTTCCAGGGCTCACAGCTCGCACTGTTCCTGGACTCAAAGCTCACACTGTTCCAGGGCTCACAGCCCACACTGCTCCAGGGCTCACAGCCCACACTGTTCCAGGGCTCACAGCCCACACTGTTCCAGGGCTCACAGCTCACACTGTTCCTGGACTCAAAGTTCACACTGTTCACGGACTCACAGCTCACACTGTTTAAGGGCTCACAGCTCACACTGTTTATGGACCCACATCCCACACTGTTCCCTGACTCACAGCTCACACTAATCGCGGATTCACAGTTCACACTGTTCCCGGACTCACAGCTCATACTGTTCCCGGACTCACAGCTCACACTGTTCCAGGGCTCACAGTCCACACTATTCCAGGGCTCACAGTCCACACTGTTCCAGGGCTCACTGCCCACACTGTTCCAGGGCTCACAGCTTGCACTGTTCCAGGGCTCACGGCTCACACTGTTCCCGGACTCACAGCTCATACTGTTCCCGGACTCACAGCCCACAATGTTACAAGGATCACAGCTCACACTGTTCTAGGGCTCACAGCTCATACTGTTCCCGGACTCACAGCCCACAATGTTACAAGGATCACAGCTCACACTGTTCTAGGGCTCACAGTTCATACTGTTCCCGGACTCACAACTCACACTGTTAACAGAATCACAGCCCACACTGTTCCAGGGCTCACGGCTCACACTGTTCCAGGGCTCACAGTCCACACTGTTCCAGGGCTTACGGATCACACTGTCCCCGCACTCACAGCTCACACTGTTCCCGGACTCACAGCTCACACTATTCCCGGACTCAAAGCTCACACTCTTCCCGGACTCACAGCTCACACTGTTCCCGAACTCACAGCTCACACTATTCCCGGATTCACAGTGCGCACTATTCCTGGACTCACAGCTCACACTGTTCAAGGGCTCACATCTCACAATGTTTGCGGACTCACAACTCACACTATTCCCAAACTCACAGCTCACACTATTCCCGAACTCACAGCTCACACTATTCCCGGATTCACAGCTGACACTGTTCCTGGATTCACAGCTCACACTATTCCCGGACTCACAGCTCACGTTTTTCCTGGACTCACAGCCCACACTGTTCCAGGGCTCACAGCCCACACTGTTCCAGTGCTCACAGCCCACACTGTTCTAGGGCTCACAGTTCACACTGTTCCAGGGCTCACTGCTCACACTGTTCCAGGGTTCACAGCTCACACTGTTCCAGGGATCACAGCTCACACTGTTCCAGGACTCACAGCTCACACTCTCCCAGGGATCACAGTTCACACTGTTCCAGGGCACACAGCTCACACTGTTCCAGGGCTCACAGCTCACACTGTTCCCAGACTCACAGCTCACAATGTTCCAGGACTCACAGCTCACACTGTTCCAGGACTCACAGCTCACTCTGTTCCCGGACTCACAGCTCATAATGTTTGCGGACTCACAGGTCACACTATTCCCAAATTCACAGCTCACACTATTCCCGAACTCGCAGCTCACACTATTCCCGGATTCACAGCTCACACTGTTCCCGAACTCACAGCTCACTCTGTTCCCGGACTCACAGCTCATAATGTTTGCGGACTCACAGGTCACACTATTCCCAAATTCACAGCTCACACTATTCCCGAACTCACAGCTCACACTATTCCCGGATTCACAGCTGACACTGTTCCTGGATTCACAGCTCACACTATTCCCGGACTCACAGCTCACGTTTTTCCTGGTCTCACAGCCCACACTGTTCCAGAGCTCACAGCCCACACTGTTCCCGGACTCACAGCTCACACTGTTCTAGGGCTCACAGTTCACACTGTTACTGGGCTCACAGTTCACAATGTTCCAGGGCTCACAGTTCACACTGTTCCAGGGCTCACAGTTCACACTGTTCCAGGGCTCACATCTCAGACTGTTCCAGGGCTCACAGCCCACACTATTCCCGGACTCACAGCTCACACTGTTCTAGGTCTCACAGTTCACACTGTTCCCGGACTCACAGCTCACACTGTTCTAGGGCTCACAGTTCACACTGTTCCAGGGATCACAGCTCACACTGTTCCAGGACTCATAGCTCACACTGTCCCAGGGATCACAGTTCACACTGTCCCAGGGCTCACAGCTCACACTGTTCCAGGATTCACAGCTCACACTGCTCCCGGACTCACAGCTCACACTGTTCCCGGACTCACAGCTCACACTGTTCCAGGGCTCACGGCACACACTGTTCCTGGACACACAGCCCACACTGTTCCAGGACTCACAGCTCACACTGTTCCAGGACTCACAGCTCACACTGTCCCAGGACTCACAGCTCACACTGTTCCAGGGCTCACAGTCCACACTGTTTATGGACCCACATCCCACACTGTTCCCGGACTCAGCTCACACTAATCCCGGATTCACAGCTCACGCTTTTCCAGGACTCACAGCTCACACTGTTCCAGGGCTCACAGTCCACACTGTTCCAGGGCACACAGCCCACATTGTTCCAGGGCTCACAGCCCACACTGTTCCAGGGCTCACAGTCCACACTGTTCCAGGGCTCACAGTCCACACTGTTTCAGGGCTCACTGCCCACACTGTTCCAGGGCTCAAAGCTTGCACTGTTCCAGGGCTCACGGCTCACACTGTTCCCGGACTCACAGCTCATACTGTTCCCGGACTCACAGCCCTCAATGTTACAAGGATCACAGCTCACAGTGTTCTAGGGCTCACAGCTCATACTGTTCCCGGACTCACAGCTCACACTGTTAACAGAATCACAGCCCACACTGTTCCAGGGCTCACGGCTCACACTGTTCCAGGGCTCACAGTCCACACTGTTCCAGGGCTTACGGATCACACTGTCCCCGCACTCACAGCTCACACTGTTCCCAGACTCACAGCTCATACTATTCCAGGGCTCATAGTCCACACTGTTCCAGGGCTCACAATCCACACTGTTCCAGGGCTCACAGCCCACACTGCTCCAGGGCTCACAGCCCACACTGTTCCAGGGCTCACAGCCCAAACTGTTCCAGGGCTCACAGTCCACACTGTTCCAGGCCTCACAGCCCACACTGTTCCAGGGCTCACAGCCCACACTGTTCCAGGGCTCACATTCCACACTGTTCCAGGACTCACAGCCCACAATGTTCCAGGGCTCACAGCTCACACTGTTCCTGGACTCAAAGTTCACACTGTTCACGGACTCACAGCTCACACTGTTTAAGGGCTCACAGCTCACACTGTTTATGGACCCACATCCCACACTGTTCCCTGACTCACAGCTCACACTAATCGCGGATTCACAGTTCACACTGTTCCCGGACTCACAGCTCATACATGTTCCCGGACTCACAGCTCACACTGTTCCAGGGCTCACAGTCCACACTATTCCAGGGCTCACAGTCCACACTGTTCCAGGGCTCACTGCCCACACTGTTCCAGGGCTCACAGCTTGCACTGTTCCAGGGCACACGGCTCACACTGTTCCCGGACTCACAGCTCATACTGTTCCCGGACTCACAGCCCACAATGTTACAAGGATCACAGCTCACACTGTTCTAGGGCTCACAGCTCATACTGTTCCCGGACTCACAGACAACAATGTTACAAGGATCACAGCTCACACTGTTCTAGGGCTCACAGCTCATACTGTTCCCGGACTCACAACTCACACTGTTAACAGAATCACAGCCCACACTGTTCCAGGGCTCACGGCTCACACTGTTCCAGGGCTCACAGTCCACACTGTTCCAGGGCTTACGGATCACACTGTCCCCGCACTCACAGCTCACACTGTTCCCGGACTCACAGCCCACAATGTTACAAGGATCACAGCTCACACTGTTCCAGGGCTCACAGCCCACACTGTTCCAGTGCTCACAGCCCACACTGTTCTAGGGCTCACAGTTCACACTGTTCCAGGGCTCACTGCTCACACTGTTCCAGGGTTCACAGCTCACACTGTTCCAGGGATCACAGCTCACACTGTTCCAGGACTCACAGCTCACACTGTCCCAGGGATCACAGTTCACACTGTTCCAGGGCTCACAGCTCACACTGTTCCCGGACTCACAGCTCACAATGTTCCAGGACTCACAGCTCACACTGTTCCAGGACTCACAGCTCACTCTGTTCCCGGACTCACAGCTCACAATGTTCCCGGACTCACAGCTCACACTGTTCGAGGGCTCACAGCCCACACTGTTCCAGGGCTCACAGCTCACACTGTTCCTGGACTCACAGCTCACACTGTTCCAGGTCTCATGGCTCACACTGTTCCTGGACACACAGCTCACACTGTTCCAGGACTCACAGCTCACACTGTTCCAGGACTCACAGCTCACACTGTCCCAGGACTCACAGCTCACACTGTTCCAGGGCTCACAGTCCACACTGTTCCAGGGCACACAGCCCACATTGTTCCAGGGCTCACAGCTCACACTGCTCCCGGACTCACAGCTCACACTGTTCCAGGGCTCACGGCACACACTGTTCCTGGACACACAGCTCACACTGTTCCAGGACTCACAGCTCACACTGTTCCAGGACTCACAGCTCACACTGTCCAAGGACTCACAGCTCCCACTGTTCCAGGGCTCACAGTCCACACTGTTTACGGACCCACATCCCACACTGTTCCCGGACTCACAGCTCACACTAATCCCGGATTCACAGCTCACGCTTTTCCAGGACTCACAGCTCACACTGTTCCAGGGCTCACAGTCCACACTGTTCCAGGGCACACAGCCCACATTGTTCCAGGGCTCACAGCCCAGACTGTTCCAGGGCACACAGTCCACACTGTTCCAGGGCTCACAGTCCACACTGTTCCAGGGCTCACAGCTTGCACTGTTCCAGGACTCACAGCTCACACTGTACCAGGGCTCACGGCTCACACTGTTCCTGGACACACAGCTCACACTGTTCCAGGACTCATAGCTCACACTGTTCCAGGGTTCACAGCTCACACTGTCCCAGGGATCACAGTTCACACTGTTCCAGGGCTCACAGCTCACACTGTTCCAGGGCTCACAGCTCACACTGTTCCCGGACTCACAGCTCACAATGTTCCAGGACTCACAGCTCACACTGTTCCAGGACTCACAGCTCACTCTGTTCCCGGACTCACAGCTCACAATGTTCCCGGACTCACAGCTCACACTGTTCGAGGGCTCACAGCCCACACTGTTCCAGGGCTCACAGCTCACACTGTTCCTGGACTCACAGCTCACACTGTTCCAGGTCTCATGGCTCACACTGTTCCTGGACACACAGCTCACACTGTTCCAGGACTCACAGCTCACACTGTTCCAGGACTCACAGCTCACACTGTCCCAGGACTCACAGCTCACACTGTTCCAGGGCTCACAGTCCACACTGTTTATGGACCCACATCCCACACTGTTCCCGGACTCACAGCTCACACTAATCCCGGATTCACAGCTCACGCTTTGCCAGGACTCACAGCTCACACTGTTCCAGGGCTCACAGTCCACACTGTTCCAGGGCACACAGCCCACATTGTTCCAGGGCTCACAACCCACACTGTTCCAGGGCTCACAGTCCACACTGTTCCAGGGCTCACAGTCCACACTGTTCCAGGGCTCACTGCCCACACTGTTCCAGGGCTCACAGCTTGCACTGTTCCAGGGCTCACAGCTCGCACTGTTCCTGGACTCAAAGTTCACACTGTTCACGGACTCACAGCTCACGCTGTTTAAGGGCTCACAGCTCACACTGTTTATGGACCCACATCCCACACTGTTCCCTGACTCACAGCTCACACTAATCCCGGATTCACAGTTCACACTGTTCCCGGACTCAAAGCTCACACTCTTCCCGGACTCACAGCTCACGCTGTTCCCAGACTCACAGCTCACACTATTCCCGCATTCACAGCTCGCACTATTTCTGGACTCACAGCTCGCACTGTTCGAGGGCTCACATCTCACAATGTTTGCGGACTCACAGCTCACACTATTCCCAAACTCAAAGCTCACACTATTCCCGAACTCACAGCTCACACTAGTCCCGGATTCACAGCTCACACAGTTCCCGAACTCACAGCTCACACTATTCCCGGATTCACAGCTGACACTGTTCCTGGATTCACAGCTCACACTATTCCCGGACTCACAGTTCACGTTTTTCCTGGACTCACAGCCCACACTGTTCCAGAGCTCACAGCCCACACTGTCCCAGTGCTCACAGCCCACACTATTCCCGGACTCACAGCTCACACTGTTCTAGGGCTCACAGTTCACACTGTTCCAGGGCTCACAGCTCACACTGATCCAGGGCTCACAGCCCACACTGTTCCAGGGCCCACAGCTCACACTGTTCCAGGGCTCACAGCGCACACTGTTCCCGGATTCACAGCTCACACTATTCCCGGACTCACAGCTCACACTGTTCCCGGACTCACAGACCACACTGTTCCAGGGCTAACAGCTCACAATGTTCCAGGGCTCACAGCTCACACTGTTCCAGGGCTCACAGCTCACAATGTTCCAGGACTCACAGCTCACACTGTCCCAGGGATCACAGTTCACACTGTTCCAGGGCTCACAGCTCACACTGTTCCAGGGCTCACAGCTCACACTGCTCCCGGACTCACAGCTCACACTGTTCCAGGACTCACAGCTCACACTGTCCCAGGACTCACAGCTCACACTGTTCCAGGGCTCACAGTCCACACTGTTTATGGACCCACATCCCACACTGTTCCCGGACTCACAGCTCACACTAATCCCGGATTCACAGCTCACGCTTTGCCAGGACTCACAGCTCACACTGTTCCAGGGCTCACAGTCCACACTGTTCCAGGGCACACAGCCCACATTGTTCCAGGGCTCACAACCCACACTGTTCCAGGGCTCACAGTCCACACTGTTCCAGGGCTCACAGTCCACACTGTTCCAGGGCTCACAGCTCACACTGTTCCAGGGCTCACAGCTCACACTGTTCCCGGACTCACAGCTCACAATGTTCCAGGACTCACAGCTCACACTGTTCCAGGACTCACAGCTCACTCTGTTCCCGGACTCACAGCTCACAATGTTCCCGGACTCACAGCTCACACTGTTCGAGGGCTCACAGCCCACACTGTTCCAGGGCTCACAGCTCACACTGTTCCTGGACTCACAGCTCACACTGTTCCAGGTCTCATGGCTCACACTGTTCCTGGACACACAGCTCACACTGTTCCAGGACTCACAGCTCACACTGTTCCAGGACTCACAGCTCACACTGTACCAGGGCTCACGGCTCACACTGTTCCTGGACACACAGCTCACACTGTTCCAGGACTCATAGCTCACACTGTTCCAGGGTTCACAGCTCACACTGTCCCAGGGATCACAGTTCACACTGTTCCAGGGCTCACAGCTCACACTGTTCCAGGGCTCACAGCTCACACTGTTCCCGGACTCACAGCTCACAATGTTCCAGGACTCACAGCTCACACTGTTCCAGGACTCACAGCTCACTCTGTTCCTGGACTCACAGCTCACAATGTTCCCGGACTCACAGCTCACACTGTTCGAGGGCTCACAGCCCACACTGTTCCAGGGCTCACAGCTCACACTGTTCCTGGACTCACAGCTCACACTGTTCCAGGTCTCATGGCTCACACTGTTCCTGGACACACAGCTCACACTGTTCCAGGACTCACAGCTCACACTGTTCCAGGACTCACAGCTCACACTGTCCCAGGACTCACAGCTCACACTGTTCCAGGGCTCACAGTCCACACTGTTTATGGACCCACATCCCACACTGTTCCCGGACTCACAGCTCACACTAATCCCGGATTCACAGCTCACGCTTTGCCAGGACTCACAGCTCACACTGTTCCAGGGCTCACAGTCCACACTGTTCCAGGGCACACAGCCCACATTGTTCCAGGGCTCACAACCCACACTGTTCCAGGGCTCACAGTCCACACTGTTCCAGGGCTCACAGTCCACACTGTTCCAGGGCTCACTGCCCACACTGTTCCAGGGCTCACAGCTTGCACTGTTCCAGGGCTCACGGCTCACACTGTTCCCGGACTCACAGCTCAAACTGTTCCCGGACTCACAGCCCACAATGTTACAAGGATCACAGCTCACACTGTTCTAGGGCTCACAGCTCATACTGTTCCAGGGCTCACGGCTCACACTGTTCCAGGGCTCACAGCCCACACTTTTCCAGGGCTCACAGTCCACACTGTTCCAGGGCTCACAGCCCACACTGTTCCTGGGCTCACAGCTAGCACTGTTCCAGGGCTCACAGTCCACACTGTTCCAGGGCTCACAGCCCACACTGTTCCAGGGCTCACAGTCCACACTGTTCCAGGGCTCACAGCTTGCACTGTTCCAGGGCTCACAGCTCGCACTGTTCCTGGACTCAAAGTTCACACTGTTCACGGACTCACAGCTCACGCTGTTTAAGGGCTCACAGCTCACACTGTTTATGGACCCACATCCCACACTGTTCCCTGACTCACAGCTCACACTAATCCCGGATTCACAGTTCACACTGTTCCCGGACTCAAAGCTCACACTCTTCCCGGACTCACAGCTCACGCTGTTCCCAGACTCACAGCTCACACTATTCCCGCATTCACAGCTCGCACTATTTCTGGACTCACAGCTCGCACTGTTCGAGGGCTCACATCTCACAATGTTTGCGGACTCACAGCTCACACTATTCCCAAACTCAAAGCTCACACTATTCCCGAACTCACAGCTCACACTAGTCCCGGATTCACAGCTCACACAGTTCCCGAACTCACAGCTCACACTATTCCCGGATTCACAGCTGACACTGTTCCTGGATTCACAGCTCACACTATTCCCGGACTCACAGTTCACGTTTTTCCTGGACTCACAGCCCACACTGTTCCAGAGCTCACAGCCCACACTGTCCCAGTGCTCACAGCCCACACTATTCCCGGACTCACAGCTCACACTGTTCTAGGGCTCACAGTTCACACTGTTCCAGGGCTCACAGCTCACACTGATCCAGGGCTCACAGCCCACACTGTTCCAGGGCCCACAGCTCACACTGTTCCAGGGCTCACAGCGCACACTGTTCCCGGATTCACAGCTCACACTATTCCCGGACTCACAGCTCACAATGTTCCCGGACTCACAGACCACACTGTTCCAGGGCTAACAGCTCACAATGTTCCAGGGCTCACAGCTCACACTGTTCCAGGGCTCACAGCTCACAATGTTCCAGGACTCACAGCTCACACTGTCCCAGGGATCACAGTTCACACTGTTCCAGGGCTCACAGCTCACACTGTTCCAGGGCTCACAGCTCACACTGCTCCCGGACTCACAGCTCACACTGTTCCAGGGCTCACGGCACACACTGTTCCTGGACACACAGCTCACACTGTTCCAGGACTCACAGCTCACACTGTTCCAGGACTCACAGCTCACACTGTCCAAGGACTCACAGCTCCCACTGTTCCAGGGCTCACAGTCCACACTGTTTACGGACCCACATCCCACACTGTTCCCGGACTCACAGCTCACACTAATCCCGGATTCACAGCTCACGCTTTTCCAGGACTCACAGCTCACACTGTTCCAGGGCTCACAGTCCACACTGTTCCAGGGCACACAGCCCACATTGTTCCAGGGCTCACAGCCCAGACTGTTCCAGGGCACACAGTCCACACTGTTCCAGGGCTCACAGTCCACACTGTTCCAGGGCTCACTGCCCACACTGTTCCAGGGCTCACAGCTTGCACTGTTCCAGGGCTCACGGCTCACACTGTTCCAGGGCTCACGGCTCACACTGTTCCTGGACTCACAGCTCATACTGTTCCCGGACTCACAGCCCACAATGTTACAAGGATCACAGCTCACACTGTTCTAGGGCTCACAGCTCATACTGTTCCAGGGCTCACGGCTCACACTCTTCCAGGTCTCACAGTCCACACTGTTCCAGGGCTTACGGATCACACTGTCCCCGCACTCACACTGTTCCCGGACTCACAGCTCATACTGTTCCAGGGCTCACAGCCCACACTGTTCCAGGGCTCACAGCCCACACTGTTCCAGGGCTCACAGCTCACACTGTTCCTGGGCTCACAGCCCACACTGTTCCAGGGCTCACAGCCCACACTCTTCCAGGGCTCACAGTCCACACTGTTCCAGGGCTCACAGCCCACACTGTTCCAGGGCTCACAGCTTGCACTGTTCCAGGGCTCACAGCTCGCACTGTTCCTGGACTCAAAGTTCACACTGTTCACGGACTCACAGCTCACGCTGTTTAAGGGCTCACAGCTCACCCTGTTTATGGACCCACATCCCACACTGTTCCCTGACTCACAGCTCACACTAATCCCGGATTCACAGCCCACACTGTTCCAGGGCTCACAGTCCACACTGTTCCAGGGCTCACAGTCCACACTGTTCCAGGGCTCACTGCCCACACTGTTCCAGGGCTCACAGCTTGCACTGTTCCAGGGCTCACGGCTCACACTGTCCCCGGACTCACAGCTCATACTGTTCCCGGACTCACAGCCCACAATGTTACAAGGATCACAGCTCACACTGTTCTAGGGCTCACAGCTCATACTGTTCCCGGACTCACAGCCCACAATGTTACAAGGATCACAGCTCACACTGTTCTAGGGCTCACAGCTCATACTGTTCCAGGGCTCACGGCTCACACTGTTCCAGGGCTCACAGTCCACACTTTTCCAGGGCTTACGGATCACACTGTGCCCGCTCTCACAGCTCACACTGTTCCAGGGCTCATAGTCCACACTGTTCCAGGGCTCACAATCCACACTGTTCCAGGGCTCACAGCCCACACTGCTCCAGGGCTCACAGCCCACACTGTTCCAGGGCTCACAGCCCACACTGTTCCAGGGCTCACAGCTCGCACTGTTCCTGGACTCAAAGCTCACACTGTTCCAGGGCTCACAGCCCACACTGCTCCAGGGCTCACAGCCCACACTGTTCCAGGGCTCACAGCCCACACTGTTCCAGGGCTCACAGCTCACACTGTTCCTGGACTCAAAGTTCACACTGTTCACGGACTCACAGCTCACACTGTTTAAGGGCTCACAGCTCACACTGTTTATGGACCCACATCCCACACTGTTCCCTGACTCACAGCTCACACTAATCGCGGATTCACAGTTCACACTGTTCCCGGACTCACAGCTCATACTGTTCCCGGACTCACAGCTCACACTGTTCCAGGGCTCACAGTCCACACTATTCCAGGGCTCACAGTCCACACTGTTCCAGGGCTCACTGCCCACACTGTTCCAGGGCTCACAGCTTGCACTGTTCCAGGGCTCACGGCTCACACTGTTCCCGGACTCACAGCTCATACTGTTCCCGGACTCACAGCCGACAATGTTACAAGGATCACAGCTCACACTGTTCCCGGACTCACAGCTCATACTGTTCCCGGACTCACAGCCCACAATGTTACAAGGATCACAGCTCACACTGTTCTAGGGCTCACAGCTCATACTGTTCCTGGACTCACAGCTCACACTGTTAACAGAATCACAGCCCACACTGTTCCAGGGCTCACGGCTCACACTGTTCCAGGGCTCACAGTCCACACTTTTTCAGGGCTTACGGATCACACTGTCCCCGCACTCACAGCTCACACTGTTCCCGGACTCACAGCCCACAATGTTACAAGGATCACAGCTACCACTGTTCCCGGACTCACAGCTCACACTATTCCCGGACTCAAAGCTCACACTCTTCCCGGACTCACAGCTCACACTGTTCCCGAACTCACAGCTCACACTCTTCCCGGATTCACAGCTCGCACTATTCCTGGACTCACAGCTCACACTGTTCAAGGGCTCACATCTCACAATGTTTGCGGACTCACAGCTCACACTGTTCCCGAACTCACAGCTCACACTATTCCCGGATTCACAGCTGACACTGTTCCTGGATTCACAGCTCACACTATTCCCGGATTCACAGCTCGCACTATTTCTGGACTCACAGCTCGCACTGTTCATGGGCTCACATCTCACAATGTTTGCGGACTCACAGCTCACACTATTCCCAAACTCACAGCTCACACTATTCCCGAACTCACAGCTCACACTAGTCCCGGATTCACAGCTCACACTGTTCCCGAACTCACAGCTCACACTATTCCCGGATTCACAGCTGACACTGTTCCGGGATTCACAGCTCACACTATTCCCGGACTCACAGCTCACGTTTTTCCTGGACTCACAGCCCACACACTTCCAGAGCTCACAGCCCACACTGTCCCAGTGCTCACAGCCCACACTGTTCCCGGACTCACAGCTCACACTGTTCTAGGGCTCACAGTTCACACTGTTCCAGGGCTCACAGCTCACACTGATCCAGGACTCACAGCCCACACTGTTCCAGGGCCCACAGCTCACACTGTCCCAGGGCTCACAGCGCACACTGTTCCCGGAATCACAGCTCACACTATTCCCGGACTCACAGCTCACACTGTTCCCGGACTCACAGACCACACTGTTCCAGGGCTAACAGCTCACAATGTTCCAGGGCTCACAGCTCACACTGTTCCAGGACTCACAGCTCACACTGTCCCAGGGATCACAGTTCACACTGTTCCAGGGCTCACAGCTCACACTGTTCCAGGGCTCACAGCTCACACTGCTCCCGGACTCACAGCTCACACTGTTCCCGGACTCACAGCTCACACTGTTCCAGGGCTCACGGCTCACACTGTTCCTGGACACACAGCTTACACTGTTCCCAGACTCACAGCTCACACTGTTCCAGGACTCACAGCTCACACTGTCCAAGGACTCACAGCTCACACTGTTCCAGGGCTCACAGTCCACACAGTTTACGGACCCACATCCCACACTGTTCCCGGAATCACAGCTCACACTAATCCTGGATTCACAGCTCACGCTTTTCCAGGACTCACAGCTCAAACTGTTCCAGGGCTCACAGTCCACACTGTTCCAGGGCTCACAGTCCACACTGTTCCAGGGCTCACATTCCACACTGTTCCAGGGCTCACATTCCACACTGTTCCAGGGCTCACAGCTTGCACTGTTCCAGGGCTCACGGCTCACACTGTTCCCGGACTCACAGCTCATACTGTTCCCGGACTCACAGCCCACAATGTTACAAGGATCACAGCTCACACTGTTCTAGGGCTCACAGCTCATACTGTTCCAGGGCTCACGGCTCACACTGTTCCAGGGCTTACGGATCACACTGTCCCCGCACTCACAACTCACACTGTTCCCGGACTCACAGCTCATACTGTTCCAGGGCTCATAGTCCACACTGTTCCAGGGCTCACAATCCACACTGTTCCAGGGCTCACAGCCCACACTGCTCCAGGGCTCACAGCCCACATTGTTCCAGGGCTCACAGCCCACACTGTTCCAGGGCTCACAGTCCACACTGTTCCAGGGCTCACAGCCCACACTGTTCCAGGGCTCACAGCTTGCACTGTTCCAGGGCTCACAGCTCGCACTGTTCCTGGACTCAAAGTTCACACTGTTCACGGACTCACAGCTCACGCTGTTTAAGGGCTCATAGCTCACACTGTTTATGGACCCACATCCCACACTGTTCCCTGACTCACAGCTCACACTTATCCCGGATTCACAGTTCACACTGTTCCCGGACTCACAGCTCACACTGTTCCAGGGCTCCCAGTCCACAGTGTTCCAGGGCTCACTGCCCACACTGTTCCAGGGATCACAGCTCATACTGTTCCAGGGCTCACGGCTCACACTGTTCCAGGGCTCACAGTCCACACTGTTCCAGGGCTTACGGATCTCACTGTCCCCGCTCTCACAGCTCACACTGTTCCAGGGCTCATAGTCCACACTGTTCCAGGGCTCACAATCCACACTGTTCCAGGGCTCACAGCACACACTGCTCCAGGGCTCACAGCCCACACTGTTCCAGGGCTCACAGCCCACACTGTTCCAGGGCTCACAGCTCGCACTGTTCCTGGACTCAAAGCTCACACTGTTCCAGGGCTCACAGCCCACACTGCTCCAGGGCTCACAGCCCACACTGTTCCAGGGCTCACAGCCCACACTGTTCCAGGGCTCACAGCTCACACTGTTCCTGGACTCAAAGTTCACACTGTTCACGGACTCACAGCTCACACTGTTTAAGGGCTCACAGCTCACACTGTTTATGGACCCACATCCCACACTGTTCCCTGACTCACAGCTCACACTAATCGCGGATTCACAGTTCACACTGTTCCCGGACTCACAGCTCATACTGTTCCCGGACTCACAGCTCACACTGTTCCAGGGCTCACAGTCCACACTATTCCAGGGCTCACAGTCCACACTGTTCCAGGGCTCACTGCCCACACTGTTCCAGGGCTCACAGCTTGCACTGTTCCAGGGCTCACGGCTCACACTGTTCCCGGACTCACAGCTCATACTGTTCCCGGACTCACAGCCCACAATGTTACAAGGATCACAGCTCACACTGTTCTAGGGCTCACAGCTCATACTGTTCCCGGACTCACAGCCCACAATGTTACAAGGATCACAGCTCACACTGTTCTAGGGCTCACAGTTCATACTGTTCCCGGACTCACAACTCACACTGTTAACAGAATCACAGCCCACACTGTTCCAGGGCTCACGGCTCACACTGTTCCAGGGCTCACAGTCCACACTGTTCCAGGGCTTACGGATCACACTGTCCCCGCACTCACAGCTCACACTGTTCCCGGACTCACAGCTCACACTATTCCCGGACTCAAAGCTCACACTCTTCCCGGACTCACAGCTCACACTGTTCCCGAACTCACAGCTCACACTATTCCCGGATTCACAGTGCGCACTATTCCTGGACTCACAGCTCACACTGTTCAAGGGCTCACATCTCACAATGTTTGCAGACTCACAACTCACACTATTCCCAAACTCACAGCTCACACTATTCCCGAACTCACAGCTCACACTATTCCCGGATTCACAGCTGACACTGTTCCTGGATTCACAGCTCACACTATTCCCGGACTCACAGCTCACGTTTTTCCTGGACTCACAGCCCACACTGTTCCAGGGCTCACAGCCCACACTGTTCCAGTGCTCACAGCCCACACTGTTCTAGGGCTCACAGTTCACACTGTTCCAGGGCTCACTGCTCACACTGTTCCAGGGTTCACAGCTCACACTGTTCCAGGGATCACAGCTCACACTGTTCCAGGACTCACAGCTCACACTCTCCCAGGGATCACAGTTCACACTGTTCCAGGGCACACAGCTCACACTGTTCCAGGGCTCACAGCTCACACTGTTCCCAGACTCACAGCTCACAATGTTCCAGGACTCACAGCTCACACTGTTCCAGGACTCACAGCTCACTCTGTTCCCGGACTCACAGCTCATAATGTTTGCGGACTCACAGGTCACACTATTCCCAAATTCACAGCTCACACTATTCCCGAACTCGCAGCTCACACTATTCCCGGATTCACAGCTCACACTGTTCCCGAACTCACAGCTCACTCTGTTCCCGGACTCACAGCTCATAATGTTTGCGGACTCACAGGTCACACTATTCCCAAATTCACAGCTCACACTATTCCCGAACTCACAGCTCACACTATTCCCGGATTCACAGCTGACACTGTTCCTGGATTCACAGCTCACACTATTCCCGGACTCACAGCTCACGTTTTTCCTGGTCTCACAGCCCACACTGTTCCAGAGCTCACAGCCCACACTGTTCCCGGACTCACAGCTCACACTGTTCTAGGGCTCACAGTTCACACTGTTACTGGGCTCACAGTTCACAATGTTCCAGGGCTCACAGTTCACACTGTTCCAGGGCTCACAGTTCACACTGTTCCAGGGCTCACATCTCAGACTGTTCCAGGGCTCACAGCCCACACTATTCCCGGACTCACAGCTCACACTGTTCTAGGTCTCACAGTTCACACTGTTCCCGGACTCACAGCTCACACTGTTCTAGGGCTCACAGTTCACACTGTTCCAGGGATCACAGCTCACACTGTTCCAGGACTCATAGCTCACACTGTCCCAGGGATCACAGTTCACACTGTCCCAGGGCTCACAGCTCACACTGTTCCAGGATTCACAGCTCACACTGCTCCCGGACTCACAGCTCACACTGTTCCCGGACTCACAGCTCACACTGTTCCAGGGCTCACGGCACACACTGTTCCTGGACACACAGCTCACACTGTTCCAGGACTCACAGCTCACACTGTTCCAGGACTCACAGCTCACACTGTCCCAGGACTCACAGCTCACACTGTTCCAGGGCTCACAGTCCACACTGTTTATGGACCCACATCCCACACTGTTCCCGGACTCAGCTCACACTAATCCCGGATTCACAGCTCACGCTTTTCCAGGACTCACAGCTCACACTGTTCCAGGGCTCACAGTCCACACTGTTCCAGGGCTCACAGTCCACACTGTTCCAGGGCTCACAGTCCACACTGTTTCAGGGCTCACTGCCCACACTGTTCCAGGGCTCAAAGCTTGCACTGTTCCAGGGCTCACGGCTCACACTGTTCCCGGACTCACAGCTCATACTGTTCCCGGACTCACAGCCCTCAATGTTACAAGGATCACAGCTCACAGTGTTCTAGGGCTCACAGCTCATACTGTTCCCGGACTCACAGCTCACACTGTTAACAGAATCACAGCCCACACTGTTCCAGGGCTCACGGCTCACACTGTTCCAGGGCTCACAGTCCACACTGTTCCAGGGCTTACGGATCACACTGTCCCCGCACTCACAGCTCACACTGTTCCCAGACTCACAGCTCATACTATTCCAGGGCTCATAGTCCACACTGTTCCAGGGCTCACAGCCCACACTGTTCCAGGGCTCACAGCCCACACTGTTCCAGGGCTCACAATCCACACTGTTCCAGGGCTCACAGCCCACACTGTTCCAGGGCTCACAGCCCACACTGTTCCAGGGCTCACAGCCCAAACTGTTCCAGGGCTCACAGTCCACACTGTTCCAGGCCTCACAGCCCACACTGTTCCAGGGCTCACAGCCCACACTGTTCCAGGGCTCACATTCCACACTGTTCCAGGACTCACAGCCCACAATGTTCCAGGGCTCACAGCTCACACTGTTCCTGGACTCAAAGTTCACACTGTTCACGGACTCACAGCTCACACTGTTTAAGGGCTCACAGCTCACACTGTTTATGGACCCACATCCCACACTGTTCCCTGACTCACAGCTCACACTAATCGCGGATTCACAGTTCACACTGTTCCCGGACTCACAGCTCATACATGTTCCCGGACTCACAGCTCACACTGTTCCAGGGCTCACAGTCCACACTATTCCAGGGCTCACAGTCCACACTGTTCCAGGGCTCACTGCCCACACTGTTCCAGGGCTCACAGCTTGCACTGTTCCAGGGCACACGGCTCACACTGTTCCCGGACTCACAGCTCATACTGTTCCCGGACTCACAGCCCACAATGTTACAAGGATCACAGCTCACACTGTTCTAGGGCTCACAGCTCATACTGTTCCCGGACTCACAGACAACAATGTTACAAGGATCACAGCTCACACTGTTCTAGGGCTCACAGCTCATACTGTTCCCGGACTCACAACTCACACTGTTAACAGAATCACAGCCCACACTGTTCCAGGGCTCACGGCTCACACTGTTCCAGGGCTCACAGTCCACACTGTTCCAGGGCTTACGGATCACACTGTCCCCGCACTCACAGCTCACACTGTTCCCGGACTCACAGCCCACAATGTTACAAGGATCACAGCTCACACTGTTCCAGGGCTCACAGCCCACACTGTTCCAGTGCTCACAGCCCACACTGTTCTAGGGCTCACAGTTCACACTGTTCCAGGGCTCACTGCTCACACTGTTCCAGGGTTCACAGCTCACACTGTTCCAGGGATCACAGCTCACACTGTTCCAGGACTCACAGCTCACACTGTCCCAGGGATCACAGTTCACACTGTTCCAGGGCACACAGCTCACACTGTTCCAGGGCTCACAGCTCACACTGTTCCCAGACTCACAGCTCACAATGTTCCAGGACTCACAGCTCACACTGTTCCAGGACTCACAGCTCACTCTGTTCCCAGACTCACAGCTCATAATGTTTGCGGACACACAGGTCACACTATTCCCAAATTCACAGCTCACACTATTCCCGAACTCACAGCTCACACTATTCCCGGATTCACAGCTCACACTGTTCCCGAACTCAGAGCTCACACTATTCCCGGATTCACAGCTGACACTGTTCCTGGATTCACAGCTCACACTATTCCCGGACTCACAGCTCACGTTTTTCCTGGACTCACAGCCCACCCTGTTCCAGAGCTCACAGCTCACACTGTTCCAGGGCTCACAGCCCACACTGTTCCCGGACTTACAGCTCACACTGTTCTAGGGCTCACAGTTCACACTGTTACAGGGCTCACAGTTCACACTGTTCCAGGGCTCACAGTTCACACTGTTCCAGTGCTCACAGTTCACACTGTTCCAGGGCTCACATCTCAGACTGTTCCAGGGCTCACAGCCCACACTATTCCCGGACTCACAGCTCACACTGTTCTAGGGCTCACAGTTCACACTGTTCCCGGACTCACAGCTCACACTGTTCTAGGGCTCACAATTCACACTGTTCCAGGGATCACAGCTCACAGTGTTCCAGGACTCACAGCTCACACTGTCCCAGGGATCACAGTTCACACTGTTCCAGGGCTCACAGCTCACACTGTTCCAGGATTCACAGCTCACACTGCTCCCGGACTCACAGCTCACACTGTTCCCGGACTCACAGCTCACACTGTTGTAAGGCTCACGGCTCACACTGTTCCTGGACACACAGCTCACACTGTTCCAGGACTCACAGCTCACACTGTTCCAGGGCTCACAGTCCACACTGTTTACGGACCCACATCCCACACTGTTCCCGGACTCACAGCTCACACTAATCCCGGATTCACAGCTCACGCTTTTCCAGGACTCACAGTCCACACTGTTCCAGGGCACACAGCCCACATTGTTCCAGGGCTCACAGCCCACACTGTTCCAGGGCTCACAGTCCGCACTGTTCCAGGGCTCACAGTCCACACTGTTCCAGGGCTCACTGCCCACACTGTTCCGGGCTCAAAGCTTGCACTGTTCCAGGGCTCACGGCTCACACTGTTCCTGGACTCACAGCTCATACTGTTCCCGGACTCACAGCCCACAATGTTACAAGGATCACAGCTCACACTGTTCTAGGGCTCACAGCTCATACTGTTCCCGGACTCACAGCTCACACTGTTAACAGAATCACAGCCCACACTGTTCCAGGGCTCACGGCTCACACTGTTCCAGGGCTCACAGTCCACACTGTTCCAGGGCTTACGGATCACACTGTCCCCGCACTCACAGCTCACACTGTTCCCAGACTCACAGCTCATACTATTCCAGGGCTCACAGCCCACACTGTTCCAGAGCTCACAGCCCAAACTGTTCCAGGGCTCACAGTCCACACTGTTCCAGGGCTCACAGCCCACACTGTTCCAGGGCTCACAGCCCACACTGTTCCAGGGCTCACAGTCCACACTGTTCCAGGGCTCACAGTCCACACTGTTCCAGGGCTCACAGCCCACACTGTTCCAGGGCTCACAGCCCACACTGTTCTAGGGCTCACAGTCCACACTGTTCCAGGGCTCACAGCCCACACTGTTCCAGGGCTCACAGCTTGCACTGTTCCTGAACTCAAAGTTCACACTGTTCACGGACTCACAGCTCACGCTATTTAAGGGCTCACAGCTCACACTGTTTATGGACCCACATCCCACACTGTTCCCTGACTCACAGCTCACACTAATCCCGGATTCACAGTTCACACTGTTCCCGGACTCACAGCTCACACTATTCCCGGACTCAAAGCTCACACTCTTCCCAGACTCACAGCTCACACTGTTCCCGAACTCACAGCTCACACTATTCCCAGTTTCACAGCTCACACTATTTCTGGACTCACAGCTCGCACTGTTTGAGGGCTCACATCTCACAATGTTTGCGGACTCACAGCTCACACTATTCCCGAACTCACAGCTCACACTATTCCCGAACTCACAGCTCACACTATTCCCAGACTCACAGCTCACACTGTTCCCGAACTCACAGCTCACACTATTTCCGGATTCACAGCTGACACTGTTCCTGGATTCACAGCTCACACTATTCCCGGACGCACAGCTTACGTTTTCCTGGACTCACAGCCCACACTGTTCCAGGGCTCACAGCCCACACTGTTCCAGTGCTCACAGCTCACACTGTTCTAGGGCTCACAGTTCACACTGTTCCAGGGCTCACAGCTCACACTGATCCAGGGCTCACAGCCCACACTGTTCCAGGGCCCACAGCTCACACTGTTCCAGGGCTCACAGCGCACACTGTTCCCGGATTCACAGCTCACACTATTCCCGGACTCACAGCTCACACTGTTCCCGGACTCACAGACCACACTGTTCCAGGGCTAACAGCTCACAATGTTCCAGGGCTCACAGCTCACACTGTTCCAGGGATCACAGCTCACACTGTTCCTGGACTCACAGCTCACACTGTCCCAGGGATCACAGTTCACACTGTTCCAGGGCTCACAGCTCACACTGTTCCAGGGCTCACAGCTCACACTGCTCCCGGGCTCACAGCTCACAATGTTCCAGGACTCACAGCTCACACTGTTCCTCGACTCACAGCTCACACTGCTCCCGGACTCACAGCTCACAATGTTCCAGGGTTCACAGCCCACACTGTTCCAAGGATCAGAGCTCAAACTGTTCCCAGACTCATAGCTCATGCTGTTCCAGGGCTCACAGACCACACTGTTCCATGGCTCACAGCTCACACTGTTCTTGGACTCATAGCCCACACTGTTCCAGGGCTCACAATCCACACTGTTCCAGGGCTCACAGTCCACACTGTTCCAGGACTCACAGCTCACACTATTCCCGGACGCACAGTTCACACTGTTCCCGGATTCACAGCTTACAGTGTTTCCGGACTCACAGCTTACACTATTCCCGGACTCACAGCTCACGCTTTTCCAGGACTCACAGCTCACACTGTTCCAGGGCTCACAGCCCACACTGTTCCCGGACTCACAGCTCACACTATTCCAGGACTCACAGCTCACATTGTTCCCGGACTCACAGCTCACACTATTCCAGGACTCACAGCTCACACTGTTCCAGGGCTCACAGCTCACACTGTTCCAAGGCTCACAGCTCACACTGTTCCTGGGCTCACAGCTCACACTGTTCCCGGACTCACAGCTCACACTGTTCCAGGACCCACAGCTAACACTGTAACTGGACTCACAGCCCACACTGTTCCATGGCCCACAGCCCACACTGTTCCCGGACACAGAGTTAACACTGTTACCAGATTCACAGCCCACACTGTTCAAGGACTCACAGTTCACACTGTTCCAGGGCTCACTGCCCACACTGTTCCAGGGCTCAAAGCTTGCACTGTTCCAGGGCTCACGGCTCACACTGTTCCTGGACTCACAGCTCATACTGTTCCCGGACTCACAGCCCACAATGTTACAAGGATCACAGCTCACACTGTTCTAGGGCTCACAGCTCATACTGTTCCCGGACTCACAGCTCACACTGTTAACAGAATCACAGCCCACACTGTTCCAGGGCTCACGGCTCACACTGTTCCAGGGCTCACAGTCCACACTGTTCCAGGGCTTACGGATCACACTGTCCCCGCACTCACAGCTCACACTGTTCCCAGACTCACAGCTCATACTATTCCAGGGCTCACAGCCCACACTGTTCCAGGGCTCACAGCCCAAACTGTTCCAGGGCTCACAGTCCACACTGTTCCAGGGCTCACAGTCCACACTGTTCCAGGGCTCACAGCCCACACTGTTCCAGGGCTCACAGCTTGCACTGTTCCTGAACTCAAAGTTCACACTGTTCACGGACTCACAGCTCACGCTATTTAAGGGCTCACAGCTCACACTGTTTATGGACCCACATCCCACACTGTTCCCTGACTCACAGCTCACACTAATCCCGGATTCACAGTTCATACTGTTCCCGGACTCACAGCTCACACTATTCCCGGACTCAAAGCTCACACTCTTCCCAGACTCACAGCTCACACTGTTCCCGAACTCACAGCTCACACTATTCCCAGTTTCACAGCTCACACTATTTCTGGACTCACAGCTCGCACTGTTTGAGGGCTCACATCTCACAATGTTTGCGGACTCACAGCTCACACTATTCCCGAACTCACAGCTCACACTATTCCCGAACTCACAGCTCACACTATTCCCAGACTCACAGCTCACACTGTTCCCGAACTCACAGCTCACACTATTTCCGGATTCACAGCTGACACTGTTCCTGGATTCACAGCTCACACTATTCCCGGACTCACAGCTCACGTTTTTCCTGGACTCACAGCCCACACTGTTCCAGGGCTCACAGCCCACACTGTTCCAGTGCTCACAGCTCACACTGTTCTAGGGATCACAGTTCACAGTGTTCCAGGGCTCACAGCTCACACTGATCCAGGGCTCACAGCCCACACTGTTCCAGGGCCTACAGCTCACACTGTTCCAGGGCTCACAGCGCACACTGTTCCCGGATTCACAGCTCACACTATTCCCGGACTCACAGCTCACACTGTTCCTGGACTCACAGACCACACTGTTCCAGGGCTAACAGCTCACAATGTTCCAGGGCTCACAGCTCACACTGTTCCAGGGATCACAGCTCACACTGTTCCTGGACTCACAGCTCACACTGTCCCAGGGATCACAGTTCACACTGTTCCAGGGCTCACAGCTCACACTGTTCCAGGGCTCACAGCTCACACTGCTCCCGGGCTCACAGCTCACAATGTTCCAGGACTCACAGCTCACACTGTTCCTCGACTCACAGCTCACACTGCTCCCGGACTCACAGCTCACAATGTTCCAGGGCTCACAGCCCACACTGTTCCAAGGATCAGAGCTCAAACTGTTCCCAGACTCACAGCTCATGCTGTTCCAGGGCTCACAGATCACACTGTTCCATGGCTCACAGCTCACACTGTTCTTGGACTCATAGCCCACACTGTTCCAGGGCTCACAATCCACACTGTTCCAGGGCTCACAGTCCACACTGTTCCAGGACTCACAGCTCACACTGTTCCCGGACGCACAGCTCACACTGTTCCCGGATTCACAGCTTACAGTGTTTCCGGACTCACAGCTTACACTACTCCCGGACTCACAGCTCACGCTTTTTCAGGACTCACAGCTCACACTGTTCCAGGGCTCACAGCCCACTCTGTTCCCGGACTCACAGCTCACACTGTTCCAGGGCTCACAGCTCACATTGTTCCCGGACTCACAGCTCACACTATTCCAGGACTCACAGCTCACACTGTTCCAGGGCTCACAGCTCACACTGTTCCAAGGATCAAAGCTCACACTGTTCCAGGACTCACAGCTCACACTGTTCCAAGGCTCACAGCTCACACTGTTCCTGGGCTCACAGCTCACACTGTTCCCGGACTCACAGCTCACACTGTTCCAGGACCCACAGCTAACACTGTAACTGGACTCACAGCCCACACTGTTCCATGGCCCACAGCCCACACTGTTCCCGGACACAGAGTTAACACTGTTACCAGATTCACAGCCCACACTGTTCAAGGACTCACAGTTCACACTGTTCCAGGGCTCACTGCCCACACTGTTCCAGGGCTCAAAGCTTGCACTGTTCCAGGGCTCACGGCTCACACTGTTCCTGGACTCACAGCTCATACTGTTCCCGGACTCACAGCCCACAATGTTACAAGGATCACAGCTCACACTGTTCTAGGGCTCACAGCTCATACTGTTCCCGGACTCACAGCTCACACTGTTAACAGAATCACAGCCCACACTGTTCCAGGGCTCACGGCTCACACTGTTCCAGGGCTCACAGTCCACACTGTTCCAGGGCTTACGGATCACACTGTCCCCGCACTCACAGCTCACACTGTTCCCAGACTCACAGCTCATACTATTCCAGGGCTCACAGCCCACACTGTTCCAGGGCTCACAGCCCAAACTGTTCCAGGGCTCACAGTCCACACTGTTCCAGGGCTCACAGCCCACACTGTTCCAGGGCTCACAGCCCACACTGTTCCAGGGCTCACAGTCCACACTGTTCCAGGGCTCACAGCCCACACTGTTCCAGGGCTCACAGCTTGCACTGTTCCTGAACTCAAAGTTCACACTGTTCACGGACTCACAGCTCACGCTATTTAAGGGCTCACAGCTCACACTGTTTATGGACCCACATCCCACACTGTTCCCTGACTCACAGCTCACACTAATCCCGGATTCACAGTTCACACTGTTCCCGGACTCACAGCTCACACTATTCCCGGACTCAAAGCTCACACTCTTCCCAGACTCACAGCTCACACTGTTCCCGAACTCACAGCTCACACTATTCCCAGTTTCACAGCTCACACTATTTCTGGACTCACAGCTCGCACTGTTTGAGGGCTCACATCTCACAATGTTTGCGGACTCACAGCTCACACTATTCCCGAACTCACAGCTCACACTATTCCCGAACTCACAGCTCACACTATTCCCAGACTCACAGCTCACACTGTTCCCGAACTCACAGCTCACACTATTTCCGGATTCACAGCTGACACTGTTCCTGGATTCACAGCTCACACTATTCCCGGACTCACAGCTCACGTTTTTCCTGGACTCACAGCCCACACTGTTCCAGGGCTCACAGCCCACACTGTTCCAGTGCTCACAGCTCACACTGTTCTAGGGCTCACAGTTCACACTGTTCCAGGGCTCACAGCTCACACTGATCCAGGGCTCACAGCCCACACTGTTCCAGGGCCCACAGCTCACACTGTTCCAGGGCTCACAGCGCACACTGTTCCCGGATTCACAGCTCACACTATTCCCGGACTCACAGCTCACACTGTTCCCGGACTCACAGACCACACTGTTCCAGGGCTAACAGCTCACAATGTTCCAGGGCTCACAGCTCACACTGTTCCAGGGATCACAGCTCACACTGTTCCTGGACTCACAGCTCACACTGTCCCAGGGATCACAGTTCACACTGTTCCAGGGCTCACAGCTCACACTGTTCCAGGGCTCACAGCTCACACTGCTCCCGGGCTCACAGCTCACAATGTTCCAGGACTCACAGCTCACACTGTTCCTCGACTCACAGCTCACACTGCTCTCGGACTCACAGCTCACAATGTTCCAGGGCTCACAGCCCACACTGTTCCAAGGATCAGAGCTCAAACTGTTCCCAGACTCACAGCTCATGCTGTTCCAGGGCTCACAGATCACACTGTTCCATGGCTCACAGCTCACACTGTTCTTGGACTCATAGCCCACACTGTTCCAGGGCTCACAATCCACACTGTTCCAGGGCTCACAGTCCACACTGTTCCAGGACTCACAGCTCACACTGTTCCCGGACGCACAGTTCACACTGTTCCCGGATTCACAGCTTACAGTGTTTCCGGACTCACAGCTTACACTATTCCCGGACTCACAGCTCACGCTTTTCCAGGACTCACAGCTCACACTGTTCCAGGGCTCACAGCCCACTCTGTTCCCGGACTCACAGCTCACACTGTTCCAGGGCTCACAGCTCATATTGTTCCCGGACTCACAGCTCACACTATTCCAGGACTCACAGCTCACACTGTTCCAGGGCTCACAGCTCACACTGTTCCAAGGATCAAAGCTCACACTGTTCCAGGACTCACAGCTCACACTGTTAACAGAATCACAGCCCACACTGTTCCAGGGCTCACGGCTCACACTGTTCCAGGGCTCACAGTCCACACTGTTCCAGGGCTTACGGATCACACTGTCCCCGCACTCACAGCTCACACTGTTCCCAGACTCACAGCTCATACTATTCCAGGGCTCACAGCCCACACTGTTCCAGGGCTCACAGCCCAAACTGTTCCAGGGCTCACAGCCCACACTGTTCCAGGGCTCACAGTCCACACTGTTCCAGGGCTCACAGCCCACACTGTTCCAGGGCTCACAGCTTGCACTGTTCCTGAACTCAAAGTTCACACTGTTCACGGACTCACAGCTCACGCTATTTAAGGGCTCACAGCTCACACTGTTTATGGACCCACATCCCACACTGTTCCCTGACTCACAGCTCACACTAATCCCGGATTCACAGTTCACACTATTCCCGGACTCACAGCTCACACTGTTCCCGGACTCACAGCTCACACTGTCCCAGGGATCACAGTTCACACTGTACCAGGGCTCACAGCTCACACTGTTCCAGGGCTCACAGCTCACACTTCTCCCGGACTCACAGCTCACAATGTTCCAGGACTCACAGCTCACACTGTTCCTCGACTCACAGCTCACACTGCTCCCGGACTCACAGCTCACAATGTTCCAGGGCTCACAGCCCACACTGTTCCAAGGATCAGAGTTCAAACTGTTCCCAGACTCACAGCTCATGCTGTTCCAGGGCTCACAGACCACACTGTTCCATGGCTCACAGCTCACACTGTTCTTGGACTCATAGCCCACACTGTTCCAGGGCTCACAATCCACACTGTTCCAGGGCTCACAGTCCACACTGTTCCAGGACTCACAGCTCACACTGTTCCCGGACGCACAGTTCACACTGTTCCCGGATTCACAGCTTACAGTGTTTCCGGACTCACAGCTCACACTATTCCCGGACTCACAGCTCACGCTTTTCCAGGACTCACAGCTCATACTGTTCCAGGACCCACAGCTAACACTGTAACTGGACTCACAGACCACACTGTTCCATGGCCCACAGCCCACACTGTTCCCGGACACAGAGTTAACACTGTTACCAGATTCACAGCCCACACTGTTCCAGGACTCACAGCTCACACTGTTCCAGGACTCACAGCTGACACTGTTCCAGGGCTCACAGCTCACACTGTTCCAAGGCTCACAGCTCACACTGTTCCTGGGCTCACAGCTCACACTGTTCCCGGACTCACAGCTCACACTGTTCCAGGACTCACAGCTCCCACTGTTCCCGGACTCACAGCTCACACTGTTCCAGGACTCACAGCTCACACTGTTCCAGGGCTCACAGCTCACACTGTTCCTGGAGTCACAGCTCACACTATTCGCGGACTCACAGGTCACACTGTTCCCGGGCCCACAGCTAACACTGTAACTGGACTCACAGCCCACACTGTTCCATGGCCCACAGCCTACACTGTTCCGGATACAGAGTTAACACTGTTACCTGATTCACAGCCCACACTGTTCCAGGACTCACAGTTCACACTGTTCCAGGACTCACAGCTGACACTGTTCCAGGACTCACAGCTCATACTGTTCCAGGGCTCACGGCTCACACTGTTCCCGGACTCACAGCTCACACTGTTCCAAGGATCACAACCCATACTGTTCCAGGACTCACAGCTCACACTGTTCCCGGACTCACAGCTCATACTGTTCCAGGGCTCACGGCTCACACAGTTCCCGGACTCACAGCTCACACTGTTCAAGAATCACCGCTCACTCTGTTTTAGGACTCAGAGCCCACACTGTTCCAGGGCTCACAGCTCACACTGTTCCAGGGCTCACCGCTCATACTGTTCCAGGGCTCACAGTCCACACTGTTCCAGGACTCACAGCTCACTCTGTTCCCAGACTAACAGCTCACACTGTTCCAGGGCTCACGGCTCACACTGTTCCAGGGCTCACAGCTCACACTGTTCCCAGACTAACAGCTCACACTGTTCCAGGGCTCACGGCTCACACTGTTCCAGGGCTCACAGTCCACACTGTTCCCAGACTCACAGCTCACACTGTTCCCAGAATAAAAGCCCACACTGTTCCAGGGCTCACAGCTGACACTGTTCCAGGGCTCACAGCCCACACTGTTACCAGACTCACAGCTCACACTGTTCCCGAACTCACAGCTCACACTATTTCCGGATTCACAGCTGACACTGTTCCTGGATTCACAGCTCACACTATTCCCGGACTCACAGCTCACGTTTTTCCTGGACTCATAGCCCACACTGTTCCAGGGCTCACAGCCCACACTGTTCCAGTGCTCACAGCTCACACTGTTCTAGGGCTCACAGTTCACACTGTTCCAGGGCTCACAGCTCACACTGATCCAGGGCTCACAGCTCACACTGTTCCAGGGCTCACAGCGCACACTGTTCCCGGATTCACAGCTCACACTATTCCCGGACTCACAGCTCACACTGTTCCCGGACTCACAGACCACACTGTTCCAGGGCTAACAGCTCACAATGTTCCAGGGCTCACAGCTCACACTGTTCCAGGGATCACAGCTCACACTGTTCCAGGACTCACAGCTCACACTGTCCCAGGGATCACAGTTCACACTGTTCCAGGGCTCACAGCTCACACTGTTCCAGGGCTCACAGCTCACACTTCTCCCGGACTCACAGCTCACAATGTTCCAGGACTCACAGCTCACATTGTTCCTCGACTCACAGCTCACACTGCTCCCGGACTCACAGCTCACAATGTTCCAGGGCTCACAGCCCACACTGTTCCAAGGATCAGAGTTCAAACTGTTCCCAGACTCACAGCTCATGCTGTTCCAGGGCTCACAGACCACACTGTTCCATGGCTCACAGCTCACACTGTTCTTGGACTCATAGCCCACACTGTTCCAGGGCTCACAATCCACACTGTTCCAGGGCTCACAGTCCACACTGTTCCAGGACTCACAGCTCACACTGTTCCCGGACGCACAGTTCACACTGTTCCCGGATTCACAGCTTACAGTGTTTCCGGACTCACAGCTCACACTATTCCCGGACTCACAGCTCACGCTTTTCCAGGACTCACAGCTCATACTGTTCCAGGACCCACAGCTAACACTGTAACTGGACTCACAGCCCACACTGTTCCATGGCCCACAGCCCACACTGTTCCCGGACACAGAGTTAACACTGTTACCAGATTCACAGCCCACACTGTTCCAGGACTCACAGCTCACACTGTTCCAGGACTCACAGCTGACACTGTTCCAGGGCTCACAGCCCACACTGTTCCAAGGATCAAAGCTCACACTGTTCCAGGACTCACAGCTCACACTGTTCTAAGGCTCACAGCTCACACTGTTCCTGGGCTCACAGCTCACACTGTTCCCGGACTCACAGCTCACACTGTTCCAGGACTCACAGCTCCCACTGTTCCCGGACTCACAGCTCACACTGTTCCAGGACTCACAGCTCACACTGTTCCAGGGCTCACAGCTCACACTGTTCCTGGAGTCACAGCTCACACTATTCGCGGACTCACAGGTCACACTGTTCCCGGGCCCACAGCTAACACTGTAACTGGACTCACAGCCCACACTGTTCCATGGCCCACAGCCTACACTGTTCCGGATACAGAGTTAACACTGTTACCTGATTCACAGCCCACACTGTTCCAGGACTCACAGTTCACACTGTTCCAGGACTCACAGCTGACACTGTTCCAGGACTCACAGCTCATACTGTTCCAGGGCTCACGGCTCACACTGTTCCCGGACTCACAGCTCACACTGTTCCAAGGATCACAACCCATACTGTTCCAGGACTCACAGCTCACACTGTTCCCGGACTCACAGCTCATACTGTTCCAGGGCTCACGGCTCACACAGTTCCCGGACTCACAGCTCACACTGTTCAAGAATCACCGCTCACTCTGTTTTAGGACTCAGAGCCCACACTGTTCCAGGGCTCACAGCTCACACTGTTCCAGGGCTCACCGCTCATACTGTTCCAGGGCTCACAGTCCACACTGTTCCAGGACTCACAGCTCACTCTGTTCCCAGACTAACAGCTCACACTGTTCCAGGGCTCACGGCTCACACTGTTCCAGGGCTCACAGCTCACACTGTTCCCAGACTAACAGCTCACACTGTTCCAGGGCTCACGGCTCACACTGTTCCAGGGCTCACAGTCCACACTGTTCCCAGACTCACAGCTCACACTGTTCCCAGAATAAAAGCCCACACTGTTCCAGGGCTCACAGCTGACACTGTTCCAGGGCTCACAGCCCACACTGTTACCAGACTCACAGCTCACACTGTTCCCGAACTCACAGCTCACACTATTTCCGGATTCACAGCTGACACTGTTCCTGGATTCACAGCTCACACTATTCCCGGACTCACAGCTCACGTTTTTCCTGGACTCATAGCCCACACTGTTCCAGGGCTCACAGCCCACACTGTTCCAGTGCTCACAGCTCACACTGTTCTAGGGCTCACAGTTCACACTGTTCCAGGGCTCACAGCTCACACTGATCCAGGGCTCACAGCTCACACTGTTCCAGGGCTCACAGCGCACACTGTTCCCGGATTCACAGCTCACACTATTCCCGGACTCACAGCTCACACTGTTCCCGGACTCACAGACCACACTGTTCCAGGGCTAACAGCTCACAATGTTCCAGGGCTCACAGCTCACACTGTTCCAGGGATCACAGCTCACACTGTTCCAGGACTCACAGCTCACACTGTCCCAGGGATCACAGTTCACACTGTTCCAGGGCTCACAGCTCACACTGTTCCAGGGCTCACAGCTCACACTGCTCCCGGACTCACAGATCACAATGTTCCAGGACTCACAGCTCACATTGTTCCTGGACTCACAGCTCACACTGCTCCCGGACTCACAGCTCACAATGTTCCAGGGCTCACAGCCCACACTGTTCCAAGGATCAGAGCTCAAACTGTTCCCAGACTCACAGCTCATGCTGTTCCAGGGCTCACAGACCACACTGTTCCAAGGCTCACAGCTCACACTGTTCTTGGACTCATAGCCCACACTGTTCCAGGGCTCACAATCCACACTGTTCCAGGGCTCACAGTCCACACTGTTCCAGGACTCACAGCTCACACTGTTCCCGGACGCACAGTTCACACTGTTCCCGGATTCACAGCTTACAGTGTTTCCGGACTCACAGCTTACACTATTCCAGGACTCACAGCTCACGCTTTTCCAGGACTCACAGCTCATGCTGTTCCAGGGCTCACAGACCACACTGTTCCAAGGCTCACAGCTCACACTGTTCTTGGACTCACAGCCCACACTGTTCCAGGGCTCACAATCCACACTGTTCCAGGGCTCACAGCTCACACTGTTCCAGGGCTCACAGCTCACACTGTTCCAAGGATCAAAGCTCACACTGTTCCAGGACTCACAGCTCACACTGTTCCAAGGCTCACAGCTCACACTGTTCCTGGGCTCACAGCTCACACTGTTCCCGGACTCACAGCTCACACTGTTCCAGGACCCACAGCTAACACTGTAACTGGACTCACAGCCCACACTGTTCCATGGCCCACAGCCCACACTGTTCCCGGACACAGAGTTAACACTGTTACCAGATTCACAGCCCACACTGTTCCAGGACTCACAGCTCACACTGTTCCAGGACTCACAGCTGACACTGTTCCAGTGCTCACAGCCCACACTGTTCCAAGGATCAAAGCTCACACTGGTACAGGACTCACAGCTCACACTGTTCCAAGGCTCACAGCTCACACTGTTCCTGGGCTCACAGCTCACACTGTTCCCGGACTCACAGCTCACACTGTTCCAGGACTCACAGCTCACACTGTTCCAGGACTCACAGCTCACACTGTTCCAGGACTCACAGCTCACACTGTTCCAGGGCTCACAGCTCACACTGTTCCTGGAGTCACAGCTCACACTATTCGCGGACTCACAGGTCACACTGTTCCCGGGCCCACAGCTAACACTGTAACTGGACTCACAGCCCACACTGTTCCATGGCCCACAGCCTACACTGTTCCGGATACAGAGTTAACACTGTTACCTGATTCACAGCCCACACTGTTCCAGGACTCACAGTTCACTCTGTTCCAGGACTCACAGCTCACACTGTTCCAGGGCTCACAGCTCAAACTGTTCCAGGGCTCACGGCTCACACTGTTCCTGGTCTCACAGCTCACACTGTACCAAGGATCACAACCCATTCTGTTCCAGGACTCACAGCTCACACTGTTCCCGGACTCACAGCTCATACTGTTCCAGGGCTCACGGCTCACACAGTTCCCGGACTCACAGCTCACACTGTTCCAAGAATCACCGCTCACTCTGTTTTAGGACTCAGAGCCCACACTGTTCCAGGGCTCACAGCTCACACTGTTCCTGGAGTCACAGCTCACACTATTCGCGGACTCACAGGTCACACTGTTCCCGGGCCCACAGCTAACACTGTAACTGGACTCACAGCCCACACTGTTCCATGGCCCACAGCCTACACTGTTCCGGATACAGAGTTAACACTGTTACCTGATTCACAGCCCACACTGTTCCAGGACTCACAGTTCACTCTGTTCCAGGACTCACAGCTCACACTGTTCCAGGGCTCACAGCTCAAACTGTTCCAGGGCTCACGGCTCACACTGTTCCTGGTCTCACAGCTCACACTGTACCAAGGATCACAACCCATTCTGTTCCAGGACTCACAGCTCACACTGTTCCCGGACTCACAGCTCATACTGTTCCAGGGCTCACGGCTCACACAGTTCCCGGACTCACAGCTCACACTGTTCCAAGAATCACCGCTCACTCTGTTTTAGGACTCAGAGCCCACACTGTTCCAGGGCTCACAGCTCACACTGTTCCAGGGCTCACAGCTCATACTGTTCCAGGGCTCACAGCCCACACTGTTCCAGGGCTCACAGCTCACACTGTTCCCAGACTAACAGCTCACACTGTTCCAGGGCTCACAGTCCACACTGTTCCCAGACTCACAGCTCACACTGTTCCCAGAATCAAAGCCCACACTGTTCCAGGGCTCACAGCTGACACTGTTCCAGGGCTCACAGCTCACACTGTTCCCAGACTCACAGCTCATACTGTTCCAGGGCTCACAGCTCACACTGTTCCAAGGCTCACAGCTCACACTGTTCCATGGCTCACGGCTCACACAGTTCCAGGGCTCACAACTCACACTGTTCCCAGACTCACAGCTCATACTGTTCCAGGGCTCACAGCTCACACTGTTCCAAGGCTCACAGCTCACACTGTTCCAGGGCTCACGGCTCACACTGTTCCAGGGCTCACAGCCCACACTGTTCCCGGACTCACAGCTCACAAGTTCCAGGGCTCACAGCCCACACTGTTCCAGTGCTCACAGCTCACACTGTTCCAGGGCTCCCAGCCCACACTGTTTCAGGTGTCACAGCCCACACTGTTCCAGGGCTCACAGCTCACAGTGTTCCAGGGCTCACGGCATACAGTGTTCCCGGACTCAAAGTTCACACTGTTCCAGGCCTCACAGCTCACACTGTTCCAGGGCTCACGGCTCACAATGTTCCAGGGCTCACAGCTCACACTGTTCCCAGACTCACAGCTCATACTGTTCCAGAGCTCACAGCCCACACTGTTCCCAGACTCACAGCTCACACTGTTCCCAGAATCACAGCCCACACTGTTCCAGGGCTCACAGCTCACACTGTTCCAGGGCTCCCAACCCACACTGTTCCAGGGCTCACAGCTCACACTGTTCCAGGACTCCCAGCCCACAATGTTCCAGGGCTCACAGCTCACACTGTTCACGGACTCACAGCTCACACTGTTCCCGGACTCACAGCCCACACTGTTCCCGGACTCACAGCTCACTCTGTTCCCGGACTCACAGACCACACTGTTCCCGGACACACAGCTCACATTGTTCCAGGGCTCACAGCTCACACTGTTCGAGGGCTCACAGCTCACACTGTTCCAGGGCTCACGGCTCACACTGTTCCAGGGCTCACAGCTCACACTGTTCCCAGACTAACAGCTCACACTGTTCCAGGGCTCACGGCTCACACTGTTCCAGGGCTCACAGCTCACACTGTTCCCAGACTAACAGCTCACACTGTTCCAGGGCTCACGGCTCACACTGTTCCAGGGCTCACAGTCCACACTGTTCCCAGACTCACAGCTCACACTGTTCCCAGAATCAAAGCCCACACTGTTCCAGGGCTCACAGCTGACACTGTTCCAGGGCTCACAGCCCACACTGTTCCCAGACTCACAGCTCACACTGTTCCAGGGCTCACAGCCCACACTGTTCCCAGACTCACAGCTCACACTGTTCCCAGACTCACAGCCCACACTGTTCCAGGGCTCACAGCTCACACTGTTCCCAGACTCACAGCTCATACTGTTCCAGGGCTCACAGCTCACACTGTTCCAAGGCTCACAGCTCACACTGTTCCATGGCTCACGGCTCACACTGTTCCAGGGCTCACGGCTCACACTGTTCCAGGGCTCACAGCCCACACTGTTCCAGTGCTCACAGCTCACACTGTTCCGGGACTCCCTGCCCACACTGTTCCAGCACTCACAGCTCATACTGTTCCAGGGCTCCCAGCCCACACTGTTTCAGGTGTCACAGCCCACACTGTTCCAGGGCTCACAGCTCACAGTGTTCCAGGGCTCACGGCATACAGTGTTCCCGGACTCAAAGTTCACACTGTTCCAGGCCTCACAGCTCACACTGTTCCAGGGCTCACGGCTCACAATGTTCCAGGGCTCACAGCTCACACTTTTCCCAGACTCACAGCTCATACTGTTCCAGAGCTCACAGCCCACACTGTTCCCAGACTCACAGCTAACACTGTTCCCAGAATCACAGCCCACACTGTTCCAGGGCTCACAGCTCACACTGTTCACGGACTCACAGCTCACACTGTTCCCGGACTCACAGCTCACACTGTTCCCGGACTCACAGCCCACACTGTTCCCGGACTCACAGCTCACATTGTTCCAGGGCTCACAGCTCACACTGTTCGAGGGCTCACAGCTCACACTGTTCCAGGGCTCACGGCTCACACTGTTCCAGGGCTCACAGCTCACACTGTTCCCAGACTAACAGCTCACACTGTTCCAGGGCTCACGGCTCACACTGTTCCAGGGCTCACAGCTCACACTGTTCCCAGACTAACAGCTCACACTGTTCCAGGGCTCACGGCTCACACTGTTCCAGGGCTCACAGTCCACACTGTTCCCAGACTCACAGCTCACACTGTTCCCAGAATCAAAGCCCACACTGTTCCAGGGCTCACAGCTGACACTGTTCCAGGGCTCACAGCCCACACTGTTCCCAGACTCACAGCTCACACTGTTCCAGGGCTCACAGCCCACACTGTTCCCAGACTCACAGCTCACACTGTTCCCAGACTCACAGCCCACACTGTTCCAGGGCTCACAGCTCACACTGTTCCCAGACTCACAGCTCATACTGTTCCAGGGCTCACAGCTCACACTGTTCCAAGGCTCACAGCTCACACTGTTCCATGGCTCACGGCTCACACTGTTCCAGGGCTCACGGCTCACACTGTTCCAGGGCTCACAGCCCACACTGTTCCCGGACTCACAGCTCACAAGTTCCAGGGCTCACAGCCCACACTGTTCCAGTGCTCACAGCTCACACTGTTCCGGGACTCCCTGCCCACACTGTTTCAGGTGTCACAGCCCACACTGTTCCAGGGCTCACAGCTCACAGTGTTCCAGGGCTCACGGCATACAGTGTTCCCGGACTCAAAGATCACACTGTTCCAGGCCTCACAGCTCACACTGTTCCAGGGCTCACGGCTCACAATGTTCCAGGGCTCACAGCTCACACTTTTCCCAGACTCACAGCTCATACTGTTCCAGAGCTCACAGCCCACACTGTTCCCGGACTCACAGCTCACTCTGTTCCCGGACTAACAGACCACACTGTTCCCGGACACACAGCTCACATTGTTACAGGGCTCACAGCTCACACTGTTCGAGGGCTCACAGCTCACACTGTTCCAGGGCTCACGGCTCACACTGTTCCAGGGCTCACAGCTCACACTGTTCCCAGACTCACAGCTCATACTGTTCCACAGCTCACAGCGCACACTGTTCCCAGACTCAAAGCTCACACTGTTCCAGGGCTCACAGCTGACACTGTTCCAGGGCTCACAGCTCACACTGTTCGAGGGCTCACAGCTCACACTGTTCCAGGGCTCACGGCTCACACTGTTCCAGGGCTCACAGCTCACACTGTTCCCAGACTAACAGCTCACACTGTTCCAGGGCTCACGGCTCACACTGTTCCAGGGCTCACAGCTCACACTGTTCCCAGACTAACAGCTCACACTGTTCCAGGGCTCACGGCTCACACTGTTCCAGGGCTCACAGTCCACACTGTTCCCAGACTCACAGCTCACACTGTTCCCAGAATCAAAGCCCACACTGTTCCAGGGCTCACAGCTGACACTGTTCCAGGGCTCACAGCCCACACTGTTCCCAGACTCACAGCTCACACTGTTCCAGGGCTCACAGCCCACACTGTTCCCAGACTCACAGCTCACACTGTTCCCAGACTCACAGCCCACACTGTTCCAGGGCTCACAGCTCACACTGTTCCCAGACTCACAGCTCATACTGTTCCAGGGCTCACAGCTCACACTGTTCCAAGGCTCACAGCTCACACTGTTCCATGGCTCACGGCTCACACTGTTCCAGGGCTCACGGCTCACACTGTTCCAGGGCTCACAGCCCACACTGTTCCAGTGCTCACAGCTCACACTGTTCCGGGACTCCCTGCCCACACTGTTCCAGCACTCACAGCTCATACTGTTCCAGGGCTCCCAGCCCACACTGTTTCAGGTGTCACAGCCCACACTGTTCCAGGGCTCACAGCTCACAGTGTTCCAGGGCTCACGGCATACAGTGTTCCCGGACTCAAAGTTCACACTGTTCCAGGCCTCACAGCTCACACTGTTCCAGGGCTCACGGCTCACAATGTTCCAGGGCTCACAGCTCACACTTTTCCCAGACTCACAGCTCATACTGTTCCAGAGCTCACAGCCCACACTGTTCCCAGACTCACAGCTAACACTGTTCCCAGAATCACAGCCCACACTGTTCCAGGGCTCACAGCTCACACTGTTCACGGACTCACAGCTCACACTGTTCCCGGACTCACAGCTCACACTGTTCCCGGACTCACAGCCCACACTGTTCCCGGACTCACAGCTCACATTGTTCCAGGGCTCACAGCTCACACTGTTCGAGGGCTCACAGCTCACACTGTTCCAGGGCTCACGGCTCACACTGTTCCAGGGCTCACAGCTCACACTGTTCCCAGACTAACAGCTCACACTGTTCCAGGGCTCACGGCTCACACTGTTCCAGGGCTCACAGCTCACACTGTTCCCAGACTAACAGCTCACACTGTTCCAGGGCTCACGGCTCACACTGTTCCAGGGCTCACAGTCCACACTGTTCCCAGACTCACAGCTCACACTGTTCCCAGAATCAAAGCCCACACTGTTCCAGGGCTCACAGCTGACACTGTTCCAGGGCTCACAGCCCACACTGTTCCCAGACTCACAGCTCACACTGTTCCAGGGCTCACAGCCCACACTGTTCCCAGACTCACAGCTCACACTGTTCCCAGACTCACAGCCCACACTGTTCCAGGGCTCACAGCTCACACTGTTCCCAGACTCACAGCTCATACTGTTCCAGGGCTCACAGCTCACACTGTTCCAAGGCTCACAGCTCACACTGTTCCATGGCTCACGGCTCACACTGTTCCAGGGCTCACGGCTCACACTGTTCCAGGGCTCACAGCCCACACTGTTCCCGGACTCACAGCTCACAAGTTCCAGGGCTCACAGCCCACACTGTTCCAGTGCTCACAGCTCACACTGTTCCGGGACTCCCTGCCCACACTGTTTCAGGTGTCACAGCCCACACTGTTCCAGGGCTCACAGCTCACAGTGTTCCAGGGCTCACGGCATACAGTGTTCCCGGACTCAAAGATCACACTGTTCCAGGCCTCACAGCTCACACTGTTCCAGGGCTCACGGCTCACAATGTTCCAGGGCTCACAGCTCACACTTTTCCCAGACTCACAGCTCATACTGTTCCAGAGCTCACAGCCCACACTGTTCCCGGACTCACAGCTCACTCTGTTCCCGGACTAACAGACCACACTGTTCCCGGACACACAGCTCACATTGTTACAGGGCTCACAGCTCACACTGTTCGAGGGCTCACAGCTCACACTGTTCCAGGGCTCACGGCTCACACTGTTCCAGGGCTCACAGCTCACACTGTTCCCAGACTCACAGCTCATACTGTTCCACAGCTCACAGCGCACACTGTTCCCAGACTCAAAGCTCACACTGTTCCAGGGCTCACAGCTGACACTGTTCCAGGGCTCACAGCTCACACTGTTCGAGGGCTCACAGCTCACACTGTTCCAGGGCTCACGGCTCACACTGTTCCAGGGCTCACAGCTCACACTGTTCCCAGACTAACAGCTCACACTGTTCCAGGGCTCACGGCTCACACTGTTCCAGGGCTCACAGCTCACACTGTTCCCAGACTAACAGCTCACACTGTTCCAGGGCTCACGGCTCACACTGTTCCAGGGCTCACAGTCCACACTGTTCCCAGACTCACAGCTCACACTGTTCCCAGAATCAAAGCCCACACTGTTCCAGGGCTCACAGCTGACACTGTTCCAGGGCTCACAGCCCACACTGTTCCCAGACTCACAGCTCACACTGTTCCAGGGCTCACAGCCCACACTGTTCCCAGACTCACAGCTCACACTGTTCCCAGACTCACAGCCCACACTGTTCCAGGGCTCACAGCTCACACTGTTCCCAGACTCACAGCTCATACTGTTCCAGGGCTCACAGCTCACACTGTTCCAAGGCTCACAGCTCACACTGTTCCATGGCTCACGGCTCACACTGTTCCAGGGCTCACGGCTCACACTGTTCCAGGGCTCACAGCCCACACTGTTCCCGGACTCACAGCTCACAAGTTCCAGGGCTCACAGCCCACACTGTTCCAGTGCTCACAGCTCACACTGTTCCGGGACTCCCTGCCCACACTGTTTCAGGTGTCACAGCCCACACTGTTCCAGGGCTCACAGCTCACAGTGTTCCAGGGCTCACGGCATACAGTGTTCCCGGACTCAAAGATCACACTGTTCCAGGCCTCACAGCTCACACTGTTCCAGGGCTCACGGCTCACAATGTTCCAGGGCTCACAGCTCACACTTTTCCCAGACTCACAGCTCACACTGTTCCCGGACTCACAGCCCACACTGTTCCCGGACTCACAGCTCACTCTGTTCCCGGACTAACAGACCACACTGTTCCCGGACACACAGCTCACATTGTTACAGGGCTCACAGCTCACACTGTTCGAGGGCTCACAGCTCACACTGTTCCAGGGCTCACGGCTCACACTGTTCCAGGGCTCACAGCTCACACTGTTCCCAGACTCACAGCTCATACTGTTCCACAGCTCACAGCGCACACTGTTCCCAGACTCAAAGCTCACACTGTTCCAGGGCTCACAGCTGACACTGTTCCAGGGCTCACAGCCCACACTGTTCCCAGACTCACAGCCCACACTGTTCCAGGGCTCACAGTCCACACTGTTCCCAGACTGACAGCTCACACTGTTCCAGGGCTCACAGCTCACACTGTTCCCAGACTCACAGCTAATACTGTTCCAGGGCTCACAGCTCACAGTGTTCCAGGGCTCACGGCATACAGTGTTCCCGGACTCAAAGATCACACTGTTCCAGGCCTCACAGCTCACACTGTTCCAGGGCTCACGGCTCACAATGTTCCAGGGCTCACAGCTCACACTTTTCCCAGACTCACAGCTCACACTGTTCCCGGACTCACAGCCCACACTGTTCCCGGACTCACAGCTCACTCTGTTCCCGGACTAACAGACCACACTGTTCCCGGACACACAGCTCACATTGTTACAGGGCTCACAGCTCACACTGTTCGAGGGCTCACAGCTCACACTGTTCCAGGGCTCACGGCTCACACTGTTCCAGGGCTCACAGCTCACACTGTTCCCAGACTCACAGCTCATACTGTTCCACAGCTCACAGCGCACACTGTTCCCAGACTCAAAGCTCACACTGTTCCAGGGCTCACAGCTGACACTGTTCCAGGGCTCACAGCCCACACTGTTCCCAGACTCACAGCCCACACTGTTCCAGGGCTCACAGTCCACACTGTTCCCAGACTGACAGCTCACACTGTTCCAGGGCTCACAGCTCACACTGTTCCCAGACTCACAGCTAATACTGTTCCAGGGCTCACAGCTCACACTGTTCCCAGACTCACAGCTAATACTGTTCCAGGGCTCACAGCTCACAGTGTTCCAGGGCTCACGGCATACAGTGTTCCCGGACTCAAAGTTCACACTGTTCCAGGCCTCACAGCTCACACTGTTCCAGGGCTCACGGCTCACAATGTTCCAGGGCTCACAGCTCACACTTTTCCCAGACTCACAGCTCATACTGTTCCAGAGCTCACAGCCCACACTGTTCCCAGACTCACAGCTAACACTGTTCCCAGAATCACAGCCCACACTGTTCCAGGGCTCACAGCTCACACTGTTCACGGACTCACAGCTCACACTGTTCCCGGACTCACAGCTCACACTGTTCCCGGACTCACAGCCCACACTGTTCCCGGACTCACAGCTCACATTGTTCCAGGGCTCACAGCTCACACTGTTCGAGGGCTCACAGCTCACACTGTTCCAGGGCTCACGGCTCACACTGTTCCAGGGCTCACAGCTCACACTGTTCCCAGACTAACAGCTCACACTGTTCCAGGGCTCACGGCTCACACTGTTCCAGGGCTCACAGCTCACACTGTTCCCAGACTAACAGCTCACACTGTTCCAGGGCTCACGGCTCACACTGTTCCAGGGCTCACAGTCCACACTGTTCCCAGACTCACAGCTCACACTGTTCCCAGAATCAAAGCCCACACTGTTCCAGGGCTCACAGCTGACACTGTTCCAGGGCTCACAGCCCACACTGTTCCCAGACTCACAGCTCACACTGTTCCAGGGCTCACAGCCCACACTGTTCCCAGACTCACAGCTCACACTGTTCCCAGACTCACAGCCCACACTGTTCCAGGGCTCACAGCTCACACTGTTCCCAGACTCACAGCTCATACTGTTCCAGGGCTCACAGCTCACACTGTTCCAAGGCTCACAGCTCACACTGTTCCATGGCTCACGGCTCACACTGTTCCAGGGCTCACGGCTCACACTGTTCCAGGGCTCACAGCCCACACTGTTCCCGGACTCACAGCTCACAAGTTCCAGGGCTCACAGCCCACACTGTTCCAGTGCTCACAGCTCACACTGTTCCGGGACTCCCTGCCCACACTGTTTCAGGTGTCACAGCCCACACTGTTCCAGGGCTCACAGCTCACAGTGTTCCAGGGCTCACGGCATACAGTGTTCCCGGACTCAAAGATCACACTGTTCCAGGCCTCACAGCTCACACTGTTCCAGGGCTCACGGCTCACAATGTTCCAGGGCTCACAGCTCACACTTTTCCCAGACTCACAGCTCATACTGTTCCAGAGCTCACAGCCCACACTGTTCCCGGACTCACAGCTCACTCTGTTCCCGGACTAACAGACCACACTGTTCCCGGACACACAGCTCACATTGTTACAGGGCTCACAGCTCACACTGTTCGAGGGCTCACAGCTCACACTGTTCCAGGGCTCACGGCTCACACTGTTCCAGGGCTCACAGCTCACACTGTTCCCAGACTCACAGCTCATACTGTTCCACAGCTCACAGCGCACACTGTTCCCAGACTCAAAGCTCACACTGTTCCAGGGCTCACAGCTGACACTGTTCCAGGGCTCACAGCTCACACTGTTCGAGGGCTCACAGCTCACACTGTTCCAGGGCTCACGGCTCACACTGTTCCAGGGCTCACAGCTCACACTGTTCCCAGACTAACAGCTCACACTGTTCCAGGGCTCACGGCTCACACTGTTCCAGGGCTCACAGCTCACACTGTTCCCAGACTAACAGCTCACACTGTTCCAGGGCTCACGGCTCACACTGTTCCAGGGCTCACAGTCCACACTGTTCCCAGACTCACAGCTCACACTGTTCCCAGAATCAAAGCCCACACTGTTCCAGGGCTCACAGCTGACACTGTTCCAGGGCTCACAGCCCACACTGTTCCCAGACTCACAGCTCACACTGTTCCAGGGCTCACAGCCCACACTGTTCCCAGACTCACAGCTCACACTGTTCCCAGACTCACAGCCCACACTGTTCCAGGGCTCACAGCTCACACTGTTCCCAGACTCACAGCTCATACTGTTCCAGGGCTCACAGCTCACACTGTTCCAAGGCTCACAGCTCACACTGTTCCATGGCTCACGGCTCACACTGTTCCAGGGCTCACGGCTCACACTGTTCCAGGGCTCACAGCCCACACTGTTCCCGGACTCACAGCTCACAAGTTCCAGGGCTCACAGCCCACACTGTTCCAGTGCTCACAGCTCACACTGTTCCGGGACTCCCTGCCCACACTGTTTCAGGTGTCACAGCCCACACTGTTCCAGGGCTCACAGCTCACAGTGTTCCAGGGCTCACGGCATACAGTGTTCCCGGACTCAAAGATCACACTGTTCCAGGCCTCACAGCTCACACTGTTCCAGGGCTCACGGCTCACAATGTTCCAGGGCTCACAGCTCACACTTTTCCCAGACTCACAGCTCACACTGTTCCCGGACTCACAGCCCACACTGTTCCCGGACTCACAGCTCACTCTGTTCCCGGACTAACAGACCACACTGTTCCCGGACACACAGCTCACATTGTTACAGGGCTCACAGCTCACACTGTTCGAGGGCTCACAGCTCACACTGTTCCAGGGCTCACGGCTCACACTGTTCCAGGGCTCACAGCTCACACTGTTCCCAGACTCACAGCTCATACTGTTCCACAGCTCACAGCGCACACTGTTCCCAGACTCAAAGCTCACACTGTTCCAGGGCTCACAGCTGACACTGTTCCAGGGCTCACAGCCCACACTGTTCCCAGACTCACAGCCCACACTGTTCCAGGGCTCACAGTCCACACTGTTCCCAGACTGACAGCTCACACTGTTCCAGGGCTCACAGCTCACACTGTTCCCAGACTCACAGCTAATACTGTTCCAGGGCTCACAGCTCACACTGTTCCAAGGCTCACAGCTCACACTGTTCCAGGGCTCACTGCTCACACTGTTCCAGGGCTCACAGCTCACTGTTCCCAGACTCACAGCTCACACTGTTCCAGGGCTTACAGCCCACACTGTTCCAGGGCTCATAGCCCACACTGTTCCAAGGCTCACAGCTTGCACTGTTCCAGGGCTCACAGCTCACTCTGTTCCCGGACTCACAGACCACACTGTTCCCGGACACACAGCTCACATTGTTCCAGGGCTCACAGCTCACACTGTTCGAGGGCTCACAGCTCACACTGTTCCAGGGCTCACGGCTCACACTGTTCCAGGGCTCACAGCTCACACTGTTCCCAGACTAACAGCTCACACTGTTCCAGGGCTCACGGCTCACACTGTTCCAGGGCTCACAGCTCACACTGTTCCCAGACTAACAGCTCACACTGTTCCAGGGCTCACGGCTCACACTGTTCCAGGGCTCACAGTCCACACTGTTCCCAGACTCACAGCTCACACTGTTCCCAGAATCAAAGCCCACACTGTTCCAGGGCTCACAGCTGACACTGTTCCAGGGCTCACAGCCCACACTGTTCCCAGACTCACAGCTCACACTGTTCCAGGGCTCACAGCCCACACTGTTCCCAGACTCACAGCTCACACTGTTCCCAGACTCACAGCCCACACTGTTCCAGGGCTCACAGCTCACACTGTTCCCAGACTCACAGCTCATACTGTTCCAGGGCTCACAGCTCACACTGTTCCAAGGCTCACAGCTCACACTGTTCCATGGCTCACGGCTCACACTGTTCCAGGGCTCACGGCTCACACTGTTCCAGGGCTCACAGCCCACACTGTTCCCGGACTCACAGCTCACAAGTTCCAGGGCTCACAGCCCACACTGTTCCAGTGCTCACAGCTCACACTGTTCCGGGACTCCCTGCCCACACTGTTTCAGGTGTCACAGCCCACACTGTTCCAGGGCTCACAGCTCACAGTGTTCCAGGGCTCACGGCATACAGTGTTCCCGGACTCAAAGATCACACTGTTCCAGGCCTCACAGCTCACACTGTTCCAGGGCTCACGGCTCACAATGTTCCAGGGCTCACAGCTCACACTTTTCCCAGACTCACAGCTCATACTGTTCCAGAGCTCACAGCCCACACTGTTCCCAGACTCACAGCTAACACTGTTCCCAGAATCACAGCCCACACTGTTCCAGGGCTCACAGCTCACACTGTTCCAGGGCTCCCAAACCACACTGTTCCAGGGCTCACAGCTCACACTGTTCCAGGACTCCCAGCCCACAATGTTCCAGGGCTCACAGCTCACACTGTTCACGGACTCACAGCTCACACTGTTCCCGGACTCACAGCCCACACTGTTCCCGGACTCACAGCTCACTCTGTTCCCGGACTAACAGACTACACTGTTCCCGGACACACAGCTCACATTGTTACAGGGCTCACAGCTCACACTGTTCGAGGGCTCACAGCTCACACTGTTCCAGGGCTCACGGCTCACACTGTTCCAGGGCTCACAGCTCACACTGTTCCCAGACTCACAGCTCATACTGTTCCACAGCTCACAGCGCACACTGTTCCCAGACTCACAGCTCACACTGTTCCAGGGCTCACAGCTGACACTGTTCCCAGACTCACAGCCCACACTGTTCCAGGGCTCACAGTCCACACTGTTCCCAGACTGACAGCTCACACTGTTCCAGGGCTCACAGCTCACACTGTTCCCAGACTCACAGCTAATACTGTTCCAGGGCTCACAGCTCACACTGTTCCAAGGCTCACAGCTCACACTGTTCCAGGGCTCACTGCTCACACTGTTCCAGGGCTCACAGCTCACTGTTCCCAGACTCACAGCTCACACTGTTCCAGGGCTCACTGCTCACACTGTTCCCAGACTCACAGCTAATACTGTTCCAGGGCTCACAGCTCACACTGTTCCAAGGCTCACAGCTCACACTGTTCCAGGGCTCACTGCTCACACTGTTCCAGGGCTCACAGCTCACTGTTCCCAGACTCACAGCTCACACTGTTCCAGGGCTTACAGCCCACACTGTTCCAGGGCTCATAGCCCACACTGTTCCAAGGCTCACAGCTTGCACTGTTCCTGGACTCAAAGTTCACACTGTTTACAGACTCACAGCTCATACTATTCCCGGACTCAAAGCTCACACTCTTCCCGGACTCACAGCTCACACTGTTCCTGAACTCACAGCTCATACTATTTCTGGATTCACAGCTCGCACTATTCCTGAACTCACAGCTCACGCAGTTCGAGGGCTCACATCTCACAATGTGCGCGGACTCACAGCTCACACTATTCCCGAAATCACAGCTCAAACTATTCCCGGATTCACAGCTGACACTGTTCCTGGATTCACAGCTCACACTATTCCCGGACTCACAGCTCACGCTTTTCCTGGAATCACAGCGCACACTGTTCCAGGGCTCACAGCCCACACTGTTCCAAGGCTCACAGCTCACACTGTTCTAGGGATCACAGTTCACAGTGTTCCAGGGCTCACAGCTCACACTGTTCCAGGGCTCACAGCCCACACTGTTCCAGGGCCCACAGCTCACACTGTTCCCGGATTCACTGCTCACACTGTTCCAGGGCCCACAGCTCACACTGTTCCCGGACTCACAGACCACACTGTTCCAGGGCTAACAGCTCACACTGTTCCAGGGCCCACAGCTCTCACTGTTCCCGGATTCACTGCTCACACTGTTCCCGGACTCACAGACCACACTGTTCCAGGGCTAACAGCTCACACTGTTCCAGGGCTCACAGCTCACACTGTTCCAGGGCTCACAGCTCACACTATTCCAGGACTCACAGCTCACACTGTTCCAGGGCTCACAGCTCACACTGTTCCTGGACTCACACCTCACACTATTCGCGGACTCACAGCTCACACTGTTCCCGGGCCCGCAGCTAACACTGTAACTGGACTCACAGCCCACACGGTTCCATGGCCCACAGCCCACACTGTTCCCGGACACAGAGTTAACACTGTTACCAGATTCACAGCCCACACTGTTCCAGGACTCACAGTTCACACTGTTCCAGGACTCACAGCTGACACTGTTCCAAGGATCACATCCCACACTGTTCCAGGACTCACAGCTCACACTGTTCCCGGACTCACAGCTCATACTGTCCCAGGGCTCACGGCTCACACTGTTCCCGGACTCACAGCTCACACTGTTCCACGACTCACAGCTCACACTGTTCCAGAGCTCATGGCTCACACTGTTCCCGGACTCACAGCTCACACTGTTCCCAGACTCACAGCTCATACTGTTCCAGGGCTCACGGCTCACACTGTTCCACGACTCACAGCTCACACTGTTCCAGGGCTCACGGCTCACACTGTTCCCGGACTCTCAGCTCACACTGTTCCACGACTCACAGCTCACACTGTTCCAGGGCTCACAGCTCACACTGTTCCCAGACTCACAGCTCACATTTTTCCCGGACTCACAGCTCACCCTGTTCCTGAACTCACAGCTCACACTGTTCCAGGGCTCACGGCTCACACTGTTCCAGGGCTCACAGCCCACACTGTTCCAGGGCTCACATCCCACATTGTTCCAGGGCTCACAGCCCACAGTATTCCTGGACTCACAGCTCACACTGTTCCCGGACTCATAGCTCACACTGTTCCCGGACTCATAGCTCACACTGTTCCCGGACGCACAGCCCACACTGTTCCAGGGCTCACAGCCCACACTGTTCCCAGACTCACAGCTCATACTGTTCCAGGGCTCACAGCCCACACTGTTCCCAGACTCACAGCCCACACTGTTCCCAGACTCACAGCTCACACTGTTCCCAGACTCACAGCTCACACTGTTCCCGGATTCACAGCTCACACTGTTCCCGGACTCACAGCTCTCACTGTTCCCAGACTCACAGCTCACACTGTTCCACGGCTCACAGCTCACACGGTTCCCAGACTCACAGCTCACACTGTTCCCAGACTCACAGCTCACATTTTTCCCGGACTCACAGCTCACCCTGTTCCTGAACTCACAGCTCACACTGTTCCAGGGCTCACGGCTCACACTTTCCAGGGCTCACAGCCCACACTGTTCCAGGGCTCACATCCCACATTGTTCCAGGGCTCACAGCCCACAGTATTCCTGGACTCACAGCTCACACTTCTCCCGGACCCACAGCCCACACTGTTCCCGGTCTCACAGCACGCACTGTTCCAGGACTCACAGCTCACACTGTTCCCAGACTCATAGCTCACACTGTTCCAGGGCTCACAGCTCACACTGTTCCCGGACTCACAGCTCACACTGTTCCAGGGCTCACAGCTCACACTGCTCGCGGACTCACAGCTCACATTTTTCCCGGACTCACAGCTCACCCTGTTCCCGAACTCACAGCTCACACTGTTCCAGGGCTCACGGCTCACACTGTTCCAGGGCTCACTTCCCACATTGTTCCAGGGCTCACAGCCCACAGTATTCCTGGACTCACAGCTCACACTTCTCCCGGACCCACAGTCCACACTGTTCCCGGTCTCACAGCACGCACTGTTCCAGGACTCACAGCTCACACTGTTCCTGGACTCACAGCTCACACTTCTCCCGGACCCACAGTCCACACTGTTCCCGGTCTCACAGCACGCACTGTTCCAGGACTCACAGCTCACACTGTTCCAGGACTCACAGCTCACACTGTTCCCGGACTCACAGCCCACACTGTTCCAACACTCACAGCTCACACTGTTCCAGTGCTCACAGCTCACACCATTCCAGGGCTCACAGCTCACACTATTCCCAGTCTCACAGCGCACACTGTTCCTGGACTCACAGCACACTGTTCTATTGCTCACAGCTCACACTGTTCCTGAAATCAAATCTCACACTGTTCCTAGTCTCACAGCTCACACTGTTCCCAGTCTCACAGCTCACACTGTTCCTGGACTCACAGCTCACACTCTTCCTGTGCCACAGCTCACATCATTCCAGGGCTCACAGCCCACACTGTTCCAGGGCTCAAAGCTAACACTGTTCCCGGACTCACAGACCACACTGTTCCAGGGCTCACAGCTCACACTGTTCCAGGGCTCAAACCTCACACTATTCCCAGTCTCACAGCGCACACTGTTCCAGGGCTCAAAGCTCACACTATTCCCAGTCTCACAGCGCACACTGTTCCTGGACTCACAGCTCACACTGTTCCAGGGCTCAAACCTCACACTATTCCCAGTCTCACAGCCCACAATGTTCCAGGGCTCAAAGCTCACACTATTCCCAGTCTCACAGCGCACACTGTTCCTGGACTCACAGCTCACACTGTTCTAGTGCTCACAGCTCACACTGTTCCTGAAATCAAAGCTCACACTGTTCCCAGTCTCACAGCTCACACTGTTCCTGGACTCACAGCTCACACTGTTCCTGGACTCACAGCTCACACTGTTCCTGGACTCACAGCCCACACTCTTCCAGGGCTCAAAGCTCACTCTGTTCCCGGACTCACAGCTCACACTGTTTCCGGACTCACAGCTCACACTGTTCCCGGACTCACGGCTCACACTGTTCCAGGGCTCACAGCCCACACTGTTCCAGGGCTCACATCCCACATTGTTCCAGAGCTCACAGCCCACAGTATTCCTGGACTCACAGCTCACACTTCTCCCGGACCCACAGCTCACATTTTTCCCGGACTCACAGCTCACCCTGTTCCCGAACTCACAGCTCACACTGTTCCAGGGCTCACGGCTCACACTGTTCCAGGGCTCACAGCCCACACTGTTCCAGGGCTCACATCCCACATTGTTCCAGGGCTCACAGCCCACAGTATTCCTGGAGTCACAGCTCACACTTCTCCCGGACCCACAGTCCACACTGTTCCCGGTCTCACAGCACGCACTGTTCCAGGACTCACAGCTCACACTGTCCCAGGGATCACAGTTCACACTGTTCCAGGGCACACAGCTCACACTGTTCCAGGACTCACAGCTCACACTGTTCCCAGACTCACAGCTCACACTGTTCCCGGACTCACAGCCCAGACTGTTCCAACACTCACAGCTCACACTGTTCCAGTGCTCACAGCTCACACCGTTCCAGTGCTCACAGCCCACACTGTTCCAGGGCTCAAAGCTCACACTATTCCCAGTCTCACAGCGCACACTGTTCCTGGACTCACAGCTCACACTCTTCCTGTGCCACAGCTCACACCATTCCAGGGCTCACAGCCCACACTGTTCCAGGGCTCAAAGCTAACACTGTTCCCGGACTCACAGACCACACTGTTCCAGGGCTCACAGCTCACACTGTTCCAGGGCTCAAAGCGCACACTATTCCCAGTCTCACAGCGCACGCTGTTCCTGGACCCACAGCTCTCACTGTTGTAGTGCTCACAGCTCACAGTGTTCCTGAAATCAAAGCTCACACTGTTCCCAGTCTCACAGCTCACACTGTTCCAGGACTCACAGCTCACACTGTTCCTGGACTCACAGCTCACACTGTTCCTGGACTCACAGCCCACACTCTTCCAGGGCTCAAAGCTCACTCTGTTCCCGGACTCACAGCCCACACTGTTTCCGGACTCACAGCTCACACTGTTCCCGGACTCACATTTCACACTCTTCCAATGCTCACAGCTCCCACTGTTTCCGGACTCACAGCCCACACTGTTCCAGGGCTCACAGCTCACACTGTTCCAGGGCTCACAGCCCACACTGTTCCAGGGCTCACAGCCCACACTGTTCCAGGGCTCACAGCCCACACTGTTCCAGGGCTCACAGCCCACACTGTTCCAGGGCTCACAGCCCACACTGTTCCAGGGCTCACAGCTCACACTGTTCCAGGGCTCACAGCTCACACTGTTCCAGGGCTCACGGCTCACACTGTTCCAGGGCTCACAGCCCACACTGTTCCAGGGCTCACATCCCACATTGTTCCAGGGCTCACAGCCCACAGTATTCCTGGACTCACAGCTCACACTGTTCCCGGACTCATAGCTCACACTGTTCCCGGACTCATAGCTCACACTGTTCCCGGACGCACAGCCCACACTGTTCCAGGGCTCACAGCCCACACTGTTCCCAGACTCACAGCTCATACTGTTCCAGGGCTCACAGCCCACACTGTTCCCAGACTCACAGCCCACACTGTTCCCAGACTCACAGCTCACACTGTTCCCAGACTCACAGCTCACACTGTTCCCAGACTCACAGCTCACACTGTTCCCGGATTCACAGCTCACACTGTTCCCGGACTCACAGCTCTCACTGTTCCCAGACTCACAGCTCACACTGTTCCACGGCTCACAGCTCACACGGTTCCCAGACTCACAGCTCACACTGTTCCCAGACTCACAGCTCACATTTTTCCCGGACTTACAGCTCACCCTGTTCCTGAACTCACAGCTCACACTGTTCCAGGGCTCACGGCTCACACTTTCCAGGGCTCACAGCCCACACTGTTCCAGGGCTCACATCCCACATTGTTCCAGGGCTCACAGCCCACAGTATTCCTGGACTCACAGCTCACACTTCTCCCGGACCCACAGCCCACACTGTTCCCGGTCTCACAGCACGCACTGTTCCAGGACTCACAGCTCACACTGTTCCCAGACTCATAGCTCACACTGTTCCAGGGCTCACAGCTCACACTGTTCCCGGACTCACAGCTCACACTGTTCCAGGGCTCACAGCTCACACTGCTCGCGGACTCACAGCTCACATTTTTCCCGGACTCACAGCTCACCCTGTTCCCGAACTCACAGCTCACACTGTTCCAGGGCTCACGGCTCACACTGTTCCAGGGCTCACTTCCCACATTGTTCCAGGGCTCACAGCCCACAGTATTCCTGGACTCACAGCTCACACTTCTCCCGGACCCACAGTCCACACTGTTCCCGGTCTCACAGCACGCACTGTTCCAGGACTCACAGCTCACACTGTTCCTGGACTCACAGCTCACACTTCTCCCGGACCCACAGTCCACACTGTTCCCGGTCTCACAGCACGCACTGTTCCAGGACTCACAGCTCACACTGTTCCTGGACTCACAGCTCACACTGTTCCCGGACTCACAGCCCACACTGTTCCAACACTCACAGCTCACACTGTTCCAGTGCTCACAGCTCACACCATTCCAGGGCTCACAGCTCACACTATTCCCAGTCTCACAGCGCACACTGTTCCTGGACTCACAGCACACTGTTCTATTGCTCACAGCTCACACTGTTCCTGAAATCAAATCTCACACTGTTCCTAGTCTCACAGCTCACACTGTTCCCAGTCTCACAGCTCACACTGTTCCTGGACTCACAGCTCACACTCTTCCTGTGCCACAGCTCACACCATTCCAGGGCTCACAGCCCACACTGTTCCAGGGCTCAAAGCTAACACTGTTCCCGGACTCACAGACCACACTGTTCCAGGGCTCACAGCTCACACTGTTCCAGGGCTCAAACCTCACACTATTCCCAGTCTCACAGCGCACACTGTTCCAGGGCTCAAAGCTCACACTATTCCCAGTCTCACAGCGCACACTGTTCCTGGACTCACAGCTCACACTGTTCCAGGGCTCAAACCTCACACTATTCCCAGTCTCACAGCCCACAATGTTCCAGGGCTCAAAGCTCACACTATTCCCAGTCTCACAGCGCACACTGTTCCTGGACTCACAGCTCACACTGTTCTAGTGCTCACAGCTCACACTGTTCCTGAAATCAAAGCTCACACTGTTCCCAGTCTCACAGCTCACACTGTTCCTGGACTCACAGCTCACACTGTTCCTGGACTCACAGCTCACACTGTTCCTGGACTCACAGCCCACACTCTTCCAGGGCTCAAAGCTCACTCTGTTCCCGGACTCACAGCTCACACTGTTTCCGGACTCACAGCTCACACTGTTCCCGGACTCACGGCTCACACTGTTCCAGGGCTCACAGCCCACACTGTTCCAGGGCTCACATCCCACATTGTTCCAGAGCTCACAGCCCACAGTATTCCTGGACTCACAGCTCACACTTCTCCCGGACCCACAGCTCACATTTTTCCCGGACTCACAGCTCACCCTGTTCCCGAACTCACAGCTCACACTGTTCCAGGGCTCACGGCTCACACTGTTCCAGGGCTCACAGCCCACACTGTTCCAGGGCTCACATCCCACATTGTTCCAGGGCTCACAGCCCACAGTATTCCTGGAGTCACAGCTCACACTTCTCCCGGACCCACAGTCCACACTGTTCCCGGTCTCACAGCACGCACTGTTCCAGGACTCACAGCTCACACTGTCCCAGGGATCACAGTTCACACTGTTCCAGGGCACACAGCTCACACTGTTCCCAGTCTCACAGCTCACACTGTTCCCGGACTCACAGCCCAGACTGTTCCAACACTCACAGCTCACACTGTTCCAGTGCTCACAGCTCACACCGTTCCAGTGCTCACAGCCCACACTGTTCCAGGGCTCAAAGCTCACACTATTCCCAGTCTCACAGCGCACACTGTTCCTGGACTCACAGCTCACACTGTTCTATTGCTCACAGCTCACACTGTTCCTGCAATCAAAGCTCACACTGTTCCCAGTCTCACAGCTCACACTGTTCCTGGACTCACAGCTCACACTCTTCCTGTGCCACAGCTCACACCATTCCAGGGCTCACAGCCCACACTGTTCCAGGGCTCAAAGCTAACACTGTTCCCGGACTCACAGACCACACTGTTCCAGGGCTCACAGCTCACACTGTTCCAGGGCTCAAAGCGCACACTATTCCCAGTCTCACAGCGCACGCTGTTCCTGGACCCACAGCTCTCACTGTTGTAGTGCTCACAGCTCACAGTGTTCCTGAAATCAAAGCTCACACTGTTCCCAGTCTCACAGCTCACACTGTTCCAGGACTCACAGCTCACACTGTTCCTGGACTCACAGCTCACACTGTTCCTGGACTCACAGCCCACACTCTTCCAGGGCTCAAAGCTCACTCTGTTCCCGGACTCACAGCCCACACTGTTTCCGGACTCACAGCTCACACTGTTCCCGGACTCACATTTCACACTCTTCCAATGCTCACAGCTCCCACTGTTTCCGGACTCACAGCCCACACTGTTCCAGGGCTCACAGCCCACACTGTTCCAGGGCTCACAGCTCACACTGTTCCAGGGCTCACAGCCCACACTGTTCCAGGGCTCACAGCCCACACTGTTCCAGGGCTCACAGCCCACACTGTTCCAGGGCTCACAGCCCACACTGTTCCAGGGCTCACAGCCCACACTGTTCCAGGGCTCACAACTCACACTGTTCCAGGGCTCACAGCTCACACTGTTCCAGGGCTCACAGCTCACACTGTTCCAGGGCTGATAGCTCACACTGTTCCAGGGCTCATAGCTCACACTGTTCCCGGCTCCCTGCCCTCTCGTTGCACCAGGGCCTGCTGCCGTGCTGTATGTTGTCCTGGGAGAAAGTTCAGAGAACATTCACTGAGACGATCCCTGGTGTGGACTGATTGTCTTTTGAGAAATGGCTAAACTCGCTGGAACTCTACTCTCAGCGATTCATCGGAATGAATCTGGCATGACAGGGTGAATGCTGAGAGACGGTATCTCCTCTTGGGTGAGTCTAGGACCAGAGATCATTGTCTCAGAATAAAAAGGTGTCAATTTAAGCCAGAGATAATGAGGAGTTTCATACCTCAGAGAGTTGTGAGCCTTTGGAACTCCTTGCCGCAGAGAACTGTGGGGATGGAGTCCTTGAGTATATATAGGGCTGAGATAGATACATTTTTGATCAGTACATGTATCAAGGGTTACAGGGAAAAGTCATGGGAGATAGGGGAGAGGATTGGAGTTGATAAATGTTTGGAATTGGAGAGACAAGAGACTATTCGAGGCAAGGTCATTGATTCTTACAACTGTCATACTTATTGTTCTTCATATCCTGCCTCCAGTGACAACAGTATTCCATAATCTTGGATTCTTCACCTCTGTCACAATTGTTCTGACAATTCCCTCACTTCACTAACACTTTTGATATGTCCTCACCTCAGCCAAAAATTGCCCTCCACCCCATCAATACTATGTCCATTCCTTTTCCCACACGTCAACTCATATCCTTTGTTCAGTTCCCACTTTTTTTGTTTTCATCTCCCACCCCACTAGCCTCCATATTCTTCAAAAGACCATCTGCTGTCATTTCTGCAAACTCCAGTGTGATGCCATTAACCATCGCATCTTCAGTTCTCCCTTTCAGCAAGGGAACCTTTGCCTGGTCTACTCCTCTATGACTCCATACCTTCATCCTCCTTCTCATGATTCCATGAAGCACCAATAGCTACAGTGTTTGCTATTTTACCTTCTTTCTCAGTGTCCAAGACTTCAAACATTCCTTCAAGTGAAGTGATGATTTACAAGGTAACTGTGTATGCTGTATTCACAGCTCACAATGTGGATTCCCATTACATTGGGTGGACCTAATGTTGATTAGGTGACCATTGATTTGGAAGGCCTCAAGTTGTCAGTTAGTTTTCATTTTAAGCCTGTGCTCCATTCCATTCTGACTTTTCCCCAGGGTAGGGGAGTCCAAAACTAATGGGCATAGGTTTAAGGTGAGAGGGGAATGATGTAAAATGGACCTAAAAGTCAACATTTTCTTGCAGAGGCAGGTGCATGTGTGGAATGAACTGCCAGAGAAGGTGATGGAGGCTGGTACAGTTATAACATTTAAAAGGCATCTGGATAGATACATGAACAGAAAAGGTTAAGAGGGATATGGGCCAAATCTTTGTAAATGGGAATAGATCTATTTAGGATATCTGGTCATCATGGATAAGTTGGACCAAACGGTCTGTTTCTGTTGTGTACAACTCTATGACTCTTTTACTCTGTGGCATTTCAACCTCAATGGAATCTTGAGAAACTACATCCTATTTTTGTGCTTTGGCACTTTGCAGTTTTTCACAATCAACATTGCCTTCAACAATTTCAGACCATAACCTCCATCCCAATGTATCTTGTTTTCTTTTTATGTTTTTCTTTTGTGCTTTTGCTTTGTTTTTGGATGGAAACTGTTGGTGACAATCTGTTTTGCCAGATATTTAGTTTCTTTCATTAACATATTAGCATCCCTCTTTGCATTGCCAGCTCAGCTGTCCTGTCTTCCGTATTATTCCAGACCTTCCCTTTTCCTGTCATTCTACTTGCTCAATATCTGTTACATTTCTAACGTCTTCAGGTTTTGACATATATTTAGTGACCTGAACTCTTTTGTTTTCTCTACCTTGTTGCATCATGCAGCAGAACTCAGGGAGCAATGGAGAATAGACACTTTGCTGTCAAAAACTGTGGGAAAAGACTTGCTAACCCATGATAAGCCCACAAAAGCAAAATTGGTCAAACTGTACCAAAACACCCAGAATTCCCGAGCAGCTCACAAGCCAAATCAGAGAGCACACAGATAAGGGGAATACACTTTAAGCTCCCACCAACATGACAGAGCACCACAGATATCTCAAAGTCCCCTGGGCAGTTTCACAACCCAGCAATACCAAAGCCACACAAAGAGCAGGTCAGAGAGGCACCAGCAAGGACATGCTCTAAAAGCAGGACAATGGAAGCACCTCACTACTTCAGAGGAGACATTAATACCTACCTGTGAGGAGGAATGGAACCGTTGATACTGTCAGGATATTGCATTGTGTGAAGGAACAGGACATTGATCTGATATTTGTTTTCCAATTTGCATCCTTGCAACTAGATTACTCCAATTCCAGATACATTGTGGTTTCCCATTTCTTAATCAATGTCATTGTGCAGCATTACTATAAAACTGGTCTCATCCTAAGCTCTGGGAAGATATATCTGATCTACCTGTACAGACTGTCAGTTCTGTATCAGCTGGTCTGTTTTCTCTTCCAGTGATATTGTTTGCAATAAACTGTGTCAATTTCACTTCCTGGTGTGTTTTGTGATCTCTAATTTAATGGGCAAATTTCTCCGACAAAAACAAAATGGACAATCTGTTTTGAAACGAGACGGAGTTGAGAGGTTGGATGACCTCCCTTTTGATCTGCTAATATACATGGAATCACACAGGGCCAAAAGGAAGTCTGCTTGTCTGGAGAGGGGATTGAAATTAAAATCCCATTTTGATCTTCCATTGAGAAGTCATTGAAGTGAAATAGACCTTAGAATTACTGATTTCTTCTCATCCACAAATATCTTGGCTCAAAAAAAGCAATTTCACAGAAAGATGCTGATGGGAAACTCACTCATTCAAAAGGAGATGAAAATGACTGAAACTCAAAGTCCGGAGACTGTCAGTAGTCAAATTGTCAGGGACCATTTCAGTGGCTAATGGAAAACCAGAGACCACGGTCACATGACAGAAGCCAGGTTGTCATAGAGAATATTTCCGAACACACATTTTGAGAGCCATGTCTATTGGTGAGACAGGAACTGGTCCAGATCAAGAAGTGAAGGATTCTGCCTAGAATCCACAAAAAGATGGAAGTGGGGGCATTTTTTTACTCATTAATTTGAAGAAACAAGTCAAATCTTCAGTGTACCTCAACCAAAGAAAAATCACAACCTACTGCTGCAGTTTGTAAACGACTGCAAATTCCTTGCTGGAAACATCCAACCTCATCTCTTCCATGAATCAAAAAGCGAATTATCAGATGGGTATTTTTTTCAAGCTTCCATCTCAGAGGACAGTAAGTCCTTTTAATGTTGTAAAAACCTCAATTCTTCAGCCTCTACTAAAACCACTTTCTCTCTTGTGTGTCTGGATGTCTGTATGCCTGAGTGAGTGGGTGCTGTTGCAAATACATTTGGGCATTATGAAATAACTGCCTCCTCTTCTTAAACGTAAGAGAAAACTTGTATTTTATCTATTCATGAAAATTACAGCTCTCAAGGGTTCTATGTTTCTTCTTTTGAAACACATTTACCTGCAATTAGCTGAGATGTGAAGATGAAGGAAATGATTCTATTAACCATAACATGTCTGCAGTACTGTACAAATGCTATTAGACCTGCTGAGCATTTCCACCATATAACGTTTTTTATTTACAGGGCAGTTTGTACCTTTCTTAGGGGCAATGGATGCAAACGTCAAGTAGACTGCTTGGATGAGAGAATTGTTCATGAAGAAAGCTTGAGTAAACCAAATGGATATTCTCTTGGGTTTAGAAGAATGAAAAGTATCCTGATTGGAACACATAAACCAGTGGTCAGCACTGAAATCAAGGTATTGCTGTTCATGTAATCCTTACAGTGTGGAAGTAGACCATTCAGCCCATCAGGTCTACACCAACCATCTGAAAAGCAGCCCACCCATACCCACTGCTCACCCTACCCCTGCACTTCTCATGGCTGATCCGCCTAGCCTGCTCACTATGAGCAATTTAACCTGGCCAATCAATCTAAGCTGAACATCCGTGGACTGTGGGAGGAAACCAGAACATGCAGAGGAAACCCATGCAGACATGGGGAGAATGTACAAGCTCCACACAGACAGTCGCCTCAGGGTGGAATCGAGCATAGGTACCTGATGTCATGAGATAGCAGTGCTAACCGCTGAGTCGCCATGTCATTCTTTCTTGAGGAAAGCAGAAAGATCTCAGGACTCCCATACCATGACTCTCCCCTTTCTGGGTCAAGCAAGCTAAATCGAGGGTTTCTCTGTATGTCCAGATCAAGCAAGATAAGCATCAACTCACATTGAACTGTTCCCACTGATAGCAAACTAAGATTAAAACCATTGGATCTGCTTCATTTATAATTACATTTTACCAGGGAAGAAATGAATAAAATAAATACTTGGGACATTTTTATGTGATTATGTGAGGCTCTTCAGTATTATAAACAAAATGTCCCTTCATCTGTAGGTTTGTCAACATAATGAAGAACTCTGACATTCCACAAATATAAAATTGGTTTGTCATGGATAATGAAATTGTTCAATAGTAAATATGAAAATTGTACCCACAAAAAAACCTAGTTGTATTTCCATTCAACTGTGTATTTTTTTCCCAATGGTTTTTCAAGTGAAATGAATGGCGAAAAATGTCAAGTTCCTCATCAGATCAGTGATTTCCAATTAATTTCAGAATGGAAAGACCCTCAAAAGTATAGAGAGTATTTGTTTTGATTATTTCATCTTCTGCAAAGTGTAATTATAAGCATCACAACCAGAAGTGTAGTTTTAAATTAGGGAAGGCAATGGCTTCATCCTATTATCACCAGATTATTAAATTAGAAGCTCAACTAATGTTCTGGAGATATGGGTTCAAATCCAGCCATGGCAGATGGTGGAAAAACCCATCTGGTTTGCTAATGCCCTTTAGGGAAGGAATTCTGTCTGGTCTACCTGTGACTCTAGATTCACAGTAATGTGCTTGACTCTTAATTGCCTTTGGGCAATAAATGCTGGCCTATCCAGAGACGTCCACGTCCTGTGAGTATTTAAAGATTTCTGCATTTAATTGCGCATGTGTAGATTTTAGAAGTCAGATTCAAAAGAGTAATGATGGTAACACTGACAGATTAATTATTATTCTTGCAAAATCCAGGCCATTGAAGGGATTGGTGTAGTAGACATTGGGAGCTGGGAGATTGTTTCTCCTAGTTTAGGCGTCTAGAACAAGGTAGTTGAGTTATAGAATATGGGATCAGTCGTTGAGGAGAAATATCTTTACTCAAAATGCTACAATTTTTTCAGATTTCTGACTCCAGAAAACTATAGGCATTGATTCAAGTACATTCAAGAGACATTGTTAGTTTTATTTTTAAATTCTAAGTGAATCAAGGAAATGAGGTAGTGCAAATATAGCAGAGATTAAATAAAAGGCTAAGCATGATCTTAGAGAATGGTGAAACAAGCTTAAATGGCTGAATGATGTTCTGTTTGCTTTCCTTATGTTCTTATGTAAGTGTTGCCTATGTTTAACTGACTTGCTTACAGGAGTTTAAATCAGGGCATTGCTTGACTTAATTTTAGAACAAACATGATGTTCAATTAATGAGCAAAGCATCCTTCAAAAGAGATCAAAGACAGATGAGTGGCTTTGACTTCAAAGCAGTGTGAACAATTCAAATGTGTTTATTTTCATTTGAACTGCCAGAGTAAGAAGATGTTTTGTTCTGTCAAGAGCATCACTTGTCAATAGTTCTGAATTAATGGAGACTGGGCTTCCTGTTCCATGACAAGGCTGCAGGAATCCAGTCACCTTGGCGTGGATTTGTGCAATGCCAGAGAGCCTCCATATCATTACAGAAACAGCAGTCGAGACTGGAAGGCAGGCATCCCACCACCTAACATGACAGCTACAATCTGAGCAGTGGCAGGAACGGGGTGAGTTTGAGTTTTGGACATCTCCATTACCTGGAGTAAGTTGCTGCTAGGAAATCAGTCAGAAGGCACGCAACACCAGGTTATTATCCAACAGGCCATCTGACAAAGGAGCAGCGTTCTGAAAGCTTGTCATTTTAAATAAACCTGTTGGGCTATAATCTGGTGTCGTGTGACTTCTGACTTTGTCCACCCTAGTCCAACACTGGCACCTCCACTTCCTGGCTAGGAAATTAATGATTGCTTCCACTCCTGTCTGATATTGGTGCCACAATTCAGTGAAGTGTACATGTATATAAACTAAACCAGATAGAAACAGATCTGAACATAATGGTTGGTTTTGATTTGATAATTGCACTACTCAATGAGGAGGTAACTTTTCTATTGGGGTGTAGTCCTGGGACAACTTAGGAAGCTGTAACATGTCCTTTGAAGAGGTAAGGTGCCTTTTGGAAGTAGTTAAGATTGTGCACAAAACTATTAACTGTTAAACTAATTGGAACTACATATAAACTAAACTTTAGAAAAGGACAAACAGAACTATCAGAATTGTCAAGGCTTTTAAAATGTCCACCCTTTAAATCTTTGGAAGGTATGTCTGGGTTATTTAAAAAATACTTGCTATTTCACTCTGTCTGTACCATACATGTTAATGTTTCAAACATTGGATTAGTGCTGTATAGTGTGTTTCTTAGCCTTCCATTATTGCAGCCTAATGTCTGCCATTTGACTGTTTTCTTGAATCGTGCAAATGACTATTGACTGTTTGAAGTAAGACGATAAATTCAAATCTTGTTTGGTATTAGAGATTCTGTAATTGAAGGAATCTAAATGTAGAAAGTGATTTTTATTATGAATTAGAGTGTGATTTGTAAATAAAATCTGGAACTGACACTTATTTGCTCTTAGTGAAATTATTTACTCTTAGTGTGGGTCTGGAGATCTGCTTATGCCACAGAATTTAACTGTATTTTGAATGTGAGACATTCCCCATCAAGCAGTCAGCCTGATTCAATGTTTAACTTCTGCACAGATGGGTAAGTGAGAGTCCATTCTTAAGATGATCCAATGGTTGAATCTGTGGTGTGAAGGTAGTCAGTTTCTGATCTCTGATCCTTAACCTTTGGATGGCCATGTCTAGGGTCTTGTTAATAAACTGGGGGGGAGACTGATATGGAAAGCTCAGTGACCCTGAGTTGGGAAAACATTGCTATTTCCTGTTTCTCCTGGCCCACAAGCAGTGCTGGAAAGATGCTTGTCACCAAATACCCTCCATCTACAGAGTCTTTTGAGGGCTATTAAACCATCTAGGTGATTGGGATGTTTGTAAAACAAGTTGTGAAGAGCAGTTCCATTATAATATTAAAGTTGTCCTTTATGTGCATTGGCTGTTTGTCTGTTTCTGCCGTGATGCTGAGATTTTTTAATCTGACCCAACTCCAACCCATCCTCGTAAAAATCCCCATCATTGTTTCAGATCCTAATTTGAGCATGATTTTAGTACTGTAACCTCATTCTTGTCTTAGTATGAAACAAATAAAAATATGATTTTACTTCAGAAGTGAAGAGACTATAATCTTTACATTCTGGCTACATTGTCACTGGTATATTGCAATGATGCACTTCCTGTACTTGTGTAAATACAACCAAATGCCACATGGTGAAATCTGGCTGGATTTGAAAATTGCATTCCAAATTCTTCAAAGGTAAAATGAAGAGCAAACATGGCACCTTTTGGAGAATTAAGTGTGGGCTGAAAGTACATTTGAAAATAAATAACTTAAGAGCTGATAACAAAACAAATTATGGTTGCTTTAGCTCTTGTACTGAAAAAAGAGATCTCAATCCCATTTTAGACTTTCACTTTATAGTTAACTAAAAGAAAATAATATAAAAGTATTTTGAATATTTCTTTAAGAAAAAGGAACTTGCAGCCAAGTTGGGGTTCAGTATTAGAAGTCTGAGATTAAGCACTGCTCTATCTACCAACCTACAATTGCAACATTTAAGAGGCATTTGGATGGGTATATGAATAGGAAGGGTTTGGAGGGATATGGGCTGGGTGCTGGCAGGTGGGACTAGATTGGGTTGGGATATCTGGTTGGCATGGACGGGTTGGACCAAAGGGTCTGTTTCCATGCTGTACATCTCTATGACTCTATGACTCTAACTGAGCTAACCAGATTTTGTAGGAGCTGTCTGCCTAAAGTCATTTATACCTTGTTCTGCAATTTTATAAAGTGAGGCACACTCAAGAGTTGGTGCTTAGATATGTTCTTGCAGCAGTTCATTGTTTGGAAAGTCATGAAAGCAACTGACATTCTTTCATTCTAGAACTCAGAGGACTTCAGAGAGTACAGAGTCATGTTGTCATGTTGGTAAGATGGAAGAAATGGTTTCCAACCAGAATACACAGTACATCAGAGCAAAACAATACTCATTTGAAACCTGACAATTGGCATTCCAATTATTCAGCAGATTATGAAGCAAGCTCAGTATCAGAATAACATTACACCCATCATCTCAATACAAGAAACTGCTCAGGACTGCTCTGTGTACGATGAGCAACCATCAAATATTATCAACTTTTTTTTCTCAAATTTACACTGCAATCTTGAAGGCAAGAAGTAACCTGATACAGTGTCGCTCCACTCTCTCAAGTACCAAGGACACAGATGTGGCACATTGCTGCTTGTAAGTTGAACTGCATGAAACCCCACATGTAATTTGTAGGTGTGGTAGACTTAAATATTCTCAGATAAGGGTGAGAGTTGAAGATGTACAATTTATACATGACATAAGGTCAGAGGTTATTTCTCCACCCAAAATGTTGAACTCTAGCATTTATTTGTTCACCTTCCAGCGGTGTGCATTCTCCAGCAATTCCATCAGTGATGGTACAGTCATCAACAAGTGTCAGATTTGACCCTTCCCTCTCAAACAAAAGATCATGCAATTCAAACCTTACTCCAGGCAGCTGAGCAAATGATTATCTTGACACTTCAGTGCAGGACTGATGTAATGCTGCACTATTGCAGATGTTATCTTCGAGATGAGGTCTTAAGCTGAGGTCCTATCAGCCTTCTCAAGTACTGTAAAACTTCAAAGTGAAAATGAGAGTACTCTCCCAGTTTTCTGTTTGTTATGAAACTGTAAGGGGTACTGTTATTTAAGAGAGTGGAAAAGCTAGCAAAGGCTTAGAGAAGCACGCAGAGTACTGGAAAATTTAAAACGTAACATTTGGTCAAACAGCTAGATTAGCTGGTTGCCTGGATACAAAGACAAATTTGAATTCAGCCAATCAGTTTAAATTATGCCCTAAGATACCAAACAAGTTTGAATTTAGTATTTTGACAATATTAAAACCAACAAAACAATCCAATGCTTTGGGATATAAAACCAGGAAAAATTGAACACTTGAGGGAGAACTGCCAAGCCATTAACATATACAGACTGCCTGCAGAATAGCTCTCTTAAAGATGCCTTTATCTATCAGTGACCTGTGAAATAGAATCCTAAAGAAGAAGAAGAGAAGACAGAGGAAAATATAAAGAGAAGATTCGAGAGCTGGCTGGTTTTGAAATTTGAATTTTTTGGTAAATCTTAATCGTGGGTATTATTGGACCAGTATTGTAGAAGGGAGAGTAAAAGAAAGGTTAGAGAAAGGAGTTGTAAATAGTTGTTAGCTAATTATTCCCTGTTAGATTTTTTAAAAAATAAAGTTGTCAGGTCTTACTTTAAATAGTGACTTTGAGGATAATTCTTTACCTCTTGAATTTTTGCAGATTTTCCACACAGGGTAAATCTTTTCTGTGTTTCTGGTTTAAATTAGTGGGGTGGGGGTGGTTTACCCCATGTTATAACATGTTTAACACTTATTCTTTGACCAACATCACAAATAACAGGTTATCTGCTCACTTATCTCATTGCTGTTCATCAGCGTTGTTTTACACAGATTGGGTTTCACCTACATTACGCCAGTAACTACATTTCACAAGTAGTTTTAGAGTCATATAGCATGGAAGTACCCTTAGGTCCAACTCGTCCATTCCAACGGGACATCTCACTCTGACCTAGACCCATTTGCCAACCTTTGGCCCCTATCCCTCTCAACCATTGTGATTTGTATACTCATCCAGATGTCTTTTAAAAGTTGTGATTGTACCCACCTGTACCACATCCTCTGGCAGCTTGTTCCATACATGCACCACCCTCTGCATGAAAACATTACTGCCCCTCAGGTCCTTAATAAATGTTTTCCCTCTCACCTTAAACCTCTGCCCTCTCATCTTCCTCTGTCCTAGGAAGAAAGACCTTGGCTTTTCACCACATCCATGTCCCTCATGATTCTATAAATATCTGTAAGGTCACACCTCAACCTCCGATGCTCCAAGGAAAATAGCCCCAGCCTATTCACCCTTTCTCAGTAACTCCAACTCTCCTGTCCTGGTAACATCCTTGCACATCTTTTCTGCACCATTTCAAACTTATCAGAATTAAATGCAATATTCCAAAAGTGGCCTAACCAATGTCCTGTGCAACAGCAACATGTCATCCTAGCTCCTATACTCAATGCACTGACCCACGAAGGGAAGCATACCAAACACCTTTTTCATACCATGTCTATCTGCCACTCCACTTTCAAAGAAACTATGCACCTACACCCCTTGTTCTCTTTGTTTGGTAACATTCCCAGGACCCTCACACTTACTAGGCGAAAGTGAGGACTCCAGATGCTGGAGATTAGAGTCAAGAGTGTGGTGCTGGAAAAGCACAGCAGGTCAGGCAGCGTCCGAGAATTTCTGATGAAGGGCTTTTACCTGAAACGTCGATTCTCCTGCTCCTTGGATGCTGCCTGACCTGCTGTGCTTTTCCATCGCCACACTCTCGACCCTAACATCTATTGTATAAGAACAACAAATGCTGGAGATCCCAGCATGTCAGACAGCATCAATGGAAAGACAACAAGCTAACATTGCGAGTCTAGATGACGCTTCACCAGAGCTGAAGTGAAGTGTGGAGGGTGGAGTATTTATGCAGTAGTTTTGCGGGGTGTGGGGATGGGGTGGTGCATTGGGTGGTGGCTGGTGGATGTAGGGTGCTGTTGGAGAAAAGATGTTGATAGTTTAGATTAACCGATCAGAATGTTACAACATCTCCAGTCTTGGCCGGGTGGTGGGAGTGCGCATGTGTGGGGTGTAGTGATAATGTTGACCAGGCGAACAATCTGGCAACCCGTGCTCAAGAAATATGAATGCAAAAATCTGGAATGGCAGCTGTGTAACCGTTGTCAATTGTCCCAAACAATACCAATCTGCTTCAATAATGCCCTTTAGGAAGGAAAATCAGTCATCCTTACATAGGCAGACCTACATGTGACTCCAGATGCACAAAAATGTCATTGGTTCTTAACTGCTGTCTGGACAATTAAGGATGGACAATAAACATTGGCCTGGCCAGCGACACTCACATCCCACGATCAAATAACGATAAAAGAGGAGAGTAAAACATAGGGACTGGAGGTTTACTCACATAAAAGGTTAGGCAACCTGTTGGCATGTTGTATATTGTATAAAAGTGATTGTGTTGTCCCTCAAGTTTATTCTTCCTCCCATGAGTTCGCAGCAGCTTTGTCTCCATTGAATGGCCAACTCTCCTACAATTTTGAGGATTTCAGGACACCAGCTCCTCATTAAGGTCAATGGGGGACCAAATTGGCAGAATGGGTCTAGTTGGTTTGAGTGTCTGTGATTGCTGTGGTGTGAAGTGGATTGTGAGCTGAGTGTTAAGAAACACACAAAAAAACAAAAGATCTCCTTGGATTCCAGTCACATCGATCTTATGGAACGGGCTCCACAAATGCTTTCTCAGAGAGTTGCACTAACTCTCACTGTCAGCTGGTATCATATTCTACCTTATCATTCTCTCCCAGGTACCTGTGAGTAATTCAAATGCTTATCCCCGACTCTAGCTGTGACTTGAGACCAGCATCAGCAGATTAAGCTGTTCATTTGCCTCACAGTGGTGTGCCTCAAAATCTTTGAACATCAAACGAAACAACATGAAGTGACATTTCTCTCCTATTTCCTTAATATGATTGTTTCTCACTATTTCCCACAACAGGTTTGAAGATCCATTGAATTTTAACAAAGTGTGGCCAAAGAATGGAAAAGCAGCAAATTAATGACATAATTCAGGAATACAATTCACAAAAGGTTTGAAAAAAGCCCCAATTCTGTTTGAATCCAATATTGTCTCCAACATTTCAGGTTCAATTCAGATTGAGAAATGATTTAGAGTCATAGAGTCATAGAGATGTACAGCATGGAAACAGTCCAACTCGTCCTTGCTAACCAGATATCCCAACTCAATCTAGTGCCATATGCCATCACCTGGCCCATATCTCTCCAAACCATTCCTATTCATATACCCATCCAGATGCTTTTTAAATGCAATTGTACCAGCATCCACCACTTCTTCTGGCAGCTCATTCCATACACGTACCACCCTCTGAGTGAATAAGTTGCCACTCAGGTCTCTTTTATATCTTTCCCCTCTCACCCTAAACCTATGCTCTCTAGCTCTGGACTCCCCCACCCCAGGGAAAAGACTTTGTCTATTTATCCTATCCATGCCCCTCATGATTTTATAGACCTCTATAAGGTCACCCCTCAGCCTCCGACTCTCCAGGGAAAACAGCCCCAGCCTGTTCAGCCTCTCCCTATTGCTCAGATCCTCCAACCCTGACAACATCCTTGTAAATCTTGAATGTCACAGAACTCTGGAGCATACAGTTGACATATAATGCCAGCTGTGACCCATACAAGTAGATGATGGCTCTGTATCAGTGGCACGACCCCATGGGTATCCTCGAGTTTAGATACTTATTGAGTGAAATAATCCAGGTGTTCAAAATGAGAAAAGGATTCAATGGACTATATTCAGAGAAGTGATTCCACTGGTTCAGAAATCCAGTTTCCATGATTGGACCAAGGCTGTAATGGAATCAGACACTGAGTGAAACTGAAACAGAGCATCATTGAATTGATTATTGCTGAGGAATTGCTGCTTGAAATCACTGTTGACGTTAACTTGCAACACTTTGCTAATGGTCAAGAGTAAACTGAAACGGTTATCATTAGCTGGCTTGGATTTGTCCTGTTTCAGACAAACAGGAAAACCTTGGGTAATTTGCCACATTGACAAGCAGATGCTAGTCTTGTAACTACACTGGGACAGCTTGGTGTTTCTGGAGTGTACTGTCTTTGCAGTAGCCAGTGCTGTGATTGTTTCTTGATATCACAAGGAGCAAACCAAATTGATTGAAGATTGGCATTTATGATGCTGGGGATCTCTGAAACAGATAGAGGAGATGAATTAGGAACAGACATAGGCCATTCAGCCCCTTTGTACCTGCACTACCATTTAATAACCCAAAAGCCAGTCTGGCTGTAGGCTCACATTCACTTTCCTGCTGAACCCTGATGGAAAAACGGCTGCCGATTGCGACCTTAACAGTACTTCACTGAGGTAAAAACAATGACTGCAGATGCTGGAAACCAGATTCTGGATCAGTGGTGCTGGAAGAGCACAGCAATTCAGGCAGCATCCGAAGACAGGCAAAATCGACGTTTCGGGCAAAAGCCCTTCATCAGGAATAAAGGCAGAGAGTCTGAAGCGTGGAGAGATAAGCTAGAGGAGGGTGGGGGTGGGGGTGGGGAGAGAGTGGCATAGAGTACAATAGGTCAGTGGGGAAGGAGATGAAGGTGATAGGTCAGGGAGGAGAGGGTGGAGTGGATAGGTGGAAAAGGAGCTGGGCAGGTCGGACAAGTCCGGACAGGTCAGGGGATCGAGTTGCTGGAGGTTAGAAGCTAGGATGAGGTGGGGGAAGGGGAAATGAGGAAACTGTTGAAATCCACATTGATGCCCTGGGGTTGAAGTGTTCCGAGGCGTTCTTCCTCCAGGCGTCTGGTGGTGAGGGAGCGGCGGTGGAGGAGGCCCAGCACCTCCATATCCTCGGCAGAGTGGGAGGGGGAGTTGAAATGTTGAGCCACTGGGCGATTTGGTTGATTGGTGCGGGTGTCTCGGAGATGTTCCCTAAAGCGCTCTGCTAGGAGGCGCCCAGTCTCCCCAATGTAGAGGAGACCGCATCGGGAGCAACGGATACAATAGATGATATTAGTGGATGTGCAGGTAAAACTTTGATGGATGTGGAAAGCTCCTTTGGGGCCTTGGATAGAGGTGAGGGAGGAGGTGTGGGCGCAGGTTTTACAGTTCCTGCGGTGGCAGGGGAAAGTGCCAGGATGGGAGGGTGGGTCGTAGGGGGGTGTGGACCTGACCAGGTAGTCACGGAGAGAACGGTCTTTGCGGAAGGCGGAGAGGGGTAGGGAGGGAAATATATCCCTGGTGGTGGGGTCTGTTTGGAGGTGGCGGAAATGTCGGCGGATGATTTGGTTTATGCGAAGGTTGGTAGGGTGGAAGGTGAGCACCAGGGGCGTTCTGTCCTTGTTGCGGTTGGAGGGGTTGGGTCTGAGGGCGGAGGTGCGGGATGTGGATGAGATGCGTTGGAGGGCATCTTTAACCACGTGGGAAGGGAAATTGCGGTCTCTAAAGAAGGAGGCCATCTGGTGTGTTCTGTGGTGGAACCGCTCCTCCTGGGAGCAGATACGGCGGAGGCGGAGGAATTGGGAATACGGGATGGCATTTTTGCAAGAGGTAGGGTGGGAAGAGGTGTAATCCAGGTAGCTGTGGGAGTCGGTGGGTTTGTAGAAGATGTCAGTGTCAAGTCGGTCGTCACTGATGGAGATGGAGAGGTCCAGGAAGGGGAGGGAGGTGTCAGAGATGGTCCAGGTAAATTTAAGGTCAGGGTGGAATGTGTTGGTGAAGTTGATGAATTGCTCAACCTCCTCGCGGGAGCACGAGGTGGCGCCAATGCAGTCATCAATGTAGCGGAGGAAGAGGTAGGGAGTGGTGCCGGTGTAATTACGGAAGATCAACTGCTCTACGTAGCCAACAAAGAGACAACCCTACCTCCAGTGGTGTCTGTGAAAGCAGGTGCCAAATTGTCACAGCCTTCCATGAGAAAGATGTATTCCTCTTCTCCATCTTCAGTGGATGACCCCATAATTTTAAATGTTGTCCTTAGTTCCAGTACCATCCAGTATTGGCCCCTGTCTGGCTGGAAGTGGTTGTCAATGCCGCAGCTTTGTCCTTTTCACAGATGTTGAGGATGGGGATATTTGTGGTACCTCGTCACCACACCCTGGTTTGTTTCTGTTTTCTTCTGAAGTGGACAGCATATTTTACCGATGGGTGAATGGGTGCAGCAGTCTGAAATCTCTGAGTAATGCTCTAGTACCCCGAACTGTGAATTCAGGGACGATTTTAAACCATATGGGACATTACAATTGAGTTTGATCCAGTTAATTATTTAATTGTCCAATGTGATTCATGACCACATTCCCTGAGTTTCTTATTGGCTGTAAGACCCTCATAAGCCTGTATGGGAGGTGAATTCTGGGAACAGCTGTCAATGTCTCAATCGGATGTCAACACCTATTACACATGCACTGCTTAGAAGGAACGTTGTTCACAACTGAATATGACAGGACAGCACAGATTAGATCTGATCCTCTGGGTACTTGTGGTGCAGGAGTATTTTCCCTACCTTAGAGCTATGGGAAGGCCCAGCTTTAAGTCTCAGCAGCTCCAGAGGCTTGTAATAACATCTCTGAACAGATCAATTTGTAAATATCGCAAACTAATCCCTTGGTTGAGAGATCGCTTAGCTCCAAGTATCGCAATCTGCTTCCATTGCTTGGCATGTGGTGTAGTTCTGCCCTGTAGCTTCACAATATTGACACCTCATTTTTCCGGGTGCTGCTCCTGGCCTGCACTATTAATCGAACTTGGATAAATCCCTTGGCTTGATGTTAGTGCTCGTGTTGGAGATATGCCAGGCCACAAGGTTACAGATTGTGTTTGAAGTCAATTCTACTGCTGCTGAAGGCCTCATGGATGGACGTTATGTAAAAGTAGCATCCTTTTAGATACAACAATACACAGCATTGAAATAACCAGAGCATTCTGTGCAGGAATTAACATTTCAGTCTTCATTATTTTATAGCCAAAGCTGGAATATTTTTAGAATAAATTTCATTTAAACTGGTTTAGGAAAGACTGAAAGAAATTTAATTTCCCTGAATATCTTCTTCAAAGAATCAAATTACTCACCTTGATATTTTATTAATATTATTCAGCCTGTGATCTTCTTGTATTGCATCCAGTTTGTTATTTTACAGATGAAGTGTTGCCTTGTGTAACCTATATCTTAGTTGAAGTGGTAGGTTTGAAAACAAATTGAAGACTCCGAGGAGAAAACATTACAAAGGAACAACATGCAGGGTCAGTAGGAGACAAGAAGAGTGACAGGATTCTTTGCAAAGTGCCCTGAGTGTGAAACAATAAATACAGGCACTGAAATAAGGGAATGAATTCAAAGACAATGAAAAGACAGCCTGAACCATTAAAAGTTGCAATTTTGAGCAGCTTCCCGCCCAGTTAATAGAGAAGTTCCTCTGAATATGTTGGTAATTAAAGCTTTCTTGTCAATGAAAGTTAAAACTTACAGAAAATGTCTTCCTCCAGCATACTGGACCAATCACTTCTTAATGTCTTTGCCTCTTTCAGCTCTTGAAGCTGAGAGCAAAGGGGAGGGACTATTACCATTACCTTCCTGTTTAAAATATGTAACAGAATTATGGTTCTTACCTGCTGGTCATTCTCTTGGCCCTGTGCTCTCATTTTGGCGGAGGATTGGCAGAATCATCTGAAACATAAATAGCTGGCTGTGCTGATTAGACTAGGCCCAAGTTAGGAGGTTGGATGATCTCTGGCAATATTTCAGTGTCTTTAGCATTGCCCTTTGAAATAACTTCACGGAGGCCGGTATCTTATCACCAAGTCACCCTTTATTCACACCTGGAGCGTCCTTGACACTGCTCCAGCTCCCTCAGAGTCAGCTCTCAGAGTGAACAGGGTGCATGACACTCCTGTTTATATCTGTTAGCCAGGACTTCTTGAATTGGCTCAGGGTTAACAGCCCCAATCAGGGAACTCATATCCTATGAGGTCCTCCTGGCTGACCTCGTTACAATCACTACACCTTTCACTCTCCAATTTTCTCCTCTTTTCTTCTGATGTAGAAGGCGTACTCTAGAGATGGCTGAATGGGCACAGCTGTCAGAAATTTTGTCCAAGTGGGTGATGAACCTGAACAGTGAATTTAGGGAAGATTTTAACCCATATCGGACATCACAGCTGAGCTTGATCATGGCTTCATCTATTTTGAATCGGGTTCTTTAAATAGACACTGACATACAAATGCACACTTGATTGCCATTTTAAACATCCATTCCCTCTACCACAGTGGTTATGCTGTCACTTCCATATGATCCTCTGTAATAGCTCACCAAGGCTTCGCTGATAGCATCTTCCAAACAGACCATGATTGTACACTGAAGGGAAAGGGCAGCAGGTATATGGGAACAGCACCAAATCCAAACTCTGCTGCATATCACATCCCATCCTTACTTGGTATTGTGCCATTGCTTCCTCTCTGAGCTCAAAATCCTGAAACCACCTCCCTAAATGAGCTGTGGGTTCACTTCCTGCACTCGGACAGCAATGGTTCAAGAAGGAGATGTGCCAGCTTCTCAATCACAATATGGACCAGCAATGGCTGGCAATGATTCTTCAATTCTCATGTGCTGCTCAGTTAGCTCAGTTTGTTGGATGGCAGCTTTGCAAGGTAGAGTGATGTCAACAGTCTGAGTTCAGTTCCTACACCCCGTGATGCTCCCATGAAGGACTCTCCTTCTCAACTTCTACCTTGCCTGAGGTGAGCTGATCCTCAGTTGCCTCTCTCTTTGATGAGAGGACATCCCCCATGGTCTGGTATGACAATGGTGACTTTTGTTTCTATCTGCTTTTTAACTGCCCCTAAGCCACTTACTCTTACTTTTCATCAAAACCCCTTTCGTCACTCAATATCTGTTGCCTTCAACTGTATCACAGGCCCTCAGTTTTATATTTCCTCTCGCCAATTTCCTTTCTCTGTGTCATGTCCCGAAACACATTATATAAGGCAATATCCTTCCTTCCCTGTCAGAATGTTCAGTGCCCTTTGGACTTTGCAGCACAATGTTTATTTGGGTTTGCCCAGAATTGCTTGCTATCTTTTATTTGAGCTGATTCTTTTCTCTACATTCCACTGGATGTGACGTTCATTAAATTTGTCTCACTGGTTTGCCATAACCTTACTAGACATTTGCTGGGAGTTTCCACAGTCTTTGTGCTGATGCTGTGCTTAATGGCACATTGGGTTAATGCACCTGAAGTTTTATCGAAATGGATTTTCATACAAGCATAAAAGCACACATTTAATTCATGAACCTTACTGAATGAGATTTATCCTTGGGTTTTATGTTTGGACTTCAGCCAAATTTGTAAATCCAAATCATACTTTGGATCTCACTTCACTGGAATTAGCAAGTTTAACAGAAGCTGAATGCAGTAATTAATATTATCTCAGTGTGAGGGTGTGAGTGCTGTTATAACCAGTGGCTGATGAGGCAGGTTTATATATTTTTAATCCACGTCCTCAAGGATGACACAACACATACCTAAGGAAGCGTGAGCTTGGAACCTGGCTCTTCTAGCCTAGAGGTATAAACACTAATCATAAAGTCCCTACAGTGTGGAAGCAGGCATTCAGCCCACTAGGTCCACACCAACCCCTCCAAAGCGTATGCCCCCATCCCCATACCTGTAACCCTACATCCCCAGCTGATCCATCTAACCTGCACATCTTTGTACTGCAGGACGAAACCGGAGTTCCTGGAGGGGACCCATGCAGAGAATGTGCAAGCTCCACACCAATAGTCACCCAAGGGTGAAATCAAACCTGGGTCCCTGGCGCTGTGAGGCAGCAGTGCTAACCACTGAGTATGTGCTGCCCCAATACTACTGAGCCACAAGAGCCTGGCAATATGGCTTGAAAATGGGGTTGGTGTTGTATTACTTATGAATTATCAGTAATTAAGCCAGTTACTGGGGGTTGGAGCCAGTTAATTTTATCCAGCAATATGTGTTGGATTAGTTGAATGTTTTCCTGACATTTAAACCAGTCAATATAATTGCAGCCAAAATTAAAAATCTAATTATTATACACATTGGTAGAGAAGACCACAGTTAGTGATCCATTGAGGCATTATTCATCACTACATAGGACTGAGAGATATTTTTAATGTTACTCAAAACTAAACATCACCTTCCTTCAGTGTACTTACCATTCAAACAAATGTATGAACCTTACTGATGTAGTTTTATTTTACAACATCTGACAGAAGACAGGAATTTTAAAAGGATAATTAAACCAATTCCATCTTTGAGTCAGAAGGTAGTGAACATACAATCAAGAATAAGTCACTAGATCCTTTGAACCTGCTCTCCCATTCTCGAAGAGCTTGGCTAATCTGGTTTTAATCCTCAACTCTACATTCCTGAATATCCCTCATAATCTTTCAATCCTCATGAGTTCAAACCTCACCCCAGACTTTGAGCGGAGATTTAAAAAGTTCATTGCCATACTTTCAAAGATAAATAAGGATAGGCATTAAACTTATCATGGTTACAGGATGGTCACAACTGCAAGTTAGATATCCAGGGTACCAGACTATTCGGAAGGACAGGCAGGAAGGTAAAGGAGGTGGTATAGCTCTGATATTCAAGGATGGCATCAGGGCAGTGCTGAGGGATGTTATAGGTTCTATGGAGAATGAGGTTGAATCCATTTGGGTAGAAATTAGAAATTCTAAGAGGGAAATGTCACGGATACGCATAGTCTATAGGCCACCAACTAATAACATCATATTGGGCTGGGCAATAAACATAGAAATAACTAATGCCTGTAAAAAAAGTTTATGGCAATTATCATGAGGAATTTTAATCTTCATATAGATTGGTTGAACCAGTTCGGTCAGGGTAGCTTTGAGGAGGAGTTTGTTGAGTGTATCTGTGGTAGTTTTCTTGAACAGTACGCAATGGAACTGATGAGGGAGCAAACTATACTAGATCTGGTCCTGTGCAATGAAACAGGAATAATTAATTACCTCATAGTTAGGGATCCACTTGGAAGGAGTGATTACAGTATGGTTGAATTTAGAATACAGATGGAGAGTGTGTAAAGATAAAATCCAATACCAGGGTCCTGTGCTGCCTAAACAAGGGGGACTATAATAGGAGGAGGGAGGACTTGGCTAAAGCAGGCCTGAAACAAAGACTTTATGGTGAGACAGCTGATGAGCAGTGGAGGACATTCAAAACAATTTTTCAAAGTACTCAGTAAAAGTATATTCTAGTGAAAAGGTAGGAATGTAAGAAAAGGGGTAATCTTCCGTGGGTGTCTAAGGAAATAAGGGAGGCTATCAAATTGAAAGAGAAGGCATACAAAGTGGTCAAAAACAGCATGAAACTAGAAGATTGAGAAAACTTTAAAGGTCAACAGAAAGCCACAAAAAGAGCTACAAAGAAAAGTAAGGTAGAACATGAGAAAAAAACTAGCACCGAATATAAAGACGGATAGCAAACACTTCTATAAATATATAAAACGAAAAAGAGTGGCTAAAGTAAACGCTGGTCCTTTAGAGGATGAGAAGGGGCATTTAGTTATAGGATATGATGAAATGGCTGAGGCACTGAATGGGTATGTTGTGTCAGTCCTCACAGTGGAGGACACTAATAACATGCCGGTAATTGGCAGATGAAGGTAGGTGACGACCTGGAAACAATGGAAGTGGTAGTGTTGGGCAAGATAATGGAGGTAAGGATAGACAAGTCTCCTGGCCCTTATGGAATACATCCCAGGGTACTAAAAGAGATGGTGGGAGAAATAGTAAATGTACTTGTGGTAATTTTCCAAAATTCACTGGACTCAGGAGCAGTTCTATCAGATTGGAAAACAGCAAATGTGATGCTACTGTTTAAAAATGCAGGTAGAAAAAAGATGGAGAATTAGAGACCGGTTAGCTTAACTTCTGTAGTGGGGAAGATGCTTGAGTCTATTATCAAGGAAGAAATAACAAGACATCTCGATTGAAATTGTCCTGTTGAGCAGACGTAGCATGGGTTCATGAAGGTCAGGTCCTGCTCAACTAATCTTTTGGAATCCTATGAAGACTTTATGAGCAAGGTGGACAATGGGGACCCAGTGAATGTGGTGTACCTGTGTTTCCAAAAGGTCTTCGACAAGGTGTCGCACAAGAGGCTGCTGCATAAGATAAAGATGTATGGCATTATGGGTAAAGTATTGGCGAGGATAGAGAATTGGTTGACTAACAGGAAGCAAAGATTGGAGATAAATGAGGCTATTGTGCTGGCAATCAGTGACGAATGGTGTGCCTCAGGAATCGATGTTGGGACCACAATTATTTACAATTTATATCGAAGATTTGGAGTTAGGGACCATGGTTAGGGTGTCAAAGTTTGCAGATGACTCTAAGATGAGTGGCAGAGCAAAGTGTGCAGAGGGACGTGAAACTTTGCAGAGGAACATAGATACATAGAATGACTGGGCAAAGGTCTGGCAGATGGAATACAATGTCAGTAAATGTGAAATCATACATTTTGGTAGGGCAAAGTTAAAAATCACACAACACCAGGTTATAGTCCATCAGGTTTATTTGGAAGCACTAGCTTTCGGAACATCGCTCCCTCATCAGCTCGCTGTGGTAGGAGTAATAGTAAAAAGGATGATCACTTGAATGGTAAAAAGTTGGAGCATGCTGATTTGCAGAGGGCTTGGGTGTCCTTGTGCATGGATCACAGAATATTGGTCTGCAGGTACATCAAGTAATTCGGAAGGCCAATAGATTTTTGTCCTTCATTGCTAAATGGATTGAGTTTAAAAGCAGAGAGGTTATTTTACAGCTGTACAAGGTGCTGGTGAGGCCACACCTGGAGTACTGTGTGCAGTTTTGGTCTCCTTACTTGAGAAAGGATGCACTGGCACTAGAGGGGGTGAAGAGGGGGTTCACGAGGTTGATTCTGGAGTCGAGGGGATTGGTTTATGATGGCAGACTGAGTAGATTGGGATTATATTCATTGGAATTTAGAAGAATGAGGGAGGATCTTATAGAAACATGCAAAATTATGAAGTGAATAGATAAGCTAGAATTAGAGAGGATGTATCCATTGGCAGGTGAAGCTAGGACAAGAGGGGCACAGCCTCAAGATTAAAGGGAGCAGACTTAGGACTGAATTGAGGAGGAATTTCTTCACCCAGAGGGTTGTTAATCTATAGAATTCCCTGCCCAGTGAAATCGTTCAGTAAATGTTTTTAAAGCTGAAGTTTTTTTTTTAACAATAAAGGAATTAAGTGTTATGGTGAGTGTGCGGGTAAGTGGATCTGAGTCCATGAAATGATCAGCCATGATCTTATTGAATGGCGGAGTGGACTCGAAGGGTCAGATGCCTGCCCCTGCTCCTAGTTGTTATGTTCTAATGCTGCTCGTGATCTTTGCAAGAATACATTGAAAAAGGTCATTCTGGTTGATTTGCCAGCACAGTGCTGGACGTGTGCTCCACTGTTTCAAGTTTATCCATCAGATTTAAAGAAAGACTTGCATTTTTGCACTATCTATCATTACCCCATGACACCCCAAAGTGCTTTGGAACCAATTACAGCTTCTGAAGAATAGCCACTGTAGTAACGTGGGAAACACAGCAACTAATTTCCACACAGCAAACTCTCCCAAATGTGATGATGGCCTCATAATCTCCAGCTCTACCAAAACACTATCCCGACTGTTGTACCATCTCTCTCATTTTGTGCACTGTTTATCCAAATGCACTATTTGAATAGAAACCTCCTCAAACTAGATATTAGGAAGACCATTGAGCCTGACTTTTAACACATTTAAACCCTTCCACTTACGCAGAACTGAAAGTGCACATTAGTTTTCACCTCTGGTTATAAACTCTGTTCCTGATCTGCTGACCCAATCTCTCACCATGGATGGATGTGCTCAGGATAATGTACAAATTGGTCTGGAAGCAACCTAAGGCATGAACAGTAGATTTCAGATATAGTGAGGTTTACAGACAGAAGAACGGGGGAGACCGGCCAGGATTGTATGAGATGCGTCAGGTCTAGAATGAACAAAAGCATTGATTCATAACAGTGTATAGCACAGAAAATGGCCCTTCAGCCCATAGCTAGTCAAAAACAATGATCTAACTACTGTAATCACATTTTTCATCATTTAACCCATAGCCTTGCATGCTTTGACATTGCAAGAATACATAATTCTGAGGGTGATGGTTACCTGATATTCAGTGCATGTAAGGGTGGTAGAGGCAGAAACTGTCATCCTTACATGCACTGAACACCAGATAATCAGCAACCTCAGATTTTTTCACACATCCCTTTGAAGCCCCCTGTCCCTCACTTTAAATCTATTCCACCTGGTCATTGATCAGCCCAGGCAACATCCAGGTAAACCTCCTTTGCAGTGTCCCTAGTGCAATCACATCCTTCCTCTAATGTGGAGTCCAGAACTGGACACAATACTTTAGCTGTGACCTAATCAATCATTTATACAGTTCTAGCATCACTTCCCTGCTCTTAAATGCTATGCTTCAGCTAATAAAGGCAGGTATCCCCTCTGAATTCTAAATCATTTCATCCACTTGTTCCACTACCTTTAGCGATTGAGGTACATGCACACCTCTGATCCTAGTTGCATTCCCAGGGTCCTGCCATTCATTAAGTATCCCCTTGACCTGTTTGTCCTCTAGTTCTCTTTCAATTCCCATTGGCCAGAACTGTGAGGGATCAGAAGGATTCCCCACAACAATGATACATTGGTCACAGTATATTTTAAATTCCTTTGAGATCCTTAAAAATCATCCCTATCCTTTATTTAAAAAAAACAGTATATTCAAAATTCTGTGGTTCATCTGTAATAGATTGCAAATATTCCTGCTGTTAACTTTCCCCTTTAGAAGTCAGTCCATAACAGAACCACTCCCCATAAAGGAAAAGTCACCGTGGATTCACTAGAGGGAGATGACTGGTGGTTGCACACCTCGAGTGAGGGGGAAGGTTGAGAAGGAGGGTCATTTATAGTAACCTCATCTGGTGCAGGAATGGAATCCATGCTTTGCCTTTCAAACCAGACATCCAGCCAACTGAGCTAACTACCCCTTTTCAATGACTGTACCCACTGCTGAACAGCCACAAAGAGATGATGGATCAGTCTACTCAGGATTGGGAGATACCGTGCTGTGAAATAACGCTCTTGCCAATTCCTTATACTATTTCAAGTTGTACGTCTTACGTGCTTTCTTTCATGTTAAGCAAATACAACATATTATCAGACCCAACCCCCTCTTCTGCAAGGTGCAGCACTCTATTGAAGTGTTTAGAGGCTACCTCTATCTTGAAGCACCCTCAAAGTTCTGCACATGCATCAACAGGGACCAACTCTCCTGGTGATGTTACCAGCCATCCATTATCTCAGACATTCCCATTGGCTCCCCCTGCTGGGCAATAACTAATTAAACAGTGCTCCCGGATGTGGTCTGGTCATTAGCAAATTCCAGAAAGATTGCACAAGTGGGTGGTCTGCAAAAACCATTGGGCTCAGGACCCACATTTCAAAATAGAGTCTCAAAATAAAATTCTCCCATTGCATTCTGTCTCGGCAAGGAGAAGCAGGAAGGGAGGCCACTTCACTTGGCCAGTGTAATGGGAGTGCAGGGTGCCATCAACTAAACTCATGTACCTCCGCAGGCCCCATGTGGCAATGGGTTAAGGATTTGCAAGGTGTGCGGCCACTCGTAATGTCGGATGCTGATGAATCCCTGCCATTCTACAGCAGTTGGAATGGGTTGGAATGGCTGCTATATGTTCGCTTTTATTCCAGCATTGTGTTCATAGAATGCTGATGGAATCACAGAGAAATGGCAAGGCGTGGGACTATTGTACAGTCAGGATTAGGGAGGATTGCAATCAGTGGAAGGATAGACAAATTAAGCTGATCATGGATAGTCTTACAGCAAGTGAATGTGCTGAAGGCCTTCTCCATTCTAACTGCTCTCCCATCTCCTGGTCCTGAACTACTCACTGCATACCTGATGGTAAACCCAGGTCCTCATGAAAGGTCAGGTTATGGAAGGTTAAGACTGGCGGCACGGTGGCACAGTGGTTAGCACTGCTACCTCACAGCGCCAGAGACCCGGGTTCAATTCCAACCTCAGGCAACTGTCTGTGTGGAGTTCTCCCCGTGTCTGCGTGGGTTTCCTCTGAGTGCTCCGGTTTCCTCCCACAATCCAAAAAATGTGTAGGTTAGGTGAATTGACCATGCTAAATTGCCCATAGTGTTAGATGAAGGGGTAAATGTATGGGTATAGGTCTGGGTGGGTTGCTCTTTGGAGGGTTGGTGTGGACTTGTTGAGCCGAAGGGCCTGTTTCCACACTGTAAGTAATCTAAAAGTCACCATTAGTGCTGGAAGACTGCTCAGAACAATTTAGCATGGATGGCCTCTGCTTCAGAGCTCTACTTATCTGCTATTTGGTTTGCCCGAAACTTGTTGGTTTTCCAGAGCAAGGAGTTGACCCTGACCAAGTGTTGCAGACTGGCACATTCCAAGGTCTAGGACTATATGCTGAGGACACACTAAAGGTTGGGGCAACTGCTGCCAAGACACAGTGGGGACAGACCACTGTCTAAAGTCGTGCTGCCGAAGTTATATGGGAGTCCGTTCACTTATCCTACCCTCCCAGTACCTCAGTGTATGTAAATATAGTCTTGTACAAATAGTAAATGCCTTGGATTTGTTTGTTGGATAGTCAAACTCTAATTTTTATTTATTTCCTCATCTGCTACTGTACAAAATCGAACTGCGTGAGTGACAATGTACATATATATACTTTTACGACTAAAGCACATTTTTAAAATTAAAAAAAAGTCAGTATGACTCCCAATGTACAGATGCTGTTGACATGTGGTTGGGTTACAGAGCAGGGCTATGAGCAGGTATAAAACTTGGGTAAGCCTTTCACCCATCAGCCCACCCTCAGGTTTGACACCAACTGTTGTGGTTGCAATTTTCGATGTGATTCTCACAAAGTCGCAGTTGGTAACCTCCATCTTGGGGAAACTCCTTATCTTGGCAAAGGCATTGCCCAGGCCTCCTGCTTCTCACTGATCAGGAAACCACAACTAACTGCACCCTCCTGGTGTTAAGACTGCACTTCACCTCTCCTGGACTGCAGTGGATGATGCAGAAGGCAATGCTACAGACGTGGTCTACTGCAGCCTGGAAAGATCTCAATGCAATCAAATTCAGGGTCATGGTCACTATTATGATCATAGAGTGCAGGATCCTCACCCTGCTCTGACTTTGTGAGTCTGGCTGCAATAACTCCTGGGCTCTGTGTACAGCTCCTTTGTGAGTTGCAGATGAGGCACAGGTTGCTCCAAGTATAAGTGCTTGTGGGATGATCATTGCCTGGCATTTGTGTGGCATGAATGTTACTTACCACACATCAGCACAAGCCTGGATATTGTTCAGAACATTTTACATTGGAACGTGGACAAAGTGAGGACTGCAGAGATCAGAGTCGAGAGTGTGGCACTGGAAAAGCACAGCAGGTCACACAGCATCCGAGGAATAGGTAAATCGACGTTTCAGGCATAAACCCCTCATCAGGAATCAGCTCATGCCTGAAACATCGATTCTCCTGCTCCTCGGATGCTGCCTGACCTACTGTGCTTTTCCAGTATCACATTCTCAACATTGGAACATGAACTGCTTCAGTGTGTGAGGAGACATAAATGGTGCTGAATATTGTGCAATCATGAATGAATATCCCTACTTCTGACCTTATGATGAAAGGAAGGTTATTGATGAAGCAGCTGAAGATGGTTGGGTCCTGGTCACTACCCTGAGTAACTTCTGCAGAGCTGTCCTGGAGCTGACATGACTGACCTCCAACAACAGCCATCTTCCTATGTGTCAGGTATGACTCCATACAGTGAACCGTTTGTCCCACTATCCTTTGATTCCAGTTTTGCTCGGGATCCTTGATGCCACACTCAGTCGAGTACAGCCTTGTTGTCCAGCACTCTCCCCTCCCCTCTGGAATTCAGCTCTTTTGGCCATGTTTGAACCAAAGCTGTAATGAGGTCAGGAGCTGAGTGGCCCTGGCAGAACCTGAATTGGGCATCACTGAGCAGGTTACTGCTGAGCAGGTGCTGCTTGATAGCACTGTTGATAAACTCTATCACTTTCCTGATGATGGAGAGTAGACCAATGAAGGGGGTGGGGTGGAGGGAGTAATTGGTAGGGTTGGATTTATTCTATGGTCTGTGTACAAGACATACCTGACAATTTTCCATATTATTGGGTGGATGCCAGTGTTGTAACTGTGTAATGATTGCCATTACAGTAAACCCCCTGTGTCTGTGTGTTCACAACTTGCAAATTCACCTCTCCACGCCAAAAAGTAAGTAGAACAAAATTTGACATCAGTGGGTAAACTCCAATTTGTAACCTGTATTTTTAATAAGCTCTGCATTAGTGAATTTCATCATTCCCAGGGCTTCTCTGAAAGGGAACTGTCACGCACACGGAGGATAACTGTAAATCAATCATTATTTCGATGGAGTATAAATGAACATGGCTGGGGGAGGGGGGGGGGGGGTGTGGGAGAGGATTGCAGATTGAGTTGTGCACATTTTTGCTGCAGATGAAAGATGCAGGACCTGACTGTGACAGTTCCCATTGCGATGGGCACCTCCGATACTTCATCCTGTGACCTCACTGACAGGATTACAGCACACAGCTCAGCAGAACCATTGCTTCTGACCAGCTGCATACACACAGTGGCCTCACAACATTCAATGCAAATGTGTGTTCTTGTGAGCTTCCAGCTCATAAAGGCTGTCTGTCCCTCTTAAAGAAAGCTAGTACTGGCTGACTGGAGAATAGGCCTGATTGAAACTGAACAAAGGAATAAAGGCTCAGGCAGGGAGAGCTCCGTGATTCGTCAATGGAGTACTGAAGGCCCCCGTCATGAAAGCTACATTTCTGCAGGAGGCCAAAAGTAATTTCAGAAATGCCTTCTTCAGTGAGTGGAAGTAGATGATCATGGGTGTCAACTCCCTGGGGAACTCCCGAGGATCTGAGAGCAGAATCTCAGTACAGCATAGCTCAACCTGGTATTGGGTGTTCTTGACATGTAGGACTTCCAAGGGTAAACTATGGGGAAACCTGTAAACCCCAGGGTCTGTATACTCATTCCAACTGACCTTCTCTCCTCAAGAGGATGAAATATAATGACCAAGCAGTGAAGGGAGAGCCTCAGTGACCTCCCTTGAGGAAACAATGAATGGAAGACTGTCAGCTGTTGTGAATACATTCATTGTGCTGCGATGTACTTTAAAGGAGACACATCCCAAACTATCGATCACTACAGCTGAGACAGGAAGTGATGCTGTAATTCCATGGTTCTGGACTCAGAACACAGTGGCCCTGGAAAGATCTGTTTGGCCTTCCAGTTAATATTGTACACATAGTCATATATTTGAATAGTGAACCCACATTACTGCTTTACAACACCTTGTCAATTCATTGGCGCATTTACAATCAATCCCCTTCCACCATGCCACATTATAGTCACCTTCATAGTCTTTGGCCATACCACCACTGCCCTATTCTACAGCAGGAGCAACTGGCAACATTAAAGAGGCTGTGCTTTAGTGACGTGTGGACTTCTCACAGACTGTCCCCCGCTGAGTAGGAGATTTGTTTTCTGAAAACCCTGGCCAGATGTGACCTTTTGCTCATGCAGGTTTCCACCTTCCCGATCCACTTAGATGTCAGAGAGTCACTGAATCATAGAGATGTGCAGCATGGAAACAGACCCTTCAGTCCAACTCGTCCATACTCACCAGATATCCTAATCTAATCTAGTCCCATTTACCAGCACTTGGCCCATATCCCTCTAAACCCTTCCTATTCATATAATCATCCAGATGTCTTTTAAATGTACTCATACTGATCTCCACCACTTCCTCGGGCAGCTCATTCCATACACGCACCGCCCTCTGCTTGAAAAAGTTGCCAATTAGGTGCCTTTTAAATCTTTCCCCTCTCACTTTAAACCCATGCCGTCTAGTTCTGGACTCCCCCACTCGTGGGAAAAGACCTTGTTTTTTATCCTATCCGTACCCCTCATGATTTTATAAACCTCTATAAGGTCACCCCTTAGCCTCCGATGCTCTAGGGAAAACAGCCCCAGCCTGTTCAGCCCCTCCCTATAGCTCAAATCCTCCAACCCTGGCAACATCCTTGTAAATCTTTTCTGAACCCTTTCAAGTTTCACAATGTTCTTCCTATAGGGATTCTAGCAGTTGCCCAGTGCCTACCGGTCTCTGCTCATTCTTTGCCATGATGTCTTCCAAGATGAATGCTGGTGAGTGTGCCCTTGTCTGAGAGAACATGTTTTGGACGAAAGCCTTTTCAGGAGTTGCCAAACCACTTCCTGTGGATCTCAGCAATTTGCAGTCATGACAGAGAGCACCAAATACTTGTGGAAACATGGCAACCAACACTGAACTGACCTGTGTGTCGTGAATGATCCCTTTAAGTCGCACTGCTTCGGCAGGGCAGTGAATGGCTATGGTGGGGGTCAACTCATGATCAGCAGGACATGATTACATGTGTGCAGTAGTCAGAGCTTTGAGTTTTAAAATAGCACTACTGGCCTGTTCTGTGTGTTTCATAGAATCCCTACAGTGCAGATAGAGGCCATTTGGCCCATCAGGTCTGTGCCAACCCTCTGAAAAGCATTCCACCCCCATCACCCTGCATTTCCCATGGTTACGCCGCCTAGCCTGCACATCCCTGGACACTATGCACCAATTTAGCACGACCAATCCAGCCAACCTCCACGTCTTCGGACTGTGGGAGGAAGCCAGAGCACCCAGAGGAAACCCACACAGATACAGGGAGAATGGCAACCTCCACACAGACAGGCACCTGAGGCTGGAATTGAACCCCGGTCCACTGAGCTACTATGCTGCACCAATGACTACACTAATGGTTTCACCAGTAGGATACCCATCATGACTCATGAATCATGAGAGGCATAGATGCGGTGAACAACCAAGGTCTTTACCCAGGGTAGGGGAGCCCAAAACTAGAGGGCATAGGTTAAAGGTGAGAGGAGAAAGATTTAATAGGGTCCAAAGGTGCAGTGTTTTCACGCAGAGGGTGGTGTGTGTATGGAATGAGTTGCCAGAGGAGGTGGAGGCTGGTACAGTTACAACATTTACAAAGGATTTGGATGTTTAGATGAATAGGAAGGGTTTAGAGGGGGATAGGTCAAGAGCTGGAGAATCGGACTAAGTTAATATAAGATATCTGGTCGACATGGATGACTTGGACCGAAGGGTCTGTTTCCATGCTGTACATCTCTATAACTATGACTCAGCTGTAAAGGGTCCCATGAACACAACTTTGGACACCAGTTGGCATCCACAGCACCCAAATGATGGGCACTGCCATCTGGCTGTCACCCCCAGGGCTGTGAATGCTGATTGACATGTTTCTGGAGGTTTTTCCACATGTTCCATCCCCAGTCTAGGTCAAGAGTCACACCATCTCCTGCCAACCAGAAATATCAAAACCTCTTCCTTAACAGGCTGGGAGATTCTTGATTGTCTACAAAACAGCCTTCTTTCTTCCCTCATCTCAGATATTGTTATGTGTAAAAATCGAAGGATTCAGGATTTGTATTTTTTTTATTTAAAATGCCCCTGTGATGTTAGGGTTGCTCAAAGATGTTTGCGAGGAAATAATCTTCATTTTCTGAAGGCCACAGGGAAATTCTGAAAGATTTCCAACAGTAATCAGATAGTTGATTCTTACTGAACAGCTAAAAAAAAGTTTGTTATTTATTGAGAAAACAAAGGCAGTGTTAATTTTCCAGCAGGAACGATTAACTGTGTTGAAGATGATTTTAGTTTAATGCTACTGCCCAGATTTAATTTCTTTTTAATATTGCCATTTGGGATGCTCCTAACCCTGTTGCCTGAGGCTAAGATGTGAACTAATGTCAGAGCAATGTATTGGAGAAAGGGCAATTGTAGCTTGCAGTTGAGCAACAATTCAATGCGCGTGAATAATGCTAGGACATAGCATCCCGACAATATGGAAGCAGATCACTCAGACTATCAAATCTACACTGACCCTCCACAGAGCATCCCACCCAATCCCTATAAGCCTACATTCCCCATGGCTAACGCACCTAACTTGCGTTAGCCACTAGTCACAAATGGCAATTTAGGGGAAAGTGAGGACTGTAGATGCTGGAGATCAGAGTCAAGATTAGAGTGGTGCTGGAACAGCACAGCAAGTCAGGCAGCATCCGAGGAGCAGGGACATTGATGTTTCAGGCAGGAGCTCTTCACCAGGGATCAGCACAGCCAATCCACCTTAAACTGCACATCTTTGGACTATGGGAGGAAACCAGAGCAAATCCACACAGACATGGGGAGAACATGCAAACTCCACACAGACAGTGGCCCAAGCATTGGATTGGACCCAGGTACCTAGCTCTGTGAGGCAGCAGTTCTAACCACGGAGCCACTATACCACCTGCTCTGCTGCCTCACTACTTGATCAGTTCGTCAAAATTGTTCAAATAGTGAACAGTGCAAGATATAGCGTGAATAAATTGAGTTAATTATTATTAATCACCTTGTTAATCTTACTAATCATCCAGAAGTATTGGGCTCCAGTTTATTTAATATATTTATTGCAGTCTATAGTATTGTAGTTTTTAGACTCAGTGTTCACATTGCTTCATAATGATTGAGAGACACATCTATGGAAGATAGCTAACTCAGCAATTTGGACAGATTTTTATGCCAAAATGAAAATTTATTTGCGGTTTCAATCTGACATGATGCCAAATGAGGGAACAATATAGATAATTACAAGTAAAGGAAAGATATGAATGTGAGCTGGTGTTGTTATGGTAACAGGGCTTGCAGGACATTATGATGGGTGCCAACTCGCTGACACCTCCTCCTACTGCCCCCTTGACCAAGACCCCACCTCCCATCACCAAACCATTAACTCCCAGACCACCCATAACCTCATCACCTCAGCGGAACTCCCATCCACAGCCTCTAACCTCAGTCTGGGAACCCCACACTGCCCGATTCGACCTCTTACCAAAAGTCACAAACCTGACTGCCCCAGTTGACCCACCATCTTCACTTGCTCCACTGAACCTATCTCCTCCTATCTTGACACCACCGTGTCCCCCTTGGTCCAGGATCTCCCCACGTACATTTGAGACACCACCCACACCCTCCACCTCCTCCATGACTTTTGTTTCTCTGGCCCCCAATGCCTCATCTTCACCATGGACATCCAGTCCCTGTGTGCATCCATCTGCCACGGCGAAGGCCTCCAAGCCTTCCATTTCTTCCTCTCCCGCTGACCCAACCTTCCACTGACACTCTCATTTGATTGACGGAACTGGTCCTCACCCTCAACAACTTCTCCTTTGAATCCTCCCACTTCCTTCAGACCAAAGGCGTAGCTATGGGCACCTGCATGGGTCCCAGCTACGCCTGTCCCTTTGTCAGTTACGTGGAACAGTCCATCTTCTGCAGCTACATCGGCACCATTCCCCACCTTTTCCTCCACTACATCGATGACTGTATCGGCGCCACCTCATGCTTCTGCGGGGAGGTTGAACAGTTCATCAACTTCACTAACATCTTCCACCCCGACCTCAAATACACCTGCACCACCTTGGACACCTCCCTCCCCTTCCTGCACCTCTCCACCTCTCCATCTCCATTTCCGGCGACCGACAACCCATGGGCATCTACTTCAAACCCACCGACTCCCACAGTTACCTGGACTACACCTCCTCCACCTTACCTCCCTTATTCGTAATTCCTCTGCCTTGGCCGCATCTGCTCCCAGGAGGAACAATTCTACCACACAACACACCAGATGGCCTCCTACTTCAAGGATAGCAATTTCCCCTCATATGTGAACAATAATGCCCTCCAGCCCATCTCCTCCACTTCCCACACCTCTGCCCTTGAATGCCACCCCTCCCACTGCAACAAGCATAGAAACTCCCTGGTCCTCACCTTCCACCCAACTAATCTCCGGATACAGGACGTTATCCTCTGCTATTTCCATCACGTACAATCAGACCCCACCACCAGAGACATATTTCACTCCCCACGTCTATCTGCATTCTGCACAGACCATTCCCTCTACGACTCCCTCGTTAGGTCCAAGCGCCTCACCAAACCACCCTCTACTCTCAGCAACTTCCTTTGCTACCACAAGAGGTGTAAAACCTGCATCCAAACCTCCTTCCCATCTCCGTCCAAGGCCCCAAAGGATCCTTCCACATCTGGCAGAGATCTACCTGCATATCCAAACACCTCATCTACTGTGTCTGTTGCGCTCAATGTGTTCTCCTCTACATTGAGGAGACAGGATGCCAACTCACAGAATGTTTCAGGGAACATCTCTGGGACACATGCACCAAATAATCCCACTGCCCCGTGGCCAACCACTTTAACTGCCCCTCCCACTCCGCCAAGGACATGCAAGTTCTGGGCCTCCTCCAACACCAAATCCAACCCACCCGACAGCTGAAAGAAGAACACCTCATCTTCCATTTTGGAACCTTCCAACCACACGGTGTCAACATTGATTTCACCAGTTTCCTCATCTCCCCTCCCCCCACTTCATCCCAGATCCAATCCTCCAACTTGGCACTGCCCTATTGATCTGTCCTACCTGTCCATCTTCCTTCCCATCTATCTGCTCCACCCTTCCCTTGGACGTATCACCATCACCCCTCACCTGTATCTACCAACTTATCTCTCAGCCCCCTTCCCCCCGCCACATTCCTGATGAAGGGCTTATGCCCAAAATGTCGACTCTCCTGCTCCTCAGTTGCTGCCTGACCGGCTGTGCTCATCCAGCGCCACACTTTCGACTCTCAAGTTTTAACATCAGGAGTACACAGCGAATGATATGATGACATTGTGGCATCACCGGTCACATATTTATGACATGTTTAATATCTCTAAGGGTGATGTAAGGGTAGGAAACTGTCTCAGTATGTAATGTGGCACATGATTGGGGCACCTTTAGATGTAGTTTGCCCAACCATCCTGAAAAGTCCAGTCTGCTGCAAAACATACCAAATAGGTTTAGAGTATTCCTGGGAAATGGCTCATTCGGATCATTCATTTTCAAAATCCCCAAACGATGTCATCGTCAGGGGGCAACCTTAAAGCAAAGCCAAAGTGGCAGTTTTTATTGTGTTAGGGCCGAAGCATGATTATCTCCATCAGTAGGCCCAATGGAGGAATAAACCTGTGTGGGGGCCTCGGACAGTTCAAAGAAAACTATTCCAGATCATTAGAAACAAAGTAACTGAGGGTTAGTTGTCACATTTGAGAGGCTTGAGCTTTGCTGAGCAATTTCCACTTACTCTGCTCCTCAGCGGATAGAAGTGGTGCCATTTTAACTCTGCGAGCTGGTGAAACGCAGGCAGAAGGGAACCAGCTTCTCACTATGCACATGGTTTCCCTTCCATTGACCTCACTACAAGGGGAATGTTAAGGTTGGTTTCTCGGAGGTACATCCACTGTCCCCCATTATCTGAAAAAGGAGGAAGACATATTTCTGAGTAATTATTAGTCTCTCAGCCTAAACTTGGTGGTGGACATATTACTGGAAAAAAATCCAAAATGACAATACAAAACATCCTTTAGGAAGGTACAAATTAATCAAGGGCTGTCTTAACCATGGGAAGGTTGTGTCTAACCAAATTCACAATTTTTTGAGGAGGCATCCACTATGAACAAACAGCAATGCTGGCAGGCTGCTCCTGCTGTATTTATGGTTTGGTTGGTTAGCCCTAAGCCTGCATTGTTGTCTCTTTGTGGACTCGATCTCCCATGTGCTCTCTGTGGTGTTGGTGTGTCAACTGCACTCTTGAGACCATCTATCTAACTAGATTGCAACTGCTCTGAGTCTGCTCCATCTCAATCTTACCCTTAACTGAGAATAACTCTCCCTCACTCTCATTAGATCTTGTAAACTCATTACTTACACTCTGATGTACATAATACTTGGTACAGCTTTCTCGGACAATGCTTCAATTCTTGATTTTACATCTTGATAACATGTGACCATGATGTCAGAGCAGCATCATCATGTACGTCATCATCATTGACATACTCTTTTTCCATTGGACGACAGTATCAAGAAATGATAATGAGAGTTGCTTCTATAGTGTCATATTACCGTGGATTTGATCTGACTTAATCTTCTGGACCAGTTTTACATTGGTAAAAGATGCAATTCAACCTTCCTTATTTTGATTTGTTATAGTTGCCAGAGGTTTTATCCATGGCTACAGGCAACTACGTAAGATCGATTCCACAGTTGACTCCTTCCTTTGGGATCATATAAACGTTTATATTTCAACATGACAGATACTTTTCCTAAGCATATTTTTTATTATGCAAAATCAGGAGCAGTTCAAATATCACTGAGATAATAATTATAAATAAATTCAACTGTTCACTTTAGGGGAATAGCTAATCGTAAATCAATGGGAGTCATTTGAAGATTGAATGATGATGTAAAGTGGCCTGTATCAGAGTAGCCACAACTTATATCCTCCTTCATACTCTTCTCATAGTTATCCTGCTCTGTGTGACCTCTCCTGAAAACTCTTTATCAACCTTAAGGGAAAGCATTATCAAGCATAGTGTATCAACTTTCTAGACAGTATCATTTTATTTGTCTGTATTATTAATTGGGAAGGAGTTGTTGAAGGATTGCTGGACATTTAAAAAGCAAACAGCTTGACTCTGATTGTAAGTTTTTTTTACAGTTTCAGGAAGTATACTTACAGCCAAGCTGAAGCCAGCAGGATGTGTGTGACTGGAGATTTCACCAACAAATTGGTTGTGAAATGGTGACCAGATATTGAGGATTAGGCCTTCTGAGCGGGGTCCGTTCATGCCTTCTGCCTGACAACAACTCTCAACATCAGATCTCAGAGACGAAAGGAATTGTTCCTTTTCTCTGCAGTAAGATCACCTCAAGCCTAAATAAAACCAACTTATTTCCCCCTCATCAGTTGCCGTACACTGTGGCTTTTTAACTAGGTATTCAAAGACTTTGTAAATGTGAACCAGTGACTGAAAACCTCCTGAAAACAAGTGAAAGTACCTGGAGAAGGAAGATCAAGGAATAGTGTCCTGATGAGCTAAAAGGATAATCTCAGCCAACAATGGGGCAGTCATCCATGGACTGTTTTCCAGTTTTCCCCTCAATTCCGAAAAGCAATGCTTTATTTTCATGTCTATCTATGCAGTTAGGCTGAATTTCTAAGGAACTCAGAGTTTTAACTGATTCAGTTATATGTTAATTGTTCATGATTGTTTATCTGTGGTTAGAATCTATTTATTTGCAGTAAATAGCCATTCTTATTCAAAGTCACCTCAGTGCCACTCCTTTATTAGAGATTGATGATTGATGGTGAGTTTAGTCTGAGAGTCACCATGCCTCAGGTTGGGGGTGGGACCTTCATGGTAACTTCAACTCACACTGTGGATATTACTCTGTATTGTAAACCAGCTGTCAAATCAACTGATCTCACCAACCCTCTACTCTTACCCTGTAGAGAAAACTAGTCTATGATGTTTTGGTTGTGTTCGCCGAGCTGGGAATTTGTGTTGCAGACGTTTTGTCCCCTGTCTAGGTGACATCCTCAGTGCTTGGGAGCCTCCTGCGAAGCGCTTCTGTGATCTTTTCTCCGGCATTTATAGTGGTTTGAATCTGCCGCTTCCGGTTGTCAGTTCCAGCTGTCCGCTGCAGTGACTGGTATATTGGGTCCAGGTCAATGTGTTTGTTGGTTGAATCAGTGGATGAGTGCCATGCCTCTAGGAATTCCCTGGCTGTTCTCTGTTTGGCTTGTCCTATAATAGTAGTGTTGTCCCAGTCAAACTCATGTTGCTTGTCATCTGTGTGTGCGGCTACTAAGGATAGCTGGTCGTGTCATTTCGTGGCTAGTTGGTGTTCATGGATACGGATCATTAGCTGTCTTCCTGTTTGTCCTATGTAGTGTCTTGTGCAGTCCTTGCATGGGATTTTGTATACTACGTTGGTTTTGCTCATGCTGGGTATCGGGTCCTCTGTTCTGGTGAGTTGTTATCTGAGAGTGGCTGTTGGTTTATTTGCTGTTATGAGTCCTAGTGGTCGTAGTAGTCTGGCTGTCAGTTCAGAAATGTTCTTGATGTATGGTAACGTGGCTAGTCCTTTGGGTTGTGGCATGTCCTCGTTCCATTGTCTTTCCCTTAGGCATCTGTTGATGAAATTGCGGGAGTATCTGTTTTTGGCGAATACATTGTAAAGGTGTTCTTCCTCTTTTTGCAGTTCTGGTGTGCTGCAGTGTGTTGTGGCCCTTTTGAACCACTATAAATGCCGGAGAAAAGATCACAGAAGCGCTTCACAGGAGGCTCCCAAGCACTGAGGATGTCACCTAGACAGGGGACGAAACGTCTGCAACACAAATTCCCAGCTCGGCGAACAGAACCACAACAACGAGCATCCGAGCTACAAATCTTCTCACAAACTTTGAACTAGTCTATGATTTTTGACAACTCGTGTCTAAAAAAGGAGTAAATTAGGGAATTTTGCATACATTTATTAAATCCTTAACTTCTGTGATGACTCCAGCCGGAACAGCAGGGCTTTATTTCCAGAGGAAGAAAGTGAGGATGGCAGATGCTGGAGATCAGAGTCAAGAGTGTGATGCTGGAAAAGCACAGCAGGTCAACGTTTTGGCTTATGCCCAAAACATTGATCTCCTGTTCCTCGGATGCTGCCTGACCTGCTTTGCTTTTCCAGCAACTCTCGACTTTATTTCCAGTGCTCCACTCCAGTGAGGGAACACAATACAGGCTTTTTACAGCAGACCCTCAGTTAAGTCACTTCACGACATTTTTTGAGGTGTCAACATGTTAAAAGATCCATGTTGAAACCATAAGAACTCATCATATTGGCTTTAAACACATACCAACCTGGCATTTCTGCACAGTAAAGGAGTATTTATACATTGCTACAGGTTGGTGATAAAGGAACATGACATTTATGACCAACTGAGAGAAACTGAGCACTTTGCTATGTTCTTCTTGACATAATTAAAACAATGCAGTCATACATTCCTCATCTACAACCACACTGTATCTGAAAGGCATAATAGTGTTTGTATGTGCAAAGGCCGAATTTTAACACAAACCATCTCTTGGTATCTTTTCTTCACCAGTTGAATGTCCATCTCTTTTGAAGCAGAACCGAGATACAGTGAGCAGAGTTTGTTTTGTATGGTTCAGGTTGATGCATCAGTTTATATAGCATTTACCATGGTAATCCAGAAACCTGGCTGTGGAGAAACAACCCCCTCATGGACTGGTAAACTGCAGAGGCACACTCTAACTGTTTCAATATTAAACTCCTGAAAACAAAATCTAGTCTGTTTCGCGGATGAGGGAAATATCAATTAAACTGCATTTCTAATCAATCCTCAGTTAGGTAATAATTAGACTTCTTCTGAAAGAATTGTTACTGGATCACATCAGACAATATTAAAAACTGATCAGATAGTGAGGAATTGGTAGCACGTGTAAATTAAACCAGATAATGCCAGGAGACTGCCTCCGGAAAGACATTTATGAATCAGTTGGGTGTTTACAACAATCCAGCTTTTCAAGGATTAGCCTCAAAATGTTCAAATTTATTGAGTTCAGTTTGACAAAAAACCAGGGTGGGAATTGAACTCATAAGCCCCTGCTAATCCACTATCACAGCTACTCAACTGTGATTTTCAGGTGAACAATTATGGGACAAAACATATGGTGTTTGGAACTCATTCTCATCAGGTTAGCTCTTTTTATGTGATAAATTGTACCATATCACATTCTTTCCGTTGAATTAATTAGGCTTCCAACTGTGGAGTCTAATTAGTTTAGCTCACAAGTGAACTGGCATGATCTTGCCAATACGTGCTTCAGGTTGCCAATTTTGTTCCATATTTGTTCATTCTCAAGGGCACAACAAATCACTAGATGAAACTTCACACAGCACAGTTCAGTGAGCGAGCTATTCCAATGCTTTCTTTCTTCTTAGTCTTAGTGTCTGCGCTATCTGCCTCTACTGCCAATTCATGGTAATGACTAATGGGCTAGGGGAGGTTGTAGTAATTCACTACCACTATACCTCCTTTGTCCATGTCATGTCCAGGGTCTGTCTAATTATTAATGTTAGAAGATAGGCTGCTGGGGAGTCTTAGTTAACCAGATTGCATATTGTAGATATCAATAAGTACACTTTGCACGATGAAGGGCTCTCAAGCGCTGTAGAGAATAAATCTGCTCTTTGCAAACACTAGTGCAGATGTCCTGTCTCCTAAAGACCATGTACGGCATCATCTGGTTGGTTGCAACTAATGAAACTTCAACATCAACTCTTTCAGAACCATTATCTTAAATCGCAGTGTTATTCTCATCTGATCTTTTGCCCAGTTTATTCCTGGTGGAGCTCTTCTGCCTGAAAATACTGATCTTGATTATCTTATTGGCTTTGGTTGCTTGTTCATTCGGATTTCAGTACCTGTGGAGACTGTGATGATCCTGTATGTCTGTGCACATGCCTGAATATGTGTGTGTCTGTGTGTGAGGTATGCATACAAGTTCAAATACACACATCATGTGTCTTTACATGCGGGTGTTATAATGTGTGCATGCATACATGAATGTATTACTTTTTAGTTTTGAGGGTATTTTTTGATAGGAAAGGTATGTAAAAGTGCACTAGGAAATGTGAAATGCTGTTTAGAGTTTCCAGTGTCTGAAAAGACAAGATCAAAAGTTGTTGACTAATTGTACAGTAATTCTCCCTTTGCCTTTTCTAGAAAATTCCTCAATCCTACTGCCAAAAGCATTTGCTCTTTCATTGAGATGACATTTTCTTTTATTTCACATCCTGCACACCTACCCTTATGTCTGTCATTTCTATCGGTCATAAAATTCATGATGAGAAATAGATTACTGATGGTTTATTCGAGTTCCTGGTGCTAACCTTACGTTACAGAATCTACAGAATATGCAAACAGTTGTTTATGGGGCCTCTCGTAAGTGGTTACTGTCTATTCTGTTCAGAAGGTTTAAAATTGTATATATAGTGGCTATAAAAATAAAAATGAAACAATGAATAATTTAATTAGGTGATTAATTGAATCTCAATAAGGCAGGACAGGTGACATGTCAAGATTGCAGTATGTGGGGGTTCCTGGATACTACTGTGACACTACAAGCATGTCTGCAGTAAGGGTTTCAATCTCAAGGAGCTTTAGCTCAGAATCCCTAAGCTGAAGGCTGGGATACAAATGCTGTGACAGATCAGAGAGGGAAAGTTATCGAGATACTTTGAATCAAGATAGGGTATTCTGACTTGTTCAGTGGTCAGGGATGAGAGGGACTGCTTGTGAGTGAGGAAGATCTGGGCGAGAGGAGTGCCAACTTCCATGATTGTCCAATAGAATCTGAGGTTCTTGTAGCCTATTTGGATGACAGCAGGGGCTGCGGTGTGGATGAGAAAACTGACCATGGCAACCTGATACAGGAAAACCATTCCCATAAGGAGACCAACAAGGAATGTAACTGTAGTGGCAATGGTATGATGATGGGAACTGACACTGCTCTCTGCAGCAATGAGTGAGAGTCCTTATGGCTGTGTTGCCTGACTAAGGATTGAGAAATACTCTCAGGGCTGGAGATGAAGTTGGAATGAAAGGGTGAGGATCCAGTTGTCATGGTCCATTCAGGGAATAATAACTTAGGTGGAATGAAAAAAAGTGGTTTGACATAAAGTATGAGGAATTAGACATGAAACTAATTCTGAGTCAAAAAGTGTGGTGCTGGAAAAGCACAGCAGGTTAGGCAGCATCCGAGGTGCAGGAGAATCGTTGTTTCGGGCATTAGCCCTTCATCAGTGGTTTATGCCCAAAACATCAACTCACCTGCTCCTCGGATGCTGCTTGGTCTGCTGGGTTTTTCCTGTGCTACACTTTTTGACTCTGACTCTCCAGCGCCTGCAGTCCTCACGTTCTCCTAGTCTGGTTCAGGAAAGTGAGAGGTGTACGTTTGGCATTGTGCTGGGAGCAGTGTTTTTACAAACTACTGAACCATGGAAGTAGAGACAGTTTTATTATAACCCATGTGGGAAGGGATCAAATATAGAAAGATGTACCATATCAATGAATAGTGGTAAGAGAGGAAAACAGTGCATGGGAACTACATGTCCGTAAACAGCAGATTGGGACAGAGAGAAATAAAACTAAGAATGCACCAATAATCAAGACTGGACATTCCAAAGATAACAAAAGGTCTCTTGGCTCTTCCAAGATGGCTGCTGCGGGGTCAGCAGTGTTTGGCTCCTGAGCATGGGACTCAGCCACTCATGGCTTAGGCTGCGGGCTCTGTCGCATCCACATGGTTTCATTATTGTCTTTTCAATTGCTGTAGTTGCCACAGGGCCACCTCCTGATATCCTCCTGCAGGAGGCCGGGGGGGGCTGTGTATCTCCATCCCTGTTCCGTGTGAGGGGTGGCATCGGAAGATGAACCAGAACCCGTCAGTCAATGTCCAGTGTCTGAGGATGTGCAGGACCCACACAGCGTAAATGTCTCCAGTTCGGAGAGGGTAGATGCAGAAACAATGGCACCAGTGGCAGCAGAAAAGGAACATATTGCCAGGATCTCAGGGACAATGTCAGATAGTGGCGACTGGAGGAGCAGAGGGGTGAAGGCTACGGCGAGGGAACAATAAACTTCTGAAACTGTTTTGTTTTCAGTAATACCAATTAAGTAGCATTAATTTACTCAGTATTCTACAATAATACAATTTATTCAATGACTTATTATATAATCTAAAATGGTGCCAGAACATGGCGACATTATCCACTTTTCACTATACCTAGGTACAAGTGACAATATATTCAATAAATCTAAATCTAAATCTAAGAGGACAAAACTAAAGGCTCTGAATATCAATAGCATTCATAACAAAGTGAACGAACTGACAGCGCACATAGAAGTCAATAAATATGATCTGATAGCCATAACATAAACATGGCCACATGATGACAAGGATTGAGTCCTTAGTATTAAGCGGTGAATGACATTCCAGAAGAATGGTAAACTAGGTAATGTTTGTCGGACATGACCTTTCTGCAATAAGATGGAAATAACTTTTTTTTTAAGAGATCATGATCTAGAATCAGTTTAGGAGGTAATGGGGACTATTGGGGACATAAGTTACTAGTGGGAGTGTAACCACATTGCAGGGTGCAGTGCGCAAGAAGAAATATTGGCTGTTTGTAATAAAATGCCAGCACTAATCACAGCTGACTTATAGTTACATTTCAATCAGAATAACCAGACAGACAGTAACAACCTGGATAACAAGTTCACAAAATGTTTCTGAGACAAAAGCAAAATACTTTGAAAGCTGGAAATCTGAAACAAACACAGAGAATGCTGGAGACACTCAGCAGGCAGCATCTGTGAAGTGAGAAACAGAGCCAACATTGAGTCCAGTATGATTCTTCAACAGAACACTGATGAATGGTGTTCCCCGTATTGTTAGGCTGTGTCCTCTGGTTCGGCACTCACCCATCAGTGGAAACATGTTTCCTGCTCCAGAGTGTCCAATCCTTTAATTAGCTTATATGTCTCAATCAGATCCCCTCTCAGTCTTCTAAACTCAAGGGTATACAAGCCCAGTCGCTCCAGTCTTTCAGTGTAAGGTAGTGCCGCCATTCCAGGAATTGACCTCGTGAACCTACGCTGCACTCCCTCAATAGCCAGAATGTCTTTCCTCAAATTTGGAGACCAGAACTGCACACAGTACTCCAGGTGTGGTCTCACCAGGGCCCTGTACAGCTGCAGAAGAACCTCTTTGCTTCTATACTCAATCCCTCTTGTTATGAAGGCCAGCATGCTATAAGCCTTCTTCACTACCTGCTGTACCTGCATGCTTACCTTCATTGACTGGTGTACAAGAACACACAGATCTCTTTGTACTGCCCTTTTACCTAAATTGATTACATTTAGGTAGTAATCTGCCTTCCTGTTCTTGCCACCAAAGTGGATAACCATACATTTATCCACATTAAACTGCATCTGCCATGCATCTGACCACTCACCTAACTTGTCCACGTCACCCTGTAATCTCCTACCATCCTCATCACATTTCACCCTGCCACCCAGCTTAGTATCATCAGCAAATTTGCTAATGTTATTGCTAATACCATCTTCTATATCATTAACATATATTATGAAAAGCTGTGGTCCCAGTACTGATCCCTGCGGTACCCCACTGGTCACTGTCTGCCATTCCAAAATGGAACTGTTTATCACAACTCTTTGTTTCCTATCAGCTAACCCACTTTTAATCCAAATTAGTACTTTGCCCCCAATACCATGTTCCCTAATTTTGCTCACTAACCTCCTATGTGGGACTTTATCAAAAGCTTTCTGAAAGTCCAAGTACACTACATCTACTGGATCTCCCTCGTCCATCTTCAGAGTTACATCCTCAAAAAATTCCAGAAGATTAGTCAAGCATGATTTCCCCTTCATAAATCCATGCTGACTCTGACCTATCCTGTTACTACTATCTGTGATTTTATTGAATGGCAAAGCATGTTGAAGGGGCTGACTGGCCAACTGGATCTCCTCATCTGTATGTTCATACCAGGCAGCAAATAGAGACAATGCTAATTAATCTCTGCATTTGCATTGAAGGGTCTACATTTGTCAAGTTAACTCATCTGTTTCCTCCATCTTACTGACAGAAATACTGAGTAGTTTTAACGCTCTGTTTTCAAATTAACTTGAAGTTCAGGTCTTGGAAGTCAATATTTAGTCCCTGACATCCTTCATCATTTTCAAACAATCAGCTTTCCTGACATGAGGGATAACAAAGCATAATTAATTTAAAGTCTCATTCTGCAATTATGCAAAGTCATATGGGATTCAGTCCAGTGACAGAATGTTATTAATCCTGTTTGTAATTGAAAACATATGAATGAAGAAGATTTTTGGAAGCCCTCTTTATGTGTTGAAGATTTTTCACAATAACCCTGTCAAAGTTTGTAACCTACCCGTGGGAGATAGAAATTGTTTTGCAACACGCCAAGATGACTACATCGGGAATTAATTTGCAATTGTCAATTAAATCTGCGATATGATTTAAACACACTGGTGAAATATTATTGGAACTCAATAATATTGCACATTATTCCTGCAGTACCTTGCCAATCATGTGAGCTGTTGGAGAGGGCTAGTTACAAGGCAGTAATAATAGCCACAGAATGAGGAGCCACTTCATCATCACTAGATAATAATAGGTTCATTCAGATGCCAAACAAAGCATTGGTTTGGTATTAACCATGTTTCAAACCTACACTCCACCAATCACCAAGACTAAAATGTGCTGATATTCTTCATGAAATCTGGTCCTTTGTTGTACAAAGAAACAAATAAGGAAACAGCAAAAGCCCAAGACTAACACAACTTTCAGGCCCAAGACATATATCTGGCATGGAAAGCTTTCTCTGCACATTCAATCGACTCACTGACTTCAGCTTCAGGGCAAATACGGTACTCAAAGCTCTGTACACTGCCAATTGTAAAACCTTTTATTGCTGATGTGCAGTTCGATCTGTTTCTGTGTGCAGAACCAAAACTTTGAATTTTATTTATTTGGAGCACAGCATAACAATTCACAGGATAATATAACATATTTATTGAATAACCTATTGGCTTTGGCTCTTTAATTCAGTCAAGGCTGAGTAACTGTTCAGATTGTGATGATTGTGCAACTGTGTGTGTGTTCATGTCTGTCTAGGTCTGTGAGTGAGAGGATGCTGGCATCAGTCTGGCATCATCATATTGGCTGGAACTAATGCAACTTCAGCACTAATTCTTACAAAATCATTCCCTGATAGAACAACAATTTTCTCAGCTGCACTTTGGACAGTAAAGTACAAAGGAGAAAGTGAGGTCTGCAGATGCTGGAGATCAGAGCTGAAAATGTGTTGCTGGAAAAGCGCAGCAGGTCAGGCAGCATCCAGGGGACAGGAGAATCGACGTTTCGGGCATAAGCCCTTATGCAGGGCTGAAGAAGGGCTTATGCCCGAAACGTCGATTCTCCTGTTCCCTGGATGCTGCCTGACCTGCTGCGCTTTTCCAGCAACACATTTTCAGCAGTAAAATACAAAATCAGGCTACTTTCTGGATGCTATGAAGTTAAATATAGTGATGTCCAAGGAGACCTGAGAGTTCAGGCACATAGATCTTTTAAAATTCATGAATATGTACAGAAAATAATCAAGAAAGCTAATGAAATGCTGGCCTTTACATCCAGAGGACTGTACAAAGCCTGGTTGGACCCCAGTTGGAGGACTATGATCTGGGCACCACACTTCAGAAGGATATTTAGGCCCCGATGGAGCACAGCGTAGGTTTACAAGAATGATACCTGGACCTCAGGGGTTAGGTTTTGAGGAGAGATTGTACAAATTAGGTCTGTTTTGTCTACAATGTAGAAAATTGAATCATTATCTGATTGAAGTCTTCAAGATATTAACAGAAAATGATAAGGTAGATGAAGATAAACTATTTCAACTGTTTAGATACTCTATGACTAGGGTGCAAAGTCTAAATATTAGGATTAGACACGTTCAGGAGAGATGTTAGGAAGCACTTATATTCTCAAAGGATGGGAAAGGTTTGGAACTGTTTTCCACAGATTGCAGTTGATTAATTTAGTTGTTAATTTTAAATTAGAGATAGATAAATTGTGTTAAGTAAAGGTATTAAGGGATATGCACTAAAGGAAGGAACATGGGAATTGGTCACAGATCAGTCATTGAATGGCTGACAGGGTCCGGGGCCAAATGGCCGACTCCTGACCCTCTGTTCCTAGTTATTCCTGGTAATGCTCTTCTGCCTGAATATACTGAGCCTAATTATTCTGTTGGCTTTATCACTTTTGTTCAGCCAAGACTGAGTAATTGTGAAGATTGTGATGATTCTGTACCTGTGTATGTGTGTCTGTGTGTGGGGATTTGGAACATGGGAATGTATGCATATGTGTGCAAATGCAGGTGTATGTGCATTCTAGTATCACTATGTGTGTGGAGGGGTGTACATTACTTACCATTGGTGTAAGTTTTAAAAATTAAACAATGACTCTGTTCCTTCTCCCCATATCCCCTATTCCAAAAGTCACCCAAACCTTTAGACTTTTAAACTGATCTAAATTGGTAAATAAAGAGACTTATCTACCTGACAGGCAGATTTAAAATAGCTGGATCTAACATGGAAGACATATTGCTCGAGATTCAATATTGTCCTTAGCTGTCACATCAGTGGGAACACAATATATATCTTTGTTCTGCAGCCAGTTAAGTTAAACACACTTAGTGCAGGACAGGCTATTTGAATTATTAATATATGCAGATTGACAGATAGCTAAGTAAACTATTTTATTCCTTGGAGCTATTGAATAATTTTAGGAAATAATAGGGCAAGGTCTGTAATAGGGAATTGTACTTTGAAAATGGTAAATATCTAGCCCATTAGTGCTTCCTGCGCAGGATCTAACATCTGCTAAACTGTCTGTTTGTTTTTTGAAGGGAACCACTTGGATATGAACGAAGTCCCATGGTATTAGGCACAGCTTGGACTGTTAAGTTTTGAGCGCTGGCAAAGGTATCTGAACTCCATGGGAGACCTAAATTGTCACCATCCATCATCTCAACTTGAAAGTTTATTAAGTGACAAAGTGCCTACTTCAACCAGATGTTCTAACGGTTATCGAATCTTGTAAGAAGCCAAACTCTTAAAACGATGAATTTGTGCCTTGTGAATTGCTTCTAGTCTCACAATACTTTCCTAAGAATTGTGTTGCTACTCAGCACATTACCCACACCCCTTTCCTTTCAGCTAAAATGGCAGAAGTGCATAAGGAAGGGGATAATTCGGATCAAAGAAGGAAAAGAGCAGAATTTTAGCTGCCAATGTTGGGGCAGGTTGGGTGCAGGCAGGGCTTGAGCTTTAGACATGTTTGATATTGAATGGGAAAGCCTCCAGGCTGCTCCTGTTACCTGATCCATCAAAGTGCTCATCAAAGAACTCTACAGCACAACAGTGAGAGATCTGTCCCATCACAGGCTGGAGCCTGTACTATCCTCTCTCCATCTCTCTCTCTATCTCTATCTTGTCACAGAGTGATCGTATGTGGTGCCTCACCACTTGCATATCCCAGTTCTATCCTACGTTGTAAATGGATAAGTAGATTCAGGATCTGAATGGGTGACCATAAGTTTCACCAACATTTTGTCATTCTCCCTGTGTCTGCATGGGATTCCTCTGGGTGCTCCAGTTCCTTCCCACAATCCAAAGATGTGCAGATTGGCTGTGTCAAATGGCCCCATGGTATCCAGGGATTAGCCTTAGGAAATGCAGGGATAGGGTGGGTCTAGGTGGGATGCTCTTAAATGGGGCGGCACAGTGACTCAGTGGTTAGCACTGCTGCCTCACAGCACCAGGGACCCGGGTACGATTCCAGCCTCTGGCAACTGTCTGTGTGGAGTTTGTACATTCTTCCTATGTCTGTGTGAGTTTCCTCCCATAATCCAAAGATGTGCACATCCGGTGAATTGCCCATGCTAAAATTGTCCATAGTGTTAGGTGCATTAGGCAGGTGTAAATATAGGGTCGGGGTGGGTTACTCTTCAGAGGGTCGGTTTGGGCTGAAGGGCCTGTTTCCATACTGTAGGGAATCCAATCTTCCTTGCTTTGGGAGATCACTGTTGTGACCATGCTTTGAATGCATACCGATGTTACACTATATTGATGGATGGTGCTACGACCATAGGATCAATCCTGCCTGGTTGTCCCTGCACGGATTCCATCACCAATGAGTTCACTTAGATGCCGATGTCAGTATTACACTTTTGAGGTTACACTATCTATCTAAACTGCTACGGCATTGGCTCCTTTGTATCTCAATTTTATACTTAACAAAGAGTAAGTCTTCCTCACACACTATTAAGTTTTCTAAACTCTTGATGATAACAGAGTAACACCACCATCATTAACACATCCATCTCCCGTTATATAAGAACTTCTTTTCTTTTCCTTTGCTGCCTGCATTTTTGAAGTACCTGAGGGCAAAAGGATCATGGGTCGGGTTGTGGTGAGTTGGGGCAGAGAAAGTAAGAAATGCATGCTTAGATTCACTGCAACTTCTGAGTGAGAAGACACCATGGGAAGGTGAAGATGTGGAATGAGAGGAGGAGGAGGAGGATTAGATATGCGAGACTCCACCTCCAGTTGTTTCAGCCCTGTTGGTGGCCATAATGTCAGGAATAATCACTCTAGTGATGGCTGCTGCCTCCTCCACGCTGGGCAGACCATATACAACTATCTGTCTTCTAAACACTTCTTCTTGAAAAACAGCACGCCAGGCCAAAAACACTCTAAAAATATCAGTTCCCTGTGTGAAAGCATGTAATAAAGGTATAATAATTACTGGTTACAACCGTAATCTAATCCAGTGCGTAATGTATTTAATGTAATTTATGTATGCAATAAACAGAAAAACATGAATATTGTTCTGAAGATAGCTTTTATTGCCATTTAAAATATAGGATGTGAATATTGAAGATCAGTTGAGTAAGTCTGTGGAAACTTTATCAATATCCAACTCCAGGCTGTACCACAGAATATGGTGCTAATAAAGAGCTGAGGAAAGTCTATTTGAAGTGAATAGTTGACATTTCTTGAAGAACTGGCATATTTACAAGGATTGCCTTGCAAAAACCTCACAAGGCATCAGCCACACCACACCTGCAAAACTCTGAGCAGTTCTGGTCCCCATGTCTAAAGAAAAATATACTGGCATTGGAGGCTGTCCAGAAAAGGTTCACTGGGTTGATCCCAGGTATGGAGGAGTTTTCTTAAAATGAGAGATTGTGAAGCTTGGCCTGCACTCATTGGAGTTTAGAAAATGAGAGGAAACTTTATTGAAACAAATTAGATTCTTAGTTGGCTTGACAGGGTAGATGCAGAAAGACTGTTTTCCCTTGTGGGGGAGTCTAGAAGCAGAGGGCATCACCTCAGAGTGAGGGGTTACCCCTTTCAGAGAATCCTTACAGTGTGGAAACAGGCCAATTGGCCCAATGAGTCCACACCAGTCCTCTGTAGAGTATCCCACCCAGACCCATTCCCCTGCCCTATTACTGTACATTTCTCCCTGACTAATGCACTTTACCTACCCAGCCCTGAACACTGTGCAATTTAGCATGGCCAATTTACCTAACCTGCACATCTTCGGACTGTGAGAGGAAACCAGAGCACCCAGAAGAAACACACGCAGATACAGGAAGAATGTGCAAACTCCACACAGTCGCCCAAGGCGGGAATTGAACCCGGGTCCCTGGTGCTGTGGGGCAGCAGTGCTAACCACTGAGCCACCATGCCACCCGAGAAATGAAACAATGACCTTCAATGGTTTCTATGCTGTGAGCATTTAAGACAGCGATGAGGAAGAGTTTTTTCTCTTAGACAGTAAGGAATCTGTGGATTTTTTTTACCACACAGGGCTTTTGAGATTAAGTTACTAAGTATTTTAAAGGCTGAAATAGATTATTAATCAGTAAGGAAATCAAGATTGTTGTGGAAAAGACAGGAAACTGAAGTTGAGGACTTTCAGAACAGCCATGATCTCACCCAATGCGAGAGCAGACTTGATAAACCAAATGGTCCACTCTGTTCCTATGCTGTGTGGTCTTCATTGTAGATCAGTCAGTAATATTAAATGGATTTGTCCAACTCACAGTAGAATCTTGAATGATGGATTGCATCTCATTTGCTAAACTACATGACGTGCTTTAATTTCTTCATTGTGATTCAAAGAGTTACTGCTCAGTTTCATTGTCTCTATCATTGCCATTCTCCTCCAAACTCAATGTCATCTTCTCCAGCTATGGGTATCACATGATAGGAAGGTTGCAAGTTCCTTGGAGACAGTGCCAAAGCTATTTAAAAGGATATCTCCAAGAATGAAAAATTTTAGGTTTGAGGACATATGGAGGATGTTAGGAATTTTCCACTTGGAGGCAAAAAGATATCTGATATTTCAAAATCATGATAGTGTAGATAGATAGAAGCTGTTCCTGTTCATAAAGGAACAGGCTGAAAGGCAGGGATTTGAAACAAGTGCCAAAGGAACAAGCGTTAAGCGAGGAAAACATTTTCGTAAAGTGAGTCAGGAATGCATTACCTGAAAGTGTGATGGAGGCAGGTTCAATTGAAGCATTGAAGAGGGTGTTTGGATGATTATTTCAGTAGAAGTAATGTGAAAGGGAGAAACAGGAAGTTGTCACTAGGTAATGATGATGGTTTGAAGAGCTAGTATGGGCAGAATGGGCTGGATGGTATCCTTCGACACCATAACTATTCTGTGTCTCTGAAATCCATCAGATCTTCCAGGAACGAGTTTAACTGAGAGATTGCAACAACTCCTCCACCTCCACATTATTCACTTCAGCATCAGCAAAAGCCACACCAGGTGAAAGGTTAACAATCGCCTCTATCCCAGCTCCATTTGCATTTGGGACCCACTAAAATCAAACCTTGGGCCAAACTACATTGAATGTTGCTGGTTGGATTACTTCCTAAGAATCATAAGGAGCTGAATGGCATGTATGATGCTTGAAATTTTGCCAAAACCCACAAACTGTTGACTTATTTTCTCCCTCAGTTTCACAAATCAGCTGGGCTTATAATTTCTCCAGGAAAATACCTTAACTGTATCGATCACACCTTGGCTGAATAGGCTGGATAAAGTTTGCAGTATCCTTTAGGAGACATTCTATTCTGATGTTATCAGATAAATCAATCACATTTATGAGGTGACCAGGTGCATTATCTAGAAGCAGTAATACTTTTTTGGCAGTGTTTTTGCCTCGGCAAAACTATCAACAGCAGGACAGAAGTTAGAAGTAAACCAGCCTTCAACAATCTTCCCGCGCATTCTTGTTGGAATGTCATATAAAAGGAAAAGAAGGTGTAACATACTCCTTTTAGCATTCTGGGATTTCAATGCTGAATGCTGATTTCAAGCAAAAGTCTCCCTCCGTGTTTGACCCATGCAAGTCTACATATCTATCTTTTGTAGCCTCAGAAACATGCATTTTTCTGCAAAAATTAATACTGTATTCGGTTAGTTTTTCCCTCCAGTAGAGACTTAACTTGTCAATATTGAAGACTTGGCCGAGTAAATCACCTCCCTCCTCAATAATACTCTTAAAGGTAGCCGGATATGCATCTGTAATACAGAAGTTAACATCTGCTGTCTCGTTGGTAATCTTGCAGGTTCTGTAAAGTTACCAACATAATCAAAGACTAACTGTAAAGGACTGCGGAAGTTGGAAATCTGTGTTAGACACAGAAAATGCAGGAGAGACTCAGCAGGTTAAGCAGCAGTTGTGGAGAGCGAAAGGGTGTTAATCTTTTGAATTCAGTGATCTTTCTTCAGAACTGTAGAACAACTCCGAACTTGTTTAAGAGATGCATTTAAAGCTGATTCATTGCCTTTTAATTTCAAATTCCTAAAGAAACTTTCAGTTTAATTACAGGATAAGGAATTCACCGTTGGGACTGATCCTCAAGCCAAACATCCAGAGACTGCTTCACTCACTCCAAATGTGTGCACAGGTGTTGTGACCTTGTACCAGTTGAAGGAGTTACACTCTGACCTCTGATTTCATTGTCTTCCTTTATTCTAACAGCAAGAGCAGTATCAGCAGCCGAGTTTGTGGAATTAGCAGCATCAATCATAAAACCACCTTGCTCAAGACCCCTGAGCACATTAAGCTTATCTTTTCAATTAATGGCCTTCTTCTTAGCAGTTGGGGGAGTTGAAGTGAGCCATTGCTTAGATATGACAAGCATTAATTTTATCCAGGTCACTTACACTTAGCATAGCAGCATTTTCAATGGTTGTTAAAGGAAATGCTTAGAGATTGAAAGTTATGCACCACATTGTCACTGAATACAGTACAGTTGGCACACACACAATAATCACTTACCAATACCGTTCTTGACTCATATAGAGACTGAATAAAAATTACAGTTAATTGATTAATTGACTGATTTATTGTTGGCAAATGTACTTAGATACAGTGAAAAGTGTTGTTTTGTGTGCTGTATAGGCAGATCATACCATACAAAGTGCATCAGAGTAAAAGACCAGAGTGCAGAATGCAGTGTGACAACCACAGAGAAGTCTGTTCAAAGTCTGATAACAGCTGGGAAGGCACTGCTCTTGAATCTGTTCATATGTGTATGCAGACTTTTATATCTTCTGCCCAATGATAAAAAGGTGGAAAAGAGTATAACTGGGGTGGGAGGGGTGCTAATTATGTTTGCTTTTTCGAAACAGTGGGAAGCGTAGATGGAGTCAATGGATGGAAGGCTGGTTGGTGTAGTGGACTCGACATGTTCACATCTCTTTGTGGTTTCTTACAGACTTGGGAAGAGCAGTTGCCAAACCACGCTGAGAATCGGCCAGATGGAATGCTTTCTCTGGTGTATCTAGAAACATTGGTAAGAGCCCTTGTGGATATGCTGAATTGCTTTAGCCTCCTGAGGAAGTAGCGATGTTGTTGCACTTTCTTGACCATCGTGATGACATGGATGAGCCAAGACAGATTGCTGGTGATCATCACTCCCAGGAACTTGACCCTCTCAACCATTTCCACTTCAGCACCATTCATACAGACAGGGACATGGCCTCCACTCTGGTTCCTGAAGTCAAAGACCAGCTCCTTCATTTTGCTGACATTGGTGGAGAGATTATTGTCATTACACAATGCTGCTAAGCATGGTGGCTCAATGGTTAGCACTGCTACCTCACAGTGCTAGAGACCCTGGTTCAATTCCAGCGTCAGGTGACTGCCTGTGTGCATTTTGTACATCCTCCCCGTGTCTGTGTGGGCTTCCTCTGGGTGCTCTGGTTTCCTCTGACAATCCAAAGATGTGCAGGTTAGGTGAATTGGCCATAGGAAATTGCCCACAGTGTTCAGGGCTGCGCAAGGTTAGATGCATTGGTCAGGGGGAAATGTAGAGTAATAGGGTAGGGGAATGGGTCTGGGTGGGATATTCTTTGGAGGGTCGGTGCAGACTTGTTGGGCAGAAGGGCCTGTTTCCACACTGTACAGATTCTATTCTATTCCAGCTCTTTCCTATATTCTGTCTTATCATTGTTTAAGATCCAAGTTACAACAGTGGTGTCATCAGCAAACTTGTAAATGGAGTTGGGATGGAATTTGGCCACATAGTCGTGAGTGTATAAGGAGTGCAGGAGGGGGCTGAGTACTCAGCCTTGTCAGGCACTGGTGTTGAGGATTATGGTGGAGGAGGTGATGTCACCTATCTTTATTGATCGTGGTTTATGGGTCAGAAAGTCAAGGATCCTGTGACAGAGGGTGCAGTTGAGACCTAGATCCTGCAGTTTAGTGATGGGTTTGCTTGGAGTTATGGTGCTGATGGCTGAACTGTAGTCAAAAGTAGGAGTCTGTCGTAAGTGTCCTTGTGGTCCAGATTTTTCAGGGATGAGTGTAGGGACAGGAAGATGGTCTGTGCTGTGGACCTGTTGCTCCGAGAGGTGAATCACAAAGAATCATGGCAGGCTGGGAGACTGATATTGATATGAGCCTTGACTAACCTCACAAAGCATTTGATCATTATGGAGGTCAGAGCCACAGGGCAGTAGTCATTGAGGCAGGCTGCATGGCTTTGCTTTGGTATCAGGAAGCCAGTGATCTTCTTGAAGCAGGTAGGGACTTCAGGTCATAGTAAGGAGAGGTTAAAGATGTCAGTGAATACTCCCAGCTGGTCTGCACAGGATATGAGTGCATGGCTGAGGCCAAACGCTTTCCAGGGATTCATTATCAACAAGGCCGAGCTAACGCCTGCAGTGGTGACCTTGGGTACAGGTGCATCTGAGGCTGTTGGGATAGGTGACATCATTTCACTACCTCTTCAGAGTGAGTGTAGAATGCTCATCAGGTCAAGATGTACTGCTGCCTGCAATTCTGTTCGACTTTGCTGTGTATCCTGCTTTGTAGTGGTAAGTCTTGCTACAAACGATAGATGTCCGTGTGATGGGTTTGGGTCTCAAGCTTAGTTGGGTGTTGTCTCTCGGTATCTCTGATGGCCTTACGGAAGTCATAACTGGAGGTCCTAGACAGGTCAGAGTCACCTGATTTGTACGCCTCAGAGCTGGACTTCAGTAGGGAGTGGATCTCCAGGTTCATTCATAGTTTCTGGTTCAGAAACATTCAAATTAACTTCTTCGTCAAGCAATCTGTGACGATAGTGACAAACTCATTTTGGTTGGCTGCTGAGCTCTTAATTCTGGAGCAGTCGGCTGACTCTAAGTCGTCCTGCAGAAGCCCTTCTGCTGCCTCAGACCAACAGGGCACTACTTCCTGTACGGGGTCCTCATGCTTCAATTTCTACGTGTAGGCCAAGAGGAGGAGCACAGCGCTGTGATCTGATTTCCAAAATATGGATGGGGGATGGAGCAGTTGTATAGCAATGGTCAAGGATGTTCGGACCTCCCATGGGACAGGAGAGGCGATGATGTACTTTGGCAGCACGTTGTTGAAGTTGGTCGGATTGAAGTCACTGGCTACGATGAACAAGGCCTCAGGGTATTCTGTCTCAAGGCCAGTTGTAGCATTGTATACATCATCAAGTGTATTCTTCACTTCCGCATGGGGTGGGATGTAGACCGCTGTCAGGAAAGCGAAGGTGAACTTGTGCAGTAGATAGTAGGGATGGCACATTACTGTTAGATACTCAAGGTCTGGGGAGCAGTAAGTCACCAGGATCACCATGCCTGAGCGCCAGGAGCTATGATTAGGAGATGGACCTCACCACCCCAAGCCTTACCTGAGGTCACCGAGCAGCCCATTGGGTGAACTGAGAAACCCTTAGGTTGTAAGGCACAGTTAGAAAGGAGCCCTGTCCGTATGAAAAAGAGCACACAGTAGTCTCTCACTTCCTTTAGGAAGGAGAATCTAGCTTTAAGTCCATCCATTTTATTCTCAATGTCTTGGACATTTGCCAGGAGTGTGCTGGGGAAGGGGGCTTGAAGCCCTGACATTTTAGTCTCACCTGACGCCTGGCACTTTTCCCTTGTTTCTCGGGTAGGTGACAGCTCATTGTCAATCCCAGGTGCCGGTGAGGAAAGTCTGCTGCTCCTGAGGTTACATGTGTGTGTACGATGGGTCCTGATCCTCGAGCCTCCTGATGAAGGGCTTATGCCCGAAACGTCAATTCTCCTGCTCCTTGGATGCTGCGACTGGCTGTGCTTTTCAAGCACCACACTGTACGGACTCTGATCTCCAGCATCTGCAGTCCTCACTTTCTCCTGGAGGGTTTTGTGGTTGGCTCAGTGGAGTCTCCTCGATGTTGGGTCACTGTGGGATCAGGCCTTGTTCCTGCGCTGGTTGGGCCTCGGTTCTGAATTTCCATGAAGTAAGAGAAGTGGGGCCTGTGAGAGGCCAGGAGCCCTTTGGGCCTGCAGTTTCAGCGTGGCAAGGTAAGCACATGCATCTGATGGGGTTCTGGACACTAGACACATTCACGAGTGCAGTGATGGGGGTGGAGGGGGGGGGGGTGGGGACGTAAGCATTGCAGCTGATCTGGTTGGGCCTTCTCGATGTCAGGTCACCGTGGGGTCAGGTCTTGTTCCTGTGTTGGTCGGGCCTTGGTTCCAGGGTTCCATGAGGAGGTCAGGCTTACGCTTCCAGTGTCAGTGGTCGAGCCTCATTGGTTGTAGATTCTTTGAACCTGAAAGTAAATTTAAGAGAACATTGTTATTAATCTGATGGACCTCGAATTGAGGCTTTAAAAGAGCAGAACAATTCAAAGACATGTGAGAATAAGATCTACCACAATCAGTTCACAAAATGTCTGGCGCCATTTGAATCCATCTTGGCTGTGTTATTTACCTAAGTTCCCTAGTTTTAACCTCACTTTAAAATGAAAGCTGATTGGAATGCAGTCTAACTGGGGATATTTTATTGACATACTCGCCCACTTCATTTGTGCGCCACTGGCGTACACGAGAGACAGAGGGAAGTGTGTTCGCAAGAGTCATGTAAGCTGACTAGACATCATGTTCACGTTGGGGGATGTGGATCTGAGGCTAAAGACCAGAAGACATAGGGGCAGAAGGAACCATTCAGATCATGATAATCCTCAACTCCTCTTTTCGTGCCTATTCCCCATAACCCTTGATGCCCTGACTGTTTATAAATCTCTCTATCCTTGCCTTGAATATACTTAAACGGCCAACCTTGACAACCTTTGCCTGAAACATCAATTTTCCTGCTCCTTGGATGCTGCCTGACCTGCTGTGCTTTTCCAGCACCACTGGTGCTGGAAATCTAGACTCTGGCTTCCAGCATCTGCAGTCCTCACTTTTGCCTAACCTACAATTGTGCTAAGTAAGTGAGGTGAAGTGAATCATTTGAATAATGTTATGTGAATGATGGATCAGTGGTGAATTGTCAGTGGCTGAAACCAGAAGTGCAGTTGATTGGAAATGGCTTTTGAAGATCCATTCACTGACCTTAACCGTTTGCGTGGGACCGTTAAAGATTTCACACAACTGCGTTGAGGCCCTTGGGGCTGGCCAGATGGTACTACTTCTGGTAGTGGTTTGTTCCTGCTGACTTTTCACTATATCTTTGGAGTGCCTCCTGCCCCCCTGAAGATTCTGGGTACCTCTCCTTCCATGCCCCTTCCCTGCCAGATTTTGAGTATCTGTAAACACAAGAGGTTCACAACAGGATTTCTTATGCTTTACCTACGGTGCATTAGCAGTGATATCATAGAATTGTTGAATCCCTACAATGTGGAAGCAGGACATTCAGCCCATTGAGTCCACACCAAGCCTTCGGAGAACTGTCCCAGACTCACCCCATCCATTGCATTGGCTAATCCATCTCGCCTACACATCCCAGGACGCTGTGGGCAATTTAGCATGACTAATTAACTAACAAACTTGCACATCTTTGGATTGTGAGAGGAAACCAGAGCACCTGGAGGAAACCCACACAGACATGGAGAGACTGTGCAAACTCCACACACAGTCACCCAATGGTGGAATCGAACCCAGGTCCCTGGCACTTTGAGACAGCAGTGTCAATCACAGTGCCACTGTGTTGCCCATCAGGTCACATGTAACCAGCTCCTGGTTAATGAAGGTTCCAAGGTACTCCTGCTGAACCATCTCTCTCCAAACAGTATAATTAGGTCATTAACATTCAGTGTGTATGGGTATGGTTTTCAGCGCTCAGCTATCAAATGCATATGGAACCTGACCATGATATTTATACATCACGGCAGAGGTGGTAATTACCATTTATAAAGGTTCCCAGTCGCTGCTCATTAAAGTGAGGACTACCAAGTCTGGCAGAATGCAGCTGAGAAAGTTACCACAGCAATAACTGGAGTGCCTGCTCATTGCCAGAGAGCAGCTGACTAGAAGTGAACAGCGTTACGGTAAACATTTTCCCTCCACTTAAGCTGCTCAACCTCACTGTAGACCTTAACCAAGCTGGGATACTGGACAAACTTGGACTGCCAATTCTAGGGATACCAGACCAGCTCTGGACTTATTCAGAAGCCGGATGAAATTTGCAGTTCTGCCCCGATTAAGCAACTGTGCCAATGACATTTTAAGAATACAAGGGACTCACCTTCTCTCAGTAAAAATATCACCAGAGACCACAAGGCTCTGTAATAAATATAGCTTCCTTTGGTAATTGTCTCTATCGGGTGTCAACCAAGTGTGGATGGAAGAGGGCCATGAGAGGGGCTGCAGTGAAGCAAAGCATGACGGGACAAGATGCATTCAAGGTCATTGCTCCATTTCCATATTGTTTGGGAAATTTCTACAATACCACCAAGTCTGCCCAGCCATTGATGTCTTACATGCCATAAGAGAGGCCATTTTAAGATGGTTTGCCACAGCAACAGAAGACTTCCATCTGCGGGACAGAAACGTGAAACCAGGTGACTCCAATCTGTAACCGTCTGAGAAGTGGCTAACATGATACATTTTGTCTCAGGTGAAGTTGAAGACTTACAAGAAAATTTCTGGTGAGCAGATACCATGATTAACAAAACAAATGTTAAACTAGACACAGGCACTGGGGTGTCCATTCTTCCAGAAATCACACTGTGGACGAAGCCTGAACATCTCAAACTGTGTTTCATTCGATTTCATGGCTCACAGAGTATTCCATTCAGGGTGTCAGGGCAGATGTGTGATATAATGGAAGAGAGATCATTGCATATCCTTGTTAATCAGTGCTGTTCTTTATCAAGCAGAGAAGCTTGGAAGGTTTGATTCTTCTTCATTTTCCAGCTCCAGACAAAATTCAAGTTGACTCAGTACACCATGAAATAACCGCCATTGAGGAAACTCCATGGCAAGGACCATAGGAAGTTATGATAGATCTTCCACTGTTTTCCAATGAGAGGCGAGATGAAGTGAAGAGAGGTACAATCAAGGATGAAAATGACCAGCTGCAAGGTGACATGCTGGACCTTTAATCAGGAAAATGTAGAAGAGATGATGCTTTCACTGATTTAGATGATATTTTGAAGGAGGGAATCTTGAGTCTTGCTTTATCCTTTTAAAGACAGTGCAGGTGCTGTCCATGGTAATCCTGATGTCTCTGTTGAGGAGCATCAACATATTTTTGAATGGTGCCTGAAGGACATTCAATTCAAACAGAATGGCAGGGATGAAGGATTAAATTGTTCAGGGTATTATCACAATTGAGGGTTTACCAATCAGCTGTGGTCTGCAAAATGCCACTGTTCTGTAAACCTGGCTACCAGTGTCTATCATACCATCTATTCTTCCCTGATCAGGATGACTCCTAGCCTTTGTTCCAGCCACAATACACCTTCCTCTAAGAGGCGTAGTAGGCTGGCTTTAGCCAACACAATATTGTACAATATTTTGCATCCTGCTGAAACATGCAGCTAATGAACAGTGTGGTTAGAGCTGGATTTTATTTTTGCAGATGTCATTAATGTTAGCTGAGAGCGAAAGTTAGTCTGCTGCTGCCATATTGCTTAGCAGGTAATCCTGCATTACAACCCACGGCAGCAACCGTCACATGCAGGTCCTTGGACTCCTCCATCGCCAGACCATAGCAACACGACGGCTGGAGGAAGAGCGCCTCATCTTCCGCCTAGGAACCCTCCAACCACAAAGGATGAACTCAGATTTCTCCAGTTTCTTCATTTCCCCTCCCCCCACCTTGTCTCAGTCTCAACCCTCGAACTCAACACCACCTTCCTAACCTGCAATCTTCTTCCTGACCTCTCCGCCCCCACCCCCAGTCCGGCCTATCACCCTCACCTTAACCTCCTTCCATCTATCGCATTTCCAACGCCCCTCCCCAAGTCCCTCCTTCCTACCTTTTATCTTAGCCTGCTTGGCACACTTTGCTCATTCCTGAAGAAGGGCTCATGTCCGAAACGTCGATTCTCCTGCTCCTTGGATGCTGCCTGACCTGCTGCACTTTTCCAGCAACACATTTTCAGCTCTGATCTCCAGCATCTGCAGTCCTCACTTTCTCCTTACAACCCCAATGCCTGTTCTCAGGGATTAATCAACTTCACCGCCTATGTCTTTAAAGGCCCTTAATAGAGTGGTTAGGAAGGAATCAATCCCCTTAGTAGGAGGCCAATAACCAGGGAGTATAGATTGACAGTAATTGGAGACATGTTATCACACAGTGAGTCTGGAACTCTCTGGCCAGAAAGATAGAATCTCTCATCATATTTATAAAATCTCAGATACACACATTTAGTATCGTAATCTAGAAAGTGTTAGGCTAAGATCTAGAAAGAGGGATGAGGCTGGATAGCTCTAAGTCACAAAAGTGACAGCCCTGTCAAAAGTGAGTAGGTTGGTTCTCAGCAAGCAAAGATGACTTTGCTAATCAGGGCACCTTTGAAGGATAGAAGACAGACAGATTCCCAAGAATGGAGAGTGGCTGGAGCCAGAAGACCAATCAGACACCCAAAGCTCAACTTCAATGATGCTTGCAAGTGTGACATGAGGACCCAAAGCATCAGATCGCCAGGAGACACTAACTAAAATTCAGTGAAAAAAGCCATCTTACACTCTTGTAGAACTTAATCTATCATTTGAATTCTTGCTGCACGTTAATTGCAAGCAGAAGGCAGAAAAGAGATTAATAAATTCGTATTCTAAGTCAGTTCTTCAGAACATAGTGTCTAAGAACCCCAACTCTGTAGTAAAATGTCGTTTTACTCATTGACAAAAATGTTTGCTCAAATGCCTAAAATCAGAATCAATTGAGTGTCTACTATGATTCCAGTTATGATAGCAGTGTACATGTCAAATTCCTGAATGAAAATTGAGTTGGGAGATCAAATGTTTTCTTTGATTTAGTTAGTATAGTGGTCAGTCACTGAAACCTAGTCATAGCAGTTTCTTTAACAATTGAACTGAAATGCGTGACACAAAAGAATTTTTAAGAAAAAAACAAGCTAACATAGTTAGGGGGCCTTAAAACAGACAGCAATGTTTTAACTTGTTCTCTGACACTATTGTTACAGAGTTTCAAGCCCAGAGAAATTAAACCTCTTTATCAGATTTTTAAATTCTACTTAATTGATTCTCCCTCATTTATTTCTTGTGAACTATAGCATCTTCTTACATGAATACTCACCAAACTGAGAGCTCAAACTTTCTCAGTTTTGATTAACCCATGGAATTCCAGCCAAACGTTCTGATCTGGAAGCTGTACAAATTAAACATTTACTCCCTCTTCACAATGAAACAAAACTTATTTCTGACCCCAATTAGGCCTGCTTCAAACTGCCTAAAAGCTTTCAAATGTAAGGGTTTCTAAACTAAAATCAATCCTTGATTATTCTGAGCATGAAAACATGCTAATGGCCTTCAATGTTTACCCATCTGTCACAAACCACCACAGGATAAACATATTACTCCATTAACACTCCAGGGGTCCATTGTTACCTGCTCTCTGATACTTATTAGACCATGCCACTGTCCTGGAAGGACTCTGACCTTGTTTATGTTTATCTTTGAAGAAAGAAATTTCTTAAGAGTAACTAATATCCATATGTCGCTATTTTAAAATCCAAACTCTAAAATACATAAAGAAACATTTTTCAGACATTTTTTGTCACACTTTCATGAATTAATATAACTTTGATTGCATGTATTATAATCAGTTCTCAAACATAGACCACAGTTTAACAAGGGCTATAAAATGTTCTATTTAATGGTCCATGACTTCTTCCAAAATTACATAGTGGAAGAACCCAAGATGGATTATTATAAGCATATCAGTCCTGCTTTAATGATTAGGCAACAATTGAAAACAAATCTACTGAATTTTTAACTGCACTAGATATTTTCCTAAATCATACATATTCCCTGTATGCATGAGTTTCTTCATTGATGATTAAAGCCAAGGTTCCATATTCTGGGAGAGATTTATGTTGATTACAGTTTTCTCATTAAACAGCAGAGGATTTGAGTTGACAAAACAAAATGGCTGTTGAGTGACTTCAAAGTGGCTATGCTATCAAAGCTACAAGTAATTAGGCACAGTACCAGTGTACTGACATAAAGCAGATAATCAAATTCTGCTTGACTCAGTATCAGCAACACTTTTTTCACATCATCACAGCCACACAGGAAGTCCCACCGTGGGTTCAGTGAACAGTCGACGGACAATAGCCCTTATTAACTTTCAATTATTCTAGTTAAATGGACCGGCAGTCAAGCTGTTGTTTAAAGAGGTTAAAGGTTAGGATGTTAAAAGTCATTTGTGGGGATTCTGGATTATCCAAGATGGAAGAATGGAAAATATTGTGGCATTAAGAGTTATTTCTTTTTTAAGGTATTTTAGGTTTTGGAGCTGATTTCCTTGAATTCCAGGAGCAATAATTACTGTTTGAAATCCTATTGCATTGTTTTAGAACTTTAGGGAAAGACGTTCAAACCAGTGGTACTGTAAAGAGGAGGAAGAGTGGCAAAAGTAGTGATCACATGGTCAGTGAGAGAGTGAGAGAAAGAAACGTACACTGCTGTCTGACACAGCAATGAATCTCACAGCTACTGCCTTTGCTGTTTGAGTTCAAGTATTTCTGGAGATTGGAGTGTGTCCAAAAAAAATTAACAGACAGCGAAATTCATCGTTGACCTTAGAGGAACCTGTATGGGAGACCTCACAAGATAGGAGCAGATAAGTGTCCGTAAAGTTGATGAATTGTTCAACCTCCTCATGGGAGGTTTTTTTAGACCAGTAAGACTGTGCCATTTTCTGGATCTGTGGATTGTTAAAGTGTAAAGATAGCCTTTAGTAGAGTGATGTGCTCTTCCTCTTGGATGTGGGCGATTCGGGAGACGTTCCATGTTATTGATGATTGTGTCTGCAGGAAGTATATTTGATTGTGAATCCTATCAGATCACATGGCTAGGTGGGAGCGGCAGTTAGAGGCAATGAAGAATTTACAGGAACTGGGGGTGTGATGGATGGCAGTTATAGGAAGGGAGAACAGCCGCAGATACAGTTAGATAGACGGGTTACCTCCAGGAAAGGTAGGAGAGGTAGACAGGTAGTGCAGGAGTCTCCTGTGGCTAGCCCCATCTCAAACAAGTATGTTGTTTTGGAAAATGTAGGGAATGATGGCTCTCAGGAGAATGTAGCATGAACAGCCAAGTTTCTGATACCGAGACTGGCTCTAATGTAATGAGGGGTACGTAAGGTTCCAAGCGATCGATTGTGATAGTGGAGTCTCTAGTCAGATGCAGAGACAGACACTACCGCGGCCGACAGTGAGAAATCTTAATAGTGTGTTGCCTCCCTGGTGCCAGGATTGAGGATATCTAGAGAGGGTGCAGAATGTCCTCAAAGGGGAGAGGGACCAACAGGAGGTCATTGTACACATTGGAATCAATGACACAGGAAGGGAAAAGGATGAGATTCTGAAGGGAGAATATAGAAAGTTAGGCAGAGATTTTAAAAGGAGGTCCTTGAAGGTAGTAATATCCAGATTACTCCTGGTGCTATGAGCTAGTGAGGGTAGGAAGAGGAGGATAAAGCAGATAAATGCGTGGCTGAGGCGCTGGTGTATGGGAGAAGGGTTCACACTTTTGGATCATTGGAATCTCTTCTGAAGTAGAAGTGACCTGTATAAAAAAGACGGATTGCACCTGAATTGGAAGGGGACTAATATACTGGCAGTGAGATTTGCTTGAGCTGCTCGGGATGATTTAAACTTGTAAGGTGGGGTTGTGGGACCCTGGGAGATAGTGAGGAAAGAGATCAATCTGAGACTGGTGCAGTTGGAAAAAGGAGTGAGTCAAACAGTCAGGGCAGGCAGGAACAAAGCAGAGAATGAGATAGGACTGATAAATTAAATTGCCTTTATTTCAATGCAAGAGGCCTAACAGGGGAAGGCAGATGAACTCAGGGCATGGTTAGGAACATGGGACTGCGATGCAGTAGTAATTACAAAGATGCGACTCAGGGATGGACAGAACTGGCAGCTTAATGTTCCAGGATACAAATAATTTGGAAATATAGAAAGGAGGGCAAGAGAGGAGGGGGAGTGGCATTTTTGATAAAGGATTATATTATAGCTGTACTTTGAGAAGATATTCCTGGGAATACGTCCAGGGAAGTTATTTGAGTGAAACTGAGAACTAGGAAAGGGATGATCACATTAATGGGACTGTACTAAAGACCCACAGTAGTCAGCGGGAAATTGTGAAACAAATTTGTCAGGAGATCTCAGTTATCTGTAAGATTAATAGGGTGTTTATGGTAAGGGATTTTAACTTTCCAAACATAGACTGGGACTGCCATAGTGTTAAGGGTTTAGATGGAGAGGAATTTGTTAATTGTATACAAGAAGATTTTCAGATTCAGTATGTGGATGTACCTACTAGAGAAGGTGCAAAACGTGACCTACTCTTGGGAAATAAGGCAGGGCAAGTGACTGAGGTGTCAGTGGGGGAGCACTTTGGGGCCAGTGACCATTAATTCTATTAGCTTTAAAGTAGTGATGGAAAAGGGTAGACCAGATCTAAAAGTTAAAGTTCCAAGTTGGTGGAAGGCCATTTTGACGGTATTAGGCAAGAACTTTCAAAAGTTGATTGGAGGCAGATGTTCGCAGGTAACAGGACGGCTGGAAAATGGGAAGCCTTCAGAAATGAGAGAAGGAGAGTCCAGAGACAGTATATTCCTGTTAGGGTGAAAGAAAGGCTGGTAGGTATAGGGAATGGAAAAGCACAGCAGGTCAGACAGCATTCGAGGAGCAGGAGAGTTGATGTTTTGGGTTTAGCCATTCTTCAGTCCTGCTCCTTGGATGCTGCCTGACCTACTGTGCTTTTCCAGCACAACAGTTTCTGACTGACACTCCAGCATTTGCAGTCCTCACGAGGTGTTTACTTAAGCGGGAAATCAGGAGGGCAAAAAGGAGACATGAGATAGTTTTGACAAATAGGATTAAGGAAAATCCAAAGGGAATTTATAGATATTTTAAGGACAAAGAGTAACTCGGGAGAGAATAGAGCCCCTCAAAGATCAGCAGGGCAGCTTATGTGTTGAGCCGCAGCAGATGGGGGAGATACTAAATGAGTATTTTACATCTGTTTTACTGTGGGAAAGGATATGGAAGATACAGAATGTAGGGAAATAGTTGTTGGCATCTTGAAAAATGTCCATATTACAGAGAGGAGGTTTGGATGTCTTAAAACACACAAAGGTGGATAAATCCCTGGACCTGATCAGATGTACCCTCGAACTCTGTAGGACGCTTGGGAAGTGATTGCTGGGCCCCTTGCTGAGGAAGTAATATTCAAAGTTTGTGCGAAGATTTGTAGCTCGGGTGTTCGTTGCTGTGGTTCTGTTCGCCGAGCTGGAAGTTTTTGTTGCAAACGTTTCGTCCCCTGGCTAGGCGACATCATCAGTGCTTGGGAGCCTCCTGCGAAGCGCTTCTTTGATGTTTCCTCCGGTGTTTATAGTGGTCTGTCCCTGCCACTTCCGGTTGTCAGTTTCAGCTGTCCGCTGTAGTGGTTGGTATATTGGGTCCAGGTCGATGTGTTTGTTGATGGAGTTTGTGGATGAATGCCATGCCTCTAGGAATTCCCTGGCTGTTCTCTGTCTGGCTTGCCCTATGATAGTAGTGTTGTCCCAGTCGAATTCATGTTGCTTGTTGTCTGCGTGTATGGCTACTAAGGATAGCTGTGACACCCCTATTCAAATAGGGAGGGAGGTAAAAAGTATAGGCTGATTAACCTACTATCTCTGTTCAGTCATGGAATCAATTATTAAGAAAGCAATAGTAGAACATGTGGTAAATCGTAATCTAATCAAATGGAGTCAGCAAGGCTTCATGAAAGGGAAATCATGTCTGACTGATTCATTCAAGTTTTTCAAACAAATCTCACCCAGATTGGATAGAGAGGAGCCAGTGTTTTGTTTGCTCTTCCAAAGGGCATTCAACAAGGCACCTCACAATAGGTTAAGTCATAAGATAAAAACTCGTGGTTTTGGAGGTAGTATATTGGCATAGATAGAAAATTGGCTCATGGGTAGAAAATAGCCAGTGGGGTTCCACAGAGATCAGTGCTGGGACTGCAACTGTTTGGAGGAAGGAAATGAATGCATTGTAGCCAAATTTGCAGATGATACAAAATAGATGGGGAGGCAATTTGTGAACAGGATACAAACAGTTTACAGAGCGATATTGGCAGGTTACGTAAATGCGTAAAAAGTTGGCAAAGAGAGTATAATGTGAGAGAGTGTGAAGTTGTTCATTTTGGAAGGGAGAACAAAAGAGCAGAACCTAATTTAAATGGAGACAAACTGCAGAAAGCAGTGACATGAAAGGACTGGGGTGGTGGTTACTTGTATGTGAAACACAGAAAGGAAACACAGAGGTACAGCAGGTAATCAGGAAGGCGAATGGATTGTTGGCCTTAAAAGAGTTGGAGTATAAGAGCAGGGAGGTCACACTGCAACAGTACAAGGTGCTGGGGAGACCATATTCAGACAGTTCTAGTCTCCTTATGGAGGGATTGTCGAATGAGCAAATGTTAAACAAGCTGGGACTCAACTCGTCAAAGTTTAGAAAAATGAAAGGTAATCCCATTGAATTGTATAGTTTTCATAATGGGCTTGACAGGGTAAATGCTGAGAGAATGTTTCCCTTCATGGGAGAGTCCAGGACAAGAGGCATAGTCTCAGAATAAAGGGGTTGCCATTTAAGGCTGAGATGAGGAGGGAGAATTACTCCTCTCAGAGGGTTGTGGGTCTTTGGAACTCCTTGTCACAGGAAGCTGTGGTGACAGAGTCCATGTGTATATTTAAGGCTAAGATATTGATCATTGATCAGTCCGGGAATCAAGAGTTACAGGGAAAGAGCAGGAAGATGGACATGAGGAATATCAGATCAGCCATGATCCTCTTGAATGGCACAGCAGGTTCGAGGGACCGAATGGCCTCCCCCTGCTCCTATTTCATATGTTCTTATGATAGTTTAGTTTATAATTACGGGCTGTTTAAAGCATCAAGGATGACTTGCGTAAATTGCAACAACATTAAGGTAATACAGTTCAGTGTTTTATGCTCTTTGGAGTGCTCTATTTATTTGTTCTCGTTGTATCTCAAGCTGAAGTAAAACCAGAATATTGGTGTTAGTTGTTTCAATTAAAAACACACCGATGTAAAAGTATTAGGTACTTTTGTAAGTAAATATTAATGAATTATTTCTGAGGAAGGGTCGCTGGACCTGAAACATTAACTGTATTTTCTCTTCATAGATGCTGCCAGACCTGTTGAGCTTTTCCAGCAATTTCTGTTTTTGCTTCTGATTTCCAGTTCTTTTAGCTTTTACTTAAGAAATTGTTTCAGCAGTCAGGCAGAAGACATAACCTGAAAGAATATTTGCAAAAGAACTATGTATGCCTGAGAATACATGTTTTTTTATGTAGACAGTTATTATAACGTGGAATGCATTGACTGAAAGGGTTGTGGGAGAGGTTGAGTAGCACCTTGCCAAAATTGAGGACATTTCTGAATAGGAAAGAATTGCAGGCCTACAGGAGGAAAGCAGGAAGTGTCTCAATTAGAGAACCCTTTCTAAGACACAGCACGCGAATGATGGAGTGAATGGCCTTCTTTGGTCTGACAAGATTGTGATTACACCTGAATAGATGTGCCGTGATCTAAAGTTGTGCATTGAATCGGGTGATATGGCTGAACTGAAGTCAGATAGCAATTGATAAATACTTTATGCTTACCATGAAGATCACATAGTTGAAAAATGTGGTGCTGGAAAAACACAGCAGGCCAGGCAGCACCTGAGGAGCAGGAGAATCGACGTTTCGGGCAGAAGCCCTTCTTCAGGCTTATGCCCGAAACGTCGATTCTCCTGCTCCTCGGATGCCGCCTGGCCTGCTGTGTTTTTTCAGCACCACATCTTTCAACTCTGGTCTCCAGCATCTGCAGTCCTCACTTTCCCTTCCACGAAGAGAACATACCCATTTACCCTGAGTGACCTGCAGAGGTTAAAACATTTTCAAATTCACTTTTGCCTGTCAATCTCAAGTTATAAGTTTATCTTGACCATTGAAATGTAAATTTATTTCATGATACATTCATGTATTTTAACCTGAAATGAAAACCACAAATCTAAACAGCACTTACGGAACTGCTTTGGGTTGCAGTTGGTGTTCAGAATACTCAAGGTTCATAAAGGGACTTTCAAATTGATCCAGGTGATGTTAAGTGAGTCAGCACAGGCACACTCCTCCAATCAGATTTGAACTCTGACCCTACAACCTTGAACAAGCAAAGGAGATAATTAAACTCTGGCTTACAAGTACGATAGTTATATGAAAATATGCAAATATTTCTCATTGTTATATCTTCGAGAAAATTCTGCTAATTATCAGTAGAAATGGGCTTCTTAATGCCTCACTAAACAGGAATAATATAGCAATAACATAATTTTGGAACAGCTTAGGGTAATTGCAGGCTGTAGTTGAATGAATGATAGTAATGAGATTCGGGGTCATTAAGGAGCATAATGATTGAGCCAAATAATGGATCTTGTTTGTTATTGAAAAGTACGAACTTCCTGAAGCCCTAGGCTGTTTGGTTTGTAGCTGTTCTTCAAACTGTCTTGAGCTGGTATCCCAGAAGCAAAAGCAGAAGGGCATTCGAAACCACAAATCATCTTCATCGTTCAGCTGTTAAGTTGGTCAAAAGAGTTATAAAACTAATTAATTGCCAAATCAAAAGAAACATCAGCTTATTATGATGCAGTGTTCTAATGTAGGAAGACATGCAATGTAACAAGAACATTATGAAAAAAAATTTAAAACTAAACCCCACACGGCAATATTAGGTCAGATGGCCAGAACAAAGAACAAAGAAACTTGCAGCAAAGGAACAGGCCCTTCGGCCCTCCAAGCCTATGCTGTACCAGATCTTCTACCTAAACCTGTCACCTATTTTCTAAGGATCTGCATCCCTTTGCTTCCAGCCCTTTCATGTATCTGTCTAAATACACCTTAAATGACGCTATCGTGCCTGCCTCTACTATCTCCACTGGCAATGCATTCCAGGCACCCACCACCCTCCGCCTAAATAACTTTCCATGCATATCTCCCTTAAACTTTTCCCCTCAACTCATAACCCCTAGTAATTGAGTCAAAGCTTGGTCAAAGAAGTAGGATTTAAAGAAAAGCAGTCCTTAAAGGAAGAATGAGAGATGGCGATTTTTTTCTAAGGAGGGTGGTACTGATTTGTGGCTTTGCGTGTGCCCCACAGCTCTCCTCCAGCACATGATCACATATGAACTTCGAGCAGGCAGCAAGACCAATGTTACAACCAGGAACGGTGCAGTAGCTCAGTGGTTAACACTGCTGTCTCTCAGTGCCAGGGACCTGGATTCGATTCACACCCTCGGGTGACTGTCTGTGTGGAGTTTGCACATTCTCCTGCTGTCTGCGTTGTCCCCTCTGGGTGCTCCAATTTTCTCCCACAGCCCAAAGATGGGCGGGTCAGGTAGATTGGACGTATGAAATTGCCCATTCTGTTCTGGGATGTGCAGGCCAGATTGATTAGCCATGGGAAATGCAGGGCCACAGGGATTGGGTGGGTCTGGCTAGGATGCTCTTTGGAGGGGTGTGGTCTTGGCCTGCTTCCAAACTATAGGGATTCTATAAACATTAGGGAGCAAACTATCCGCAATTTAATACATGGTTCCTTGAGCCAGAACACTTGGGGATAACCCTACAGTACTCACCAAAGCACGTCTCCAAATTTACAGTAGTCTGCCGTTTGCTTCCATCACATCTGAGCCCTTACCATCAGGCAGTGAGGAACTCAGGAGGGAGGAGAGATGTGAGGCCCTGCGACTCTATCACCCTGCACAAATTGCCCGTGAATGTCTAATTAGCCTCTATTTTCTGTAAAATTACCCGGATTTCTCTGCTATTCCTGTTATTTCATCTCAGGCATAAATTACAGGATGATCTCAAACTGCTCTGGGATATGAGATCCTGGCTTGAGACTGCACAGTCAGTAGCAGGTGAAGCTGACAGCAATAACATGGGCACCAACAGGAGTTGTATGGACAAACTGGTCATCCTGAGAGAGGGCACCTCATCCATGCCCCATTCATGGCACCACAACGCTGGTATTGGAGAACAAATTACCAGAAGGTTGTGAAACCCTGAAGGAGCCTTCAAACATCTGCCATCATAACTGCAGATCCAATATGGGTAGCAAGCAACCTGCTTTGGTCTTAGCTCTCTGAAAGAAGAGAGCCAATCAAGTGGGTTTGTGGTGAGGTTAGGATGGGGTTGTATATTTTTACATAATATGAAGCCTCTAAATAACAAAAGGTGTCTGGGATGAGAGCAAATGTGGAATGTGGGAAAGGATATTGGGTATGACAATAACGTCATGTTTGCCTGGTTCCACTCCAGCACTGGCCAGTCGCTCGGACATGTCTGCTCCAGTACAGAGGAGCCTCGATTATCTGAACCTCGATTATCCAAACAAGATTGCAAGGTCCCCATGTTTGTCTAAACTGTGTTATCTGGCATTTGACTATCCAAACATTCGATTAAATGAACAAAATATTCCCTATTCATGTCATTCCGATAATCGAGGTTCCTCTGTATTTGGCAAAACTGCCTCTCCATGGGGGTTAGTATATACAGCCATCCGGCTGGTTCATTCCTGCAGTCCCCGGTTATATTCCACCTTCTCCTGAGAGAGACAAGGGCGTTTGTCAGCGAGTGTGGTGCGATGTTTTCTGGTAAGGTGGTTGAATATCTGACTGGCAAATTTGTGAGCTGTGTGTGTGAGGCTTACAACTGTACTGAGTATGTGAGGGCAAAGTAGAGCTACCCATATTAGGTATGAGACGTAATTCACTGAGATTGTTTGTAGAATGTGATGGAGATTTGGGAAATAGAATAATCATTGACAACAGTGGTCTCGCTGCTATTGTCCACTCATATAAAACATTGAACTTCTTCCAGCACTGCATTCAGGTTCCTGGGACTGGACTGTTGCCATTAACCCTGAAGGCTATCTGGTGCCACTCCTCTCCAACAATCTATCTGGAGAGTCCCAGTGGATACAGAACACTTCTCCTTGCTGTATAAGGTGAATAAGGATTAATCCTTGACTGAGCGTAATGAACACCACCAATATGATGATGTCAGGAGCACTTGATGGAAGGGGAAGGTAGTTTCTTCATAGCATCCCCTGTATGGAAGCAGGCCATTCAGTGCTGGGGCCAGTGTTGCTTGTGATATACATAAATGATTTGGAGGAAGGTGTAGGTTGCCTCATTAACAAGTTTGCAGATGACACTAAGATTGGTGGAGTAGCAGATAGTGAAGGGGACGGTCAGAGAATACAGCAGAATATAGATAGATTGGAGAGTTGGGCAGAGAATTGGCAGATGGAGATCAATCCAGACGAATGCAAGATGGTGCATTTTGGAAGATCCAATTCCAGAACGAACTATGCAGTAAAGAGAAAAGCCCTGGAAAAAATTGATGTAGAGAGAGATCTGGATGTTCAGGTCCATTGTTCCCTGAAGGTGGCAATGCAGGTCAAGAAGGCATATGGCATACTTTCCTTCATCAGGTGGGGTATTGAGTACAAGAGTTGGCAGGTCACGTTACAGTTGTATAAGACTTCGGCTACATTTGGAATACTCTGTATAGTTCTGGTCGCCACATTACCAAAAGGATGTGGATGCTTTGGAGAGAGTGTAGAGGAGGTTCACCAGGATGTTGCCTGGTATGGAGGGTGCTAGCTATGAGGAGAGGTTAAGTAGATTAGATTATTTTCATTGGAAAGACGGAGGCTGAAGAGGAACCTGATTGAGGCCTACAAAATCATGAGAGGTATAGACAGGGTGGATAACAAGAACCTTTTTCCCAGAATGGGGGACTCAATCACTAGAGGTCACGAGTTCAAAGTGAGAGGGGAAAAGTTTAGGGGAGATATACAGGGAAAGTTCTTCATGCAGAGGGTGGTGGGCACCTGGAATGTCTTTCCAACTGAGGTAGTAGGGGCGGGAACGATAATGTCATGTCAGAGATAGATACATGAATGAGCAGGAAGCAAAGGGATACAGATCTCGAGAAAATAAGTGGAAGGTTTAGATAGAGGATCAGGATCGGTGCAGGCTTGGAGGGCTGAAGGGCCTGTTCATGTGCTGTAATGTTCTTTGTTCTTTTTTCTAGCCCATCAAGTCCATATCAACCCACTGAAGAGCATCCCATCCACCCCCACACCACCCTATCCTATCTCTATAACTCTGCATCTCCTGTGGCCAACCCTCTTAACCTATACATCCCTGGAGACAATGGACAATTTCCTATGGCCGATCCACCAAACCTGCACATCTTTGGATTGTGGAAGGAAACTGCAACACCCGGAGGAAACCACAGACACAGAGAGAACATGCAAACTCCACACAGACCATCGCCCGAGGGTGAGATGGAACCTTGGTCACTGGCTCTATGAGGCAACAGTGCTAACCACTGAGCCATCGTGCCACCCACATTCTTTGTAGAAATGTAAGTTCTATTCTTATAACCTGAAAATAGTTGGAGCAATATAATAACCTGCATCCTTCTCGCTAGAACAGACGTTCTTGTTAGACCCTCAGATACACTTACATGAAACCCATAAGCCCGTAAAAGCTCTCAGAGCTTGTGGATGCAGATGGTGGATTGGCCATGCTAAATTGCCCAGAGTGTCTAGGGACATGCAGGCTAGGTGGGGTAGCCATGGGAAAAGCAGGGTTACAGGTGTAGCATCAGGGAGTGTGTTGGGGTCAGATGCACTTTGAAGGGTCGTTGTGGCCGAATGGCCTGCTTCCACACTGTAGGGCTTCTATTCTATTCAGAGTATCAGTCCCAACATGTCTCCTCTCAATCTCATGCATCAAAGGTCTTCAATGGGATACATTCTCCCTCCACGGTACATAGTAATCATTCTCCCCGCAGTCCAGACACTCTTGCATCCACTTGCTCTTGCCAGAATGCACTTCCTGTTTGACAGATGCAGACTGGCTTCAAGTTGCTTGGCCTCATTTCAGCTGATAAAAGCAAAATCCTGCGGATGCTGGTAACTGAAGTAAAAGCAGAAAATGCTGGAGAAATATAACAGGTCTGGCAACATCTGTAGAGACAGAAGCCAAGTTAACATTTGAGTCCATTGACTCTTTGGAATTATTAACTCTGTTTCTCTCTCCATAGGTGCTACCAGGCCTACTGAGTTTCTCCAGCATTTTCTGTTTTTGTTTTAACTTCAAGTGATGCTTTCCTTGCCGAGGTGTGCAGTCACTCAGTTGACTTTCTGGCAGTTTGCAGTAATTTTAAGTTAGGAGGCAGAGCAATGTTTGAGGGCTGTCTTCAGTGAAACAATGGATCCATGTTATTGTGCATTCTATTTACAATTTCCCAATATTGTGCCCCTCTGTTTTGATAGAGATTCAGAATCTAGGAATCCAGAGGCTCAAATATTCTTATCTCATCAAGAAACCCACAAAGCAGCTGAACTGAGGTGAGAGGAACATTAATGTGAACAATTGACATTAGTGCACGCCAAAGCAATGGTTGCTCATTAGTGAAGCTGGTAAAGATAAAAACATTTGGGAGCACTCATTAATCATTCACAAGATTTTCTAGTGAATCTGTTGTTAATCAGCTTTCTTACTTATCAGGATAAAGCTCAATAGAATCTAATTTAAATTCGGTCAAGTTATTGGAATCTTGCAGAGATCATTGGTATGATGACATGCATAACCTTGCATGCAATTCTGGGCAAGCTATTTTCTAATAGATAAAATTGGACAGAGTTCACTGAAAAACTGGAGGATACAACAATGAATTAAAGAGTGTGAAGCAAGTTGAAGAGTCAAATTTCTGCAGGACTGCAGATAAATGGAGTAGATTCCTAATTGAAACAGTCACTGATGTACAGAATACCAGCTTGTAAAAGAGATAAATATAAGAAATGTTAAGAAAGTGTGTCTTTGTGTGAGAATGTGTGTGTGCATGTGTGCGTGTGTGAGAGAGAGAGAGATTGGAATGAACACAGTACTCAATGCAAATGTGCCAAGCTGTCCAGCGCTGTCATTTATGGTTGAACTCTTCAAAGCCCATTCAGAACTATGAAACCCAATGAACGCTTGATTGAGCATCCTATTGTCACAGAAAAACAGAAATGTTGTGGTGCAGAAGCCATCATGTCTGCACTGGCTCTCTGAATGAGCATCATGATTTAGTGCCATTTCTCCCATCTTTTCCCCATAACCTGCAATATAGTTTCTATTCGAATAATCATCCAATGCCCTCTTGTAGGATTCAATTGAACACATCTCCATCACACTTTCAGGCAGATGCAAACCACTCATTTGGATACCACTTGGTTAAAAAATATCTTCTTCTTGTGCGTTTTTTCTTTTGCAAATCACTAAAGCTGTGTCCTCTATTTCTTGATCATTTTACAAGTAGGAACAATTTCTCCCTATCGACACTGTCAAGAATTCTCATAAGTTTGAAAATGACAATCAAAGCTCTTCTTAATCTCCTCTTCCCCAAGAAAAAACATTCTAGCTTTTCCAATCTATCTACCTAAGAGATGTTTATCAACTCTGTCACTGTTTTTGTAAATGCATTTTCTGCATTCTCACCAATGCATTCACATTCTTACCAAAGAATTGTACACAATGTTCCAGCTGAGGTCTGACCAGTATCTTCTATGAATTCAACATCACTTCCCTGCTCTTGTATTATATGCCCCTATTAATAAATCTGGATGTTTTATAAACTATTCCCTTCACCTGTCTACCATATTTAATAACTTGTAGATATATAAACACTGGTAACCTTGCTCCTGCGCACCCTTTAGAATAGTATGCTTTTTAAATACTATGTCTCCATGTTCTCTTCATCAAAAGGCATCACCTCACATTTCTCTTCATTGGACTTCATCTACTACCTATCTGGCCACTCCACCAGCTTGTCAATGTCCTTTTTAAAAATTCTACACTGTCCTCTTCACAGGTTATGATACTTCCAAGTTTCTTTATCATGCGCAAAATTTGAAATTGTTCGCTGCACACCAAGATCCAGATCATTAATATACCTCAGGAAAAGAGTGACCATATTCACCCATGGGAAACTCAACAGCAAACTACCTTCCAACCTGAAAAATATTAATTGATCATTAGTCCTTGTCTCCGGTCACTCAGTTAATTTCTTTCACTGTCCCCTCAGCCTTAATTGTTCTCACACATCATGACGTGGCATTCCATTATCATTTGAAAGTTCAACGTGCACCACATCAACAACATCAATCTCCTCAACCCTCACTTCAAGGAGCTTCAGAAAGTTAGTTATGAGGAAGAGTCATATTGGACGCAAAGCATAAATGTTGCATCTTTCTACACAGATCAGTCAGATTTGCTGAGTTTCTCCAACTCCTTCTGTTTTTATTTAAGATCTCCAGCATCTACAATACTTTGCTTCTGTTTAATTAGTTCAATATGATTTTCCCTTTCAAAATCATGCTGGATCTTCCTAATCCACATTTATTTATGTGACAATTAATTTTATTCTGAATTATTGTTTCCAGACATTTCCCATGATCAAATCTAAACTAACTGGTCTGAATTTACCGAGTTTATGCTCACAACTATCTTTCCGGCAAGATTCTAATGTTTGCAAATCTTCAGTGATCTGGTACCACCTTTAGGTCTAAGGAAAACCAAACGATTATGACTAGTGCTTCTGCAGTTACAACTGTCACTTCTTTCAATATCCTGGGATGCTTCTCATCTACTCCTCATATGATGATACTATGGCTTTAAGAGGTGTATTTTCTCCTTTTTTTAATGAAGGAATGTGAAGACAGAAGTACAGAGTGATCTGTTCCAAGCCAATAAAATAAACAACTTGTGAGGTCTCGGGTTTCTTTTTTATGTTGGAACAATAGGAGCAGCCTGAATGGGTGGAGTCAGACTTCCTCAGAATCAGGATTTTAGTTTAGCTTTCAGTAGCTGTTGGGGTTTGGAAGCTGCAATACATCTCTCCATTCTACAATAATATGCTTGAGTTCTCTCTCTGTCTCAGAGAATTGTATGTGAGGCTATCTATTTTACAAAAGTTGCCTTTGCCAAAGGTATGTTTATGGTATGTTACTATATTGGAATGTTTGCTGCTCAGTAGTTAAATAATCATAATATTCTGTTAAGTTTTCCAATCATGTTATTCCAGTCCTTTTATGTTTGTTTTTATCTTAACTGTACTGTGTGGATAAAGTGTGTTTTGCTTCAAGACTGGTATTTTGACAAATCAAATTGCATCCAGCATGCAACACCTAGCACTTGCCCTTAAAATAAGAAAATGTTAAGGCCATCTCCTTGACATGGTTCGAGGGGGTTTGGTTGGTCCATAACACTGGTGTCTTGTCAACTTAGACAATACCTGTGCCTGTTCAAGTTTGTATCCTTCGAGTTTCCGCCTCTGTCAGAATTTCTGGGTGACATCTGCTCCTTTGATAAAGACAAACGCAAACTGATGAGGTGGTGACATCATGGTAATGGCATTGGCTTGCTGATCCATTGTCATTGTCTCATATTACAGGGGCATGGATTTGAATCCCAGCATGGCAACTTTGAATTCACTAAATTAAAAACTGACCTGGTGGTAAACATCATTATGAAGATACATTTGGTTCACTACTATCCTTTGGGTAAGGAAATCTACCATCCCTGGAAAATCTCAGCAGGTCTGGCAGCATCTGTAAGGAGAGAAAAGAGCTAATTTTCGAGTCTAACTGACCCAAAGCTTTGACAAAGGGTCAGTTAGACTCGAAAGTCAGCGCTTTTCTCTCCTTACAGATGCTGCCAGACCTACTGAGATTGTCCAGCATTTTCTCTTTTGGTTTTAGATTCCAGCATCCGCAGTAATTTGCTTTTATCTATCATCCCTGCCTTGTCTGGCCTATATGTGATTCCAGGCCCACAACAGAGTAGTTGATTCCTATTTGCCCATTGGGCAATAAATGCTGGTTGAGCCAATGACACACACCATCCAGGAGTACATTTCAAAAGAAGAATTAGTACTTTGGCTATGCCACCTAACTCCATGTGTAAATCTCCATCCTGGTCTCTAATTAGTCTATTCTTTTTTTCACCACCATGTGATTGCTTATGGACCTTTGGATTCTCTTGCATGGTAGCATTCAGTCTTTTTATTCATAATCCTTCTTTGCTTTTCTTATGCCTTTAATTGCCTTCTTTCCAAACATTTTGTATTCAGCTTAAATCTCTGCTTCTACTAGACATCTATCATAATACACATTCTCTTCTCTATATTAATCTCTTTCTCCTTTTTCATCCAAGATGCTCTACATTTCTTTGATCTGCCTTTTCATTTTGATGGAACATGTCTTGACTGCACTAGAACCATGTCCTCATTGCTCAGCTAATGTTTCTCTCATCCATCTTTTGCTCCACTCTATCCAAACAAGCTCCATTCTTGCCCCTTTGGAGTCAACTATTTTCCAGTTAATTACTTGTACTATATATTGTGCATCACTATTTCCCACTGTCATCCTCCAACTAAGGATACAATTATCACTGCATCCCAAATATTCCCACACTGACATTTCCCTATTTGACCCTCCTCATTCCTGAGAACCTGATCTAATAAAACTGACTTCCTTGTTGGCCTGGTCACATAAAACTGTAGGAAGTTCTCCTGAACACAGTGTAGAAATAAGAACAGAAATAACTGCAGAAACCTAGCAGGTCTGGCAGCATCTATAAAGAGAGTTAACATTTCAGATCCAGCAATTTCTGATTTTATTTCAAAGTCCTTGCATCCTCAGTTCTTTGTGTTTTACTTACAATCTAAGAATACTTGCCCTAATTGACCTTAATGCTGCCATTATCCCAGTCCATATTTAATTAGAGTCCCCAATTATAACTACTCGGGACTATTTGCAACTCTCTGTAACTTCCCACCAGATGTGTTCCTCTACTTCTTTCCTACTGATGGTGGCCCACTGACTCAGTGGTTAGCCCTACTGCCTCACAGCACCAGGGACCTGGGTTTGATTCCAGGCTCAGGCTGTCTGTGTGGAGTTTGCACATTCTCCTTGTGTCTGCATGGGTTTCCTCCGGGCGCTATGGTTTCCTCCCACAGTCACAAAGATGTGTAGGTCAGGTGAATTGGCCGTGCTAAATTGCTCATAGTGTTAGGTTCGTGGGCGGCACGGTGGCACAGTGGTTAGCACTGCTGCCTCGCAGCGCCAGAGACCCGGGTTCAGTTCCCGCCTCAGGCGACTGACTGTGTGGAGTTTGCACGTTCTCCCCGTGTCTGCGTGGGTTTCCTCCGGGTGCTCCGGTTTCCTCCCACAGTCCAAAGATGTGCAGGTCAGGTGAATTGGCCATGCTAAATTGTTCGTAGTGTTAGGTTAGGGGTATGGGTGGGTTGTGCTTCGGCGGGGCGGTGTGGACTTGTTGGGCCGAAGGTCCTGTTTCCACACTGTAAGTAATCTAATCTAATCTAATGAGTCAGAGGGAAATGGGTCGGGGTGGGTTACTCTTCGGAGGATCGGTGTGGACTAGTTGGGCCGAAGGGCCTGTTTCCACGCTGTAAGGAATCTAATCTAACCGAGCTGGTGATCTGTAGATTGTACCACGCACAAAGATTGCATTCTTCTTGTTCCTTAGTTTGAACAAACTCAGTTTTGTTCTTGAACCCTCTGCGACATTATCTTTCTCCAATACTGCAAGGCTCTCATTAAGCAAGACCACGGCCTCCGACCCCAACTTTTTTGTTTCTTTTGTCACATTACTGAGCATCTCGTAATGAAGAAGATTGAGCTTACAGTCCTGCCCTTCTTTTATCGAGGTCTCTGTTAGCGTCACAAATACACTAGCACAACCAAATCTTGCCACCCAGCAGGTTCCATGAATACCCAATCACATTCAAGTTTCTAATTTTCAATCCCACTCAACTAGGAATCATCCAGGTAAGGTTTAGTGTGTTCAATAGGCTGAGAATTATGTACACAACATTTACTAAACCATCAATGCTTAACTAATTTGAATAGTCCATATAAAGCATTAATTTAGCCTCTGATGGCCAAAATGAATTGTGTGCATGTCACTTAGGAATGACTGTGACGAAAATCTTACTGACTTGATTCATCAGGATTTCTCCATTGTCTTGGATCCATCTATTAACACTGGACTGCTTAGAGAATCTCCAGAGGTCATATGCCTTTAGTGTGTTTCTTCAACTTTGTACATGATTCTGTTAATAGTTCAGATTGGATGAGTTTTGCAAAGACCAGATCTTTTTGTTCCTTCATTTCTTGGACTGTGGAATAAAGAAAGAAGATATTGCTTTAAACTAAGGAGACTATGCAACGAGAAAACTGCACTTTTAAAAATCATCTTTTCTGGAGCACATTGTGAGCTGTATAGAATGTTGCTTTACCCTGGAATCACTAAAGTAAAAGCAGTTGGTGGGATCTGAGTCAAGGGACAATTGCGTGAAAGCAACAATTTGACTGGCTCGTGGTCAGATGACTATGGCTTGTGTGGAGCCAATGAAGCAGAGAAACATCCAGCCTGCAAAGAGAAAACTTTATCTTGATTGTCTCTCCCCATGTGGATATGCCAAAAACAGTAACAGCTTCCACTTACTTATCTCTGTATGTTCCCTTGCCAACAGGAAAAAGGGAAAATCAACTTCAGAGACTCTGACAAGGGCAAATTCTCAGCCAGTGAAGGAAAGGCAGCATCAGTGTGCAAACATTTATTGGCAAAGAGCCAAAAGGAATTAAAAGAAACTGAAAGTACGTAACTTGTCGACTCCTGCAGTCCGGATTGGTATCATTGAACTGTGTTCCCCACTCATTTTCCATCTTCTACTCTTAATGGCCATGAGTGGCCAGTTTGATTGTGAAAGGTGAATTTAATATGAGGAACAATTTATTTATGGGGTTATAAGTTAGCAGTTTCCATTACCTCTTTCCATTGGCTAAAGATAATTTGTTTATAATAAAGAGTTATATACTTGTGAAGCATAGAAAACTGGTGAGAGTATTCTTTTAGCCTGAGTTTGTCAGCCATGATAATTGGACACTTTGGATAGTTTGACTAAACTTACACTCCTTTAGTGACTCCAGGGATAGTAGACCTTTATTTCCAGAGTCTTACCCCAATAGGTTGTGAGAGTCCTAGATAGAACAAAGTGGAATTTCTGTGAGTTTTGTGGGTGAAGAAAATTGACGAGGAGAGAAGGAAGTTGCTTTCCTGCTTTTTCTATCTTTGTCAGCCTCCAGGAGACCAGACATTGAAAGCTGCACGGGAATGCTGAGCTTGAGACACGACAGGTGAACTCTAAATTCACTTATCGCTAATCTTCAATTTCTAGTAGATAGCATAAAGCTTAAATTATGGCAGAGCAGCTTGGCTGATTTTATAGCATATGGGGAATTGTGGACATTTCATGTGACCTAGACAACGGAAGTGTCACAGGCAGACGTTGAGCTCCAAGTTTGGAACTGGACTGGGAGCTGAAATTTCTCTAATGTATCTGCATGGACGAGAGTTATATGGATAGCGTGTTCAGGAAACTGGTCACAGTGCAATTCAGGGGCATAGCTCTGGAGTTAGAAGATTATAGACGTAAGTGCTGAAGAAGAGCTGATATTTGAACCAAAGCCTTCCCTGCATTCACAGGTAGATGTAAAAGCTCCTCCAACGTTATTCTAAGAAGAGCTCCCCTCTGTACAGTGGCTAAATTTACCAACAGCTCAAGAATTCATTATCTGATAATTTATTTCATGGTGTTTGCAGAATCTTGATGGGTGTAAATTAGTTGCAGTGTTTCATACATTACAGCCGTCAATGTACTACTAAAGTATTTCACTGGCTTTGCAACTTACTGAGATCAGGTGCTGCATGAATATAAGTTTTAATTTTGTCTACCCTGTGGTCAAGGGCAGTCTGCGTTACATAGTGTGGGATGGAAGATTAGATTGGTGTGCATTAGCTCACAGCAGTCTGATCTTGTTATAATAAAGACTTATCATGGCAGCTAATAGAACTGAGAATGCTGAAGTAACAAAGCTGTTTCTGACTGACAATCAGAGTCTCTGATGACATTTTTTACGAGTAGCTGAAAGAACCAGAGTGTTGATCATAAATTATTGCTCTATTCTGACCCTAATTAACATCTACTTGGCATTGTGACCATGCTGCGTCTGTATCTCAATGATACATGTAATCTTCATTGCTTCTACATTGATCTATACTGTGCCATTCAAAACAGGGAATCCTTTTCCTTTCAGCCAAATCACTCATAGTAACACGGAACAAACAAGCCTTGTTAATGTGTTCCAGCCTTAATAAGGAATCCATGCAGTTTCACAGTGGTCCTATTGGAATATTCTACAAACTGAAAGCTGTCACAATCTGAGATCTTGCCATTGTAGGTTAGTGTAGTTTTGATGTTGTCCTGAAGGCTGGGCAGTTTGCTGTGAAGAATAGTCTGTTTAAGGTTCAGCGGTTGTTTAAAGGTGAGAAGTGGAGATGTAGGGAAGATTGTGGCGAGGTGCTCATCATCATCGATGATGTGTTACAGGCTGTGAAGAACATGGTGTAGCCCCTCCAGTCCCGGGAAGTACTGGACAACGAAGGGTACCCGAACGGTCAGGTCCCGTGTCTGTCTTCGGAGGCAGTCGTTGTGGTTGTTCGCCCTGGCACATTGGAACTGGTGATTAATGAGCTGAGCAACTGAACCCGTCCTTGTGAGGGCATCCTTCAGCATCTTCAGGTGTCCATTGTGTTCCTCCTCATCTGAACAGTTCCTGTGTATGTGTGGGGATTGTCCATAGGGGAGGGATTTTTAAATATGTTTAGGGTAGAAGATCTTGAGGTTATCTGTGAGCTTGTGGTAGAGTGAGGTACTGAGGTCTCTGTCCTTGACGGAGATGCGTCTGTCCTAGAATGAGACTGATTCCAAAGAATAGTCCATGGTAAGTCTGATGGTGGGATGAAACTTGTTGACATCACTATGTAGTTGTTTCAGTGATTCCTCACCATGAGCCCAAAGAAAGAAAATGTTGTCAATGTACTTGGTGTACAACATTGGCTAGAGGTCCTGTGCAGCAAGGAAGTCTTGTTCGAACCTGTGCATGAAAATTTTGACATATTGGGGTGCAAATTTGATCCCCATGGCTGTTCCATGTGTCTGGATGAAGAAGTAGTTGTCAAAGGTGAAGACATTGTGGTCGAGGATGAGTTGTAGGATGGTGCCTGGAGATTGAGTTGGTAATTAGTACAGAGGCTGTTGCAGTGATACTGTTGTTGTGGGGGATGCTGGTGTAGAGTGGCAAAATGTCCATTATGATGAGGAATGTTCCCAGTTTGACTGATCCAAGGGTGTTGAGTTTCAGTTAGAAATCTGTAATGTCGCAACAGAAGCTGGGGTTTCCCTATACAATGGGTTTCAAGATGTCATTAACATAGCCAGAGAGGGTCACACAGGGTCCCAATGCCTGATACTATGGGATGTCCAGATGTGTTAACAATGCTCCAAAAACTAGTGTTTCCAAATAAACCCATTGGACTATAACCTGGTGCCATGTGATTTTTGACATTGTCGGCTACGCACACATACTTAACCTTTACCCTCAGCCTTTCAAATGTCAACTAATCCATCATAATAATACTTACATTTTTATTGTGTTATATGATGTCAAAATGATTCATAGCTGCACATGATGAGATAAATCTTTATTTTGTGCAATAGCATATCACAGAGGTAACCTATTGGACATCTCCCACCAATTTATGTTTCACTTACTTTAATATATTATTACCTGCTTTACACTTGCTGCATAATTCAAAATTTACCCCAGTCAATCATGTTTGACATGGATTGACTGTGGTATGTCATGTAGACATAGTTTAACTTACATAAAACTACCTTTCAATAGTCTGCACGTTACTCATGTGTCCCCACTTATTAAGCTGTATAGAGTCAGATAAAGTGGGTTCGATCCATGATGGGATGAATTATTTATACTCAATGGAAGGAGCAAGCTTAATTGACCAAATGGTCATGATTTCTACAATTCTGCCAGTGACTTTATCCAAATTGAATTTAACAGCACAGTGAAGGAGTCCCGCACTCTGATGGTTTTTCTTATCCATTTGGAACTGTTCGCTACCTTCTTCACATCTTACAATTTTTCCATAATCTTCACTTCTCCTCTGTAAGTCATATTCAGTTCTGCTTCAACTGCTGTTCCTCATTGTCATTCATTGCACTGACACCCATTTAAATCCAAAATAAAATTTCTCCTAAACTCTCTCCCTTTATTCAATCTTAAACACAGAGGATGTTGGGGAGATCTCTTCTGGAGCACTGTGTCCAGTTCTGGTCACTCTGTTCTAGGAAGGACATTATTTAGCTGGAGAGGGTTCAGAAAAGAGAGTTCAGAAGAGATTTGTTGAGATGATGCCAGGAATGGAGGGATTGAGTTATCAGAAGAGGCTGGATAGGCTGGGGCTTTTCTCACTGTAGTGTAGGAGGTTGAGGGGTGACCTTATGGAGGTTTATAAAATCATGAGGGGTCTAGATAAGGTGAATGGCAGGTGCTTTTTCCCTGAGGTGGGGGATTTCAAGATTAGGGGGCATATTTTTAAGGTGAGAGGAGAATGTTTTTAAAAGGACATGAAGGATAACCTTTTTACACAGAGAGTCACTCTTGTGTGGAATGAACTTCCAGAGGATGTGGTGGATTCAGGTACATTTACAACGTTTAGAAGACATTTGGATAAGTACATGGATAGGAAAGGTTTGGAGGGATAAGCACAGGCAGGTGGGACAGGTTTAGTTTAGGATTATGATCGGCATGAAATGGTTGGACCAAAGGCTCTGTTTCCATGCTGTATGACTCTATGATTTGCAGACATCAACAGGCAGCCTGCAGGAATTAGGTTTTCCCCACGTACCTTCGCAAACATCACTCATAATTTTGAATGACTTCACCCTATCATCCTTCTCTGTTTTGAGAAAGGACCAGATTGCTGACCTGCCCTCCAAAGATTATGTGGACTAACTAGAATGGGCACAAACATGGTCAGTCAAATGGCTTCTTTCCATGTTGTGCCAGTTGATGACTCAATGATTTGGGGATCATTTTAGCAGCTTTGTTAAAGTAAATTAAAACTCACTTGGTTTTAACCAATGTATTCCCCCTTTTAAGCATTTATTATTTGATATTAACCTTGAATAACAATATTTTTGAAAAATCTAGGTTTAAGTTCCCTGGGGGATTAAATTGATGTGTGGTCAACTTTAGCCTTTTTCATGTATATACATTACATTCTAATAAAGACGATGAGAGGCTGAATCAGACTTTGTTTGCAATGGACGCTGGCTGGAATCTGTTTCTGTGTTTGGATAGAAAAAAGAAGTCTATAATAAAAAATGCAATTTAATTACTGTGCTGTGTACCGCATCTACACTTGGCAAAATGCCTCAAAATATATTCTACAATAATGTTAGTCATAGCGATTCAACCTTTTCTCTGCAGACTCTAGCATTTAATGCTGTCAAGTATAGATCGGATGTTTTCTTCAGCAAAGGTTTGGATCCCAGGGAGTCAATATCATTATTCAGTGACTGTCAAGTAGATCGATTGTGTTAGCTTATTGTTATAGCAGATCTTCACTGGCTTTGCTCACACTGATAGCTGGGGGAATATATGCATCCAGTTTTTCTGATTGCTATCATGGTGTTTTAAAGTAACACCATTCAGAAAGTGAAGATGTGGTCCTAACAGCTCGGCTGTGATAGTACACTCTTTACACACTTTATGGCCAGAAATAGTCCCCTCTTGCTGCATATATATATTACGCTATATTAGATATGATCACATTATGGTTATGTTACTGATTGATATACGGGATCTGGGAATCAAGTCCCTACAGGTGTCCACCACCGTTATCCCAGATCTTTTCTGCTAGAACAGAATATAATAGAACATAATAGAATAGCCTTTATTGTCACATATACTCAATGAGTATGTTGAAAAGTTTGTACATCGCCAATTACAGCGCCGACTTAGATACAAAAGTACCGAGGCACAACTTTTTTTGTGACAAGATTTGTTACAGTACTGCAGACCATGCAGGTGTTAATCTTTCAGTCCTATCATGATCTGCAGTATATATACAGTGACACACTCTTTTACCTTCCACAGGATATTTGTACCTGATGGGGTAATAGTTACATTATTCCCATGACATAAGAACTAGACAAGTGTAGCACCATGGTGAAAGATTCAGTGGACATTTATTGGTATCTACATATCTTCCAATTACAGACACTGATGTGTCTGAGCTAATCCTGAGCAACTTGGTTACAAAATGTTATACCTGTCACTCAGCAGATTGTGCTGCAAGTTTTCCCGGTAAGAAGGAGATTGAGAACTTTGTTCCATTGGTGAAACATTGTGAGCATATGTCTTCAAGGTATATCGCATACTAGCTGTCAGATGTAATGCAACAGTTACTGGATCAGTAATTTGGCTTTTGGACTAATAGTCTGGCACAATGTTGTTTCAAATTCTAGGCAACATGCCTGGACAGAATTTGGCTAGCAGAGTTTCTCTTTGAATCTGAATTCAATTAAACTAAACTCTGGAAATAAAGGGTAAAAAGGCAATGGAGCTATTAGATGCACATACAAGACCTTCTTGAACAAACATCTCCTTACCTTGTGGATGGCTCTTTACTGCCTTCATGAAGAGTCTAACAAACCACTCAGGAACATCAAGAGACATTATTGCAATGGTTAAAGAGCCTATTGACACTTCCTGAGCAAAAGTAGAAATGGGACATAAATGCCAATCTTGCCAGCGAAGTTCACATCCTGAAAACAATGAGAGAAGATAAAGACTTGCATTTGGATAACATTTTACACAATCACTAGGCATTTCAAAGTGTTTCACAATTAATGAAATCCAGTCACTGGTGTAATGTGGGATATGTGGCAGTCAATGTTGCAAGCTGTCACAAACAGTAACTTGGAACTTGCTAGGTCATCTGTCCTATTTGGTTTTGATTGGAGAGTAAACATTGGCCAGGACATCAGGAGTGTCCCTCTCACTCTTCTTTGCAATAGAGTCACTGGACTTCACATATCCCCCTGAGTTTGCAGCCTGGAACTCGGTTTAACACTTGTTCCAAAAGACAGCACCTCCGACAATAAAGCACTCACACTTTACTGCATTAAAACATCTGCCTTGATCTTTGTCAGCCAATCTTGGAGTGAAATATGACCCACAATCTTGCAACCCTGAGGCAACAGTGCCACTGACTGCGCCATGACTAATGCAGAGATGGAATGATTGGCCACTGTCATCTCTGTTTCAAATTTTATTGTGGTGCAGTGAGAGAAATTGGTGAAAATTCATATCCAATACAGAAGGATTATGATTTGTAAACAATGGAGGTAGAAACCAGTTAAATTGACAGATCGTCAAGGAGAAAAAACCTAAAATGTGACCAATAAAGAAGGAATTAACAGGGGAATATATGGACAGAATCTGACTAACAAAGTTGTAATGCAGCCACCTTCAGATTAGAATGCTTTAGTTTGGGCTATGCGATTCACTGGTAAATGCATCATGTCAATGTTTTCTACATTCAGGAACTTAATCTCAATTCTGCTATCTTTTTATTCCTGTCACAAAATAAATATTGATTTCATCTGTCACATGAAAAGTATCATAGTCTCTGAGTGTTTCAAGGCTGCAAAATATCTCATTGTTCGTAAGAGTCACTTGTGATTTAAAGAGCTGGAATCCATTGCTAGGTTATTATAGAAGGCCAGTTACAATGATTCTCACCTCCTACCAATCTACTCACCATCATTAAAAGACAAAGTTGATCACCTCATTTGTCACACATTTAACTTCAGACTTTATCTGAGGGGATCAGTTAGCAGCATCTGTCAGATTGTTGGAGAGAAGAAAATATTAAAATGTGGTCTTTCCTTATCATGGAGTTGGTTGCATTCATGAATTAAGATTAGAGTGGTGCTGGAAAAGCACAGCAGGTCAGGCAGCATCTGAGCAGCAGGAAATACAACATTTCGTGCAGGAGCCCTTCATCAGGAATGAGGCTGGAAGCCTCAGGGTGGAGAGATAAATGGGAGTGGGTGGGGGGTGGGGCTGGAGAGAAGGTACTGGATTAGTGGTGTGATTAGATTAGATTACAGTGTGGAAACAGGCCCTACGGCCCAACAAGTCCATACCGACCCGCCGAAGCGAAACCCACCCATACATTTACCCCTTACCTAACACTACGGGCAATTTAGCATGGCCAATTCACCTGACCCTGCACATCTTTGGACTGTGGGAGGAAACCGGAGCACTCGGAGGAAACCCATGCAGACACGGGGAGAACGTGCAAACTCCACACAGTCAGTCGCCTGAGGCGGGAATTGAACCCGGGTCTCTGGCGCTGTGAGGCAGCAGTGCTAACCACTGTGCCACCGTGCCGCCCACCTGGTGGAGAGAAGAAAATATTAAAATGTGGTCTTTCCTTATCATGGAGTTGGTTGCATTCATGAATTAAGATTAGAGTGGTGCTGGAAGAGCACAGCAGGTCAGGCAGCATAGAAGGAGCTTCGAAATCGATGTTTCGGGCAAAAGCCCTTCATCAGGAATAAAGGCAGTGAGCCTGGAGCATGGAGAGATAAGCTAGAGGAGGGTGGGGGTGGAGATAAAATAGCATAGAGCTACCAACCCACCAACCTTCGCATAAACCAAATCATCCGCCGACATTTCCGCCACCTCCAAACAGACCCCACCACCAGGGATATATTTCCCTCCCCACCCCTTTCCGCCTTCCGCAAAGACCAGTCCCTCCGTGACTACCTGGTCAGGTCCACGCCCCCCTACAACCCACCCTCCCATCCTGGCACTTTCCCCTGCCACCGCAGGAATTGCAAAACCTGCAACCACACGTCCTCCCTCACCTCCATCCAAGGCCCTAAAGGAGCCTTCCACATCCATCAAAGTTTTACTTGCACATCCACTAATATCATTTATTGTATCTGTTGCTCTCGATGTGGTCTCCTCTACATTGGGGAGACTGGACGCCTACTCGTAGAGCGCTTTAGGGAACATCTCTGAGACACCGGCACCAATCAACCACACCACCCCGTGGCCCAACATTTCAACTCCCTCTCCCACTCTGCTGAGGACATGGAGGTCCTGGGCCTCCTTCACCGCCGCTCCCTCACCACCAAATGCCTGGAGGAAGAACGCCTCATCTTCTGCCTCGGAACACTTCAACCCCAGGGCATCAATGTGGGACTTCAACAGTTTCCTCATTTCCCCTTCCCCCACCTCACTCTAGTTCTAAACTTGCAGCTCAGCACTGTCCCCATGACTTGTCCGGACTTGTCCTACCTGCCTATCTCCTTTTCCACCTATCCACTCCACTCTCTCCTCCCTGACCTATCACCTTCATCCCCTCCCCCACTCACTCATTGTAACTCTATGCAACTTTCTCCCCACCCCCACCCTCCTCTAGCTTATCTCTCCATGCTCCAGGCTCACTGCCTTTATTCCTGATGAAGGGCTTTTGCCCGAAATGTCAATTTCGAAGCTCCTTGGATGCTGCCTGAACTGCTGTGCTCTTCCAGCACCACTAATCCAGAATCTGGTTTCCAGCATCTGCAGTCATTGTTTTTACCTGGAGAGAAGGTAACTAAGAGTGCAAGAGGTGGATAGAGGAAGGGGTAAAGGTGATAGTTCGGAGGGAAGGGTGGAGCAGAAAAATGGGAAGGAAGATTGATAGATTTGACAGATCGTGAGGATCGTGCTGAGCTGGAAGTTTGGAACTGGGGTACGGTGGGGGGAGGGGAAATGAGGAAAATGGTGAAGTCTACATTGTTGCCAGGGGTTGAATGGTTCCGAGGCAGAAGATGAGGCGTTCTTCCTCCAGGCGTTTGGTGGTTAGGGAGTGGTGTTGGAGGAGGCCCAGGACCTGCATGTCCTCGGCAGAGTGGGAGGAGGAGTTGAAGTGTTTGGCCATGGGGCGGTGGGGTTGATTGGTGCGGGTGTCCTGGAGCTGTTCCCTGAAGCGCTCTGCACGAAAACGTCCAGTCTCCCCAATGTAGAGGAGACCGCATCGGGAGCAACAGATGCACTAAATGACATATTTGGAAATGCAGGTGAAACTTTGATGGATGTGAAAGGCTCCTTGGGGACCTTAGATGGAGGTGAGGGGGGAGATGTGGGCGCAGGTTTTACATTTCCTGCGGTGACGGGGGAGGTGCCAGGAGGGAGGGTGGGTTGTTGGGTGCATGGACCTGACCTGGTAGTCATGGAGGGAATGGGTCTTTGTGGATAACAGAAAGGGGTGAGGAGGGAAATATATCTCTGGTGGTGGGGTCCATTTGTAGGTGTTGAGGTGAAAGGTGAGGACCAGGGGGGTTCTGCCTTGCTGCTCAACCTCCTCGTGGGAGCACGAGGTGGCACCGATGCAGTCATCAATGTAGTTGAGGAAAAGATGGGGAGTCCCGTATTCCCAATTCCTCCGTCTTCACCTCCACTGTACCTGCTCCCAGGAGGACCAATTCCACCACAGAACACACCAGATGGCCTCCTTCTTTAATTTCCCCTCCCATGTGATTGAAGATGCCCTCCAATGCATCTCATCCACATCCTACACCTCTACCCTCAAACCCCACCCCTCCAACCGTAACAAGGACAGAACACCCCTGGTCCTCACCATCCACTCCACCAACTTCCGCATAAACCCCTTCATCTGCCAGCATTTCCGCCACCTACAAACAGACTCCACCACCAGGGATATATTTCCCTCCTGCCCCATCAGCTTTCTGCAAAGACCGTTCCCTCCGCAACTACCTTGTCAGGTCCACAACCCACAACATCCCACCTTTCCCTGCCACCGCAGGAATTGCAAAACTTACGTCCACACCTCCCCCTCACCTCCATCCAAGGCCCCAAAGGAGCCTTCCACATTCATTAAAGTTTCGCCTGCATTTCCACGCATCATTTATTGCATCCGTTGCTCACGATGCGGTCACCTCGACATTGGGGAGACTGGATACCTTCTTGCAGAGCGCTACAGGGAACATCTCCGGGACACCCGCACCAATCAACCCCACTGCCCCGTGGCCAAACATTTCAACTCCCCCTCCCACTCTGCCGAGGCCATGCAGGTCCTGGGCCTCCTCCACCACCACTCCCTCACCACCCAACGTCTGAAAGAAGAACGCCTCATCTTCCGCCTTGGAACCCTTCAACCCCAGGGCATCAATGTGGACTTCACCAGTTTCCTCATTTCCCCTCCCCCCACTATACCCCAATTCCAACCTTCCAGCTCAGCACCATCCTCATGACCTATCCCACCTGTCAATCTTCCTTCCCATTTTTCCGCTCCATCCTCCTCTCCGGCCTATCACCTTTACCCCCACCTCCATCCACCTATTACACTCCCAACTACCTTCTCCCCAATCCCACCCACTCCCATGTATCTCTCCACCCCTGCGGTTTCTAGCCTCATTCCTGATGAAGGGCTAATGCCCGAAACGTCGATTTTCCTGCTCCTCAAATGCTGCCTGACCTGCTATGCTTTTCCAGCACCACTCTAATCTTGCCTCGAATTTCCAGCATCTGCAGTCCTCACTTACGCCTAGTTGCATTCACGAATTGCCTTAGGCTGTCCTTGAATGAGGATAAGACAACAGAAAGAGCAAGCGATGCTTGATTAAATTGTGACTATTAAAGCTGAATTTGAGAGATCTTTGTCAACTGAAAGTAATACAGTATACGAAGCAAAATTGGGTTTATGGAATTAGATTATTGCTCATTAATAATCTTATTGAATGGTAGAACAGTTTCAAGAGGTTGGATAAGCTTCTCTTGTTCCTCTGGATAGATGGGTAAAGGTCTTCATCTGAGAAGAAAACAAAGTAGCAATAACTTAGTAAGAGTAAATATTTTAAAATGTATTTGAATCAATGTAATGGCAGAGTGCTGTTAGAGGGTTGGTTAACCCAGTGGATATACAGCTTGTTAGTGATACCAACAGCATGGGTTCAATTCGGCATGGGTTCGGGTGAGTGCCGAACCAGAGGACACAGCTTAAAAATACGGGGTAGACAATTTAGGACAGAGCTCAGGAGAAACTTCTTCACCCAGAGAGTGGTGGCTGTGTGGAATGCTTGGCCCCAGAGGGCAGTGGAGGCCCACTCTCTGGATTCATTTAAGAAAGAGTTGGATAGAGCTTTCAAAGATAGTGGAATCAAGGGTTATGGAGATAAGGCAGGAACAGGATACTGATTAGGAATGATCAGCCATGATTATATTGAATGGTGGTGCAGGCTCGAAGGGCTGAATGGCCTACTCCTGCACCTATTGTCTATTGTCTATTGTCTAATTCCTGCACTGGCTAAGGTGACCATAAAGTATTCACCTGAGGTGTGGTACAGTTCAGGTTAAACTATCACTAGTTGTCCCTCCGAAATAAGAGAGTAGCCCTCTGGGACAACGGCAATGCTATAAAACTCTTAATTGATATTTTTCCTGATTTCTGTTTAAGAATGGCACAAAAAACAACAGATCTGCTGCATGATAGAGTTGTGAACAAATATATAGTTCATAGAATAAAAGAGACAATATCGACATGGATACTGAGTGACAAGAAATAGAAGCCAGGATTTTCTGATGGCCAGATAGACATTTCTACAGTGCAGATGGGAGTTGCACACTGGGACATTGTGAAATTCCCAATTTGCAGATCCTGAGGAAATTACCTTGGAAATTGTAGCTCTTGCTGAGCAATGTCCACAGGTTAGGAAATGGTGGCATTGTGGTAATGTCACTAGACTAGCAGTCTGGCACACCAGGTCAATATTCTGTTGTGAAGATAAAGGTGTGTACTATATCTTTAAGAGAGAGTGAATGCTGTTCTGAACTGAGAGATTACAAGGACCTTTATATATGACCAGATGGCAGTCTCAAAGTGTACTGGAATATTATAAATATATGGCATTTGGCTGTGAAATGGATACCTGAGTTTTGGTTGCTGTTTTGACAACAATTCAAATTTAACTAGTCAGTTTAAGTAATGCCACAGGATACAAAAACCCAATCCAGTTCGAATTTATTGTTTTACCAGCATTGGACCAATGAGGTGATCTGATGTTGAGGGTATAAAAATGCGGGATCTTGAAAATTGGCGAGAGAGCAACTGCCATTGAGAGAGGCCTAAAAAATTAGGAAACACTCTCTATCAAAGGTGCCTTTTCATATGAAACATGTTTGCAGTAAAAAGAAAGAAGGTAACCCAGGGAGATCTTCAGCTGGAAGAAGAAAGACACAGAAAGTGACAGCCGCTGTATGGTTTTGAAATTAAGCTGATGTAATTTTAATAAGTGACTTAATGGAACAGATTATTGTTGTAGAGTTAGAGGCAGATAATAAGCAGTTAAGAGAAAGGGGGCTTAGAGTTGTGAATAGTTGTTGCTTAATGTTCTCTTTTAAAGTTATAAAACATTTGACATTATTTTCTTTAAATAGTGGAATTAAGGACTTCTCTGACATTCATACGTTAACAGATTATGAGGTAGGGTGAGCTTTTCTGGGAGTTTGGTTTAACTAACAGAAGGGTTCACACTGTGTCATAACAATTCACATGACATAGGTTAGAATTCCACCATAGCAGATGGTGACATTTGAATCCAATAAAAATACGGAACAGAGAACTGGCCTAAGAGCACCAGGTAACCATTTCACATATTGGAAAAGTCCATCTGGTTCACAAATGTCCTTTGGGGAAGGAAATCTGCCATCCTTACTTGGCCTGGCTTACATGGACTCCAGACTGACAGCAATGTGGTTGCCTTTTAACTGCCCTCTAGGCAATTAGGGGTGAATAAATGCTGCCCTAGCCAAGGATACCTATATCCTCCAATAATTTTTTTGAAAACCCCCCAAAAATATCCATCTAAAGCAGAGAGTATGGAGTATTCTGCTGCAGCTAAGTAAATAATTACTCTACTCAGGAATGGATAGAAAATTCAAAATCTAACTCCCGAGTAACTATTAAAATGACCCTCAACTTACCATATACCTCCACTGTACCATCCACCCCTAGGCTCTGACCTGCCTACTCCATCTCCATTTGGGACCTTAATCACAACTCCCTCCCTACTATTGAATCCAATACCCTTCTCCATCCTGGGACTCAAAGCACTACATTGACTGAAAGCATCAGCCCCATCACTTCCGGGATTTTACACTCCTGTGATTGGATCGGACTTCTCCCCTCTGCACCCTGGACTCAACAACCCTCTTTCCAGACCAACCTTTAACTGTCCGTCACTCACCTGGCTCCCTTCCTTCCTTATACTCAGGCACCCTACCCATCTGGTATCCTACTGACCTGGCTCACTACCTACGTAGGGCCCTAACTACATGACCTCCTACCCATCTGGCACACTGGCATCCCATCCTCCTGGCACCCTAACCTCACACTTTACTTATGGACTTGCCCTTTTAGAGGAGCTATCTGTGAGGTGGACTTTTAAATCACAGTGCACAACAGTGTGACTGTAAAAGGGGGTGCAGTTTGCCTTCCTCTGGCTATCCTGTATTACAAAGATCTTGTTAGATTTAAAGTCTACACTATGCATTCCTGAAGGAACCCTTAATCAGAATCTCCAGTCAGAAATGTGCTGCTGTTTCTTATATGAAGAAAGAAGGACCAGCATGCCAATATGGTTGTGCTTGTCTCTTCTTGTGAGATCTGGCCCAGAGAGTAGTGGTAAAAGCGTGTTTTTCCAACTGGTAAAAGGTTTATAAAGGAGAGGTTCCCCAGGAGTCAGCGCTGAGACTGTTGTTCTTGCTGATTATTAATATAGACCTTCAGGTACAGGAGACAATTCCGAGATTTGCAGTTGATACAAAACTTAGTCGCAACGTGAACTGTGCAGATGGTTGTGTAATATTTCAAGAGAATGTAGATTGGTGGAATGGGCAGGGAAATAATGGATGAAATTTAGATTAGATTCCCTTCAGCCCAATAATCCACACCAACCCACAAAGAGTAATCCACCCAGACCCATTACCCTACCTTATATTTATCCCTGACTAATGCACCTGACATTATGGCCAATTTAGCATGGCCAATTCACCTGACCCACACATCTTTGGATTGTGGGAGGAAACCCACGCAGACACGGGAGAATGTGCAAACACCACACAGACAGTCAGGGTCTGTGGTGTTGTGAGGTAGCAGTGCGAACCACTGAGCCACCATACCGCTGATTTAATATAGTGAAGTATTGAAGGGATTCATTTTGAGAGAAAAAGCATGGAATGATATTCGAAAATAAAGGTAAAAATCAAAAGAGGTGCATCAACAGAAGAGGATGAGCACGGGTGTATAAATCGTTGGAGGTTTCTTTATTAGTCAGAGCAGAGTACGAAATCAAGGATATTATATTCATCTTGTAAAAAGCATTGCTTGGGTCCAGCATGCATTTTGAGTCCAGCCCTGGAAACCGTGTTTAGGCAGGATGTGAAAGCATTAGGAAGGATGGAGAAAAGGTTCAAAAAAATGGTCCCAGAAATTAGAAACTTTAATTATGGAGATAGATTGGAGAATTTAAGGCTGTTTTCCTTTAAAGTTGAGGAGATTTAGAGGAGAATTGATTCAGATTTTCAAAATTATCAGGTGTCTGGACTATAGTTGATAGGAAGAAACTAACCCCAATGATGGGAGGATTTAGAACAGGGCAAAGATAATTGGCAAAAGAAACAAAATGAGGTAAAGTTTTTGTTTTACGCAGATTGCAGTGAAGATCTGGAATGGACTCCCTGAGATTGTGGTGAAGGGAATGGGATCATTACGTGAACAGGAAGATTTGCAGGGTTATAGGGAAGTGAGTCCAAATGAATTTCTCCTTTAGAGAATCAGCAAGGAGATGGCAAGCTGACCAGCCTCCTCTGCGCTATGTCTCAGTCTTAGAGAATAGAGAGAGATGACTGGTGGTAAGTTAACCTGAGGGCCATCTCAGACAAGGGGAGAGAGGGAGAAGGTGAGTCCTTCATGGTAACCTCAGCTGACGATGAGAATTGAACCCACGGTGTTGCCATTACTCTGCTTCACAAACCAACTTTCGAGCCAACCGCACTAACCTGAACCCCCGCCCCCTTGTGCTATAACCATTCTGTGACCCTTTGCGTGACACTGAATCAACATCATCTTTCTGTGTTAAACAACCAATATCAAGATGGAGCGGCCTCAGTTCATTTACAGTGAACGAGCATCCAACCAAAGAAAATGGTGAAACAGAAGGTTTCTAATCGGTAATAGATGCTGATGCTGCAGCTGTTACTCTAGAGGAAAGAGACCTCTCCTGTTCATCAGTTTTGGATAAGCATCACCTTGTAGATTTAGTATTCTCCTTGTTTGTCGCTTTTGAACCTTCTCTAATACTTTCACATTCAATTTTCCTGATATGGTCACCTGCCAGGAAGCCACCACGGTTTCTATGACAGTCTGCTATGTATGGAAACCTATACCACTGCTTGTAAAATGTTGAGCAGTGAGAAGTAGGCATTAATTGATATCTGTCCATCTCCTGTCATCATTCCAGCTTGTGGAAATATCTTGTGACACTGAAAAGATTTTGGGTTTTTCTCCCAATTTCTTCCATCACCACTTGACAAATCTCCCCTACCTCCTGGCCCAGCTGCAGAGGGATGGTAAAGTTCTTTTATTTTAATTTACTCATGAGCTGTGGACATCACTGACTGGGTCAGCATTGATTGTCCATCTCTAGTCACCCTTACGAATGTGATAGTGAACTGTGTTCTTGAGTGATTGCAGAACATTTGGAGTAGGTGCACCTACAATGTCACATGGAGGGCATTCCAGGATTTTGACTGAAAATGTGTCAGGCAGCATCAGGCATAAGCCCTTCTTCAGGCTTCTCCTGTTCCTTGGATGTTGCCTGACCTGCTGCACTTTTCCAGCAACACATTTTCAGCTCTGATCTCCAGTATCTACAGTCCTCACTTTCTCCATTCCAGGATTTTGACCCAGTGACATTGAAGGAATTCTTTAAACATCAGAATAATGGTTGGTTTGAGAGATAGTTGCGGGTGAAGGTGTTTCTGTATATTTGCTGCCCCTGTCCTTCTAAGTCATAGCAGTTGTGGGCTTGGAAGGTCCTTTGTAAAGAGCCTTCGTGAATTTCTGCAATGCATCCAAAAGCACATTGTTCTTCCTTTGTGCTAGTTATGACTGCACCCAATGGAGACTTTCCCTCCGATTCCCTTTGACCCCAGATTTGCAAGGCCTCCTCAATACCATACTTGGTGAAATATAGCCTTGATGTCAAGGACAGCCACTCTCACCTCGTCACTGGAATTCAGTTCTCCTGTCCCTATTTGGACCAATGTTATAGTGAGTTCAGGAGCTATGTGGCCTTGGAAATGTGCCTGCCAGTGTGACAGGATCTCACTGATTATACATATCACTAGCCATTCAATACAGCCAGAACACCACTCAAGGAATGACTTATATGCAGAAGGAGAGTGTTTTTTGATCTACTGAATCTATACCTACTCTGTAAGCATTTTAATTTTGCACATTTATTTTAAATAAAACACATATTTAAAGCCTTCCCAAATGCCTCAGTTAAACACAAACCCCACTTGCTGACAGTGCATTCCACACCCTAACAACTCATTGTGTGAAAACACTTTTCCTCACCTTACATTAGCTCCTTTTTGATGACATTTTAAAACCCTGCTGTTTGCTTCTTGATCCATTTAAAACTGGGAACAACTTCTCCCTCTTTACTTTGTTTAGACAGCTAATAATTTTGAAGTCCTGATTTAGAGGAGCCGGTGTTGGACTGGGGTGGACAAAGTTAAAAATCACACAATACCAGGTTATAGTCCGAAAGGTTATTTGGAAGCACTAGCTTTTAGAGCGCAGCTTCTTCATCAGGTGGTTGTGGAGCAGAATTGTAAGACACAGAATTTATGGCAACAGGATTGCAATGTCATGGAATATAATATTAAACAAATTTAGCTAATGTCTTTCATCTTTTAGAATGACCATGTTAGTTTTGGTTCCTTCATATGCAAATCCCTGAATGTTTCAAAAGTTACTTTCTCAAGGCAGCTTTTAACAATAGGTGTCACCTCAACTCAGATAGTGCATTGAAGGTGTGACGTTAAAGTCTGTCTGTGTCCCAGTGATAGCTCAGACTGATTCTATTTCTAAAGTGGGAATTACAGAATCTTACGTGATTTCGAAAACTTCTATTGAATCTCCTCAACTGTCTACTCTCTAAAGGAAGGAGTCCCAACCTGTCCGAGCTTTCCTTGTTAACCTAAGTATTTCATCCCTGGAACAATTCTCATAAACCTCTTCTGCACTCTCCCCCTTGCATTCCTATCTTTCCTAGATTGTGATCCCCAGAACTGTTACACTGTATTCCAGCTGAGATCTAATCGCTTCATCATAACCTCTCTGCTGTTGTATTCTCTCTCCTGATTAATAAAATCAAAAAAACTTTCTACTTTATTAGCAGCTCTCCTCTACCTGTCCTGCTAACTTTAATGACTGAAAGGTTTCTTTATTCATACACATCATTCAGAATATTAGTCTTTATTTCATACTGTCCTTTAATGTTATTTGTCCAAATACCAACGCCCTCACACTTCTCCACATTTAGCTTTATCTACCACCTATTTGCTTATTCCCATCAACAGGTTAATGCCCTTTTGAGGTTTTACACTTGTTGGAAATTAGGGTGTCCTTTAAAAGTGTGTTCTTTTAGTATTCCATATGCAGTATTTCCTGCTAGCATAAGACCTCACTGAACTGTGTTACTTGGCCTTCACCAAGATTTATTGGGTGAAAGAATGAAAGCTACCTTTGCAGGTAGGCAATGGTCATCTGATATCATGAGTAGTTGTTTCATTGTCATTGGCCATAAAGGTACAGACAATTGCTTGATGCACTGTAAGCCACCAGCATCTAGGTATAAGGGATACCATCAAACATTCAGAGGCATAAGGCAAAACTCATCAAGCAGTCCTCATCAGGCAGTCCTTATAGGCAGAAATCCTCATCAGAGAAGTGTCTTCTCCAGATGGAAGATGGACCAGGCAAGAAGGAGGAAGACTCGGTGAAGAATACCTTAACACCTCAGCTTGAGAGCGGGATGCTTCAGAACTTTATAATTGCACAACTTTGTTAAGGCTGATGCATTCTGATCCAACGTACCGTTTGTCCTCTTGTATTAGTGCACCATCTTCTATTGTCACTATATATTTCTACTATTAAATTACCTACTGTAACATATCTAAACTATCACTTCTCAACAAACTCAATAAACTATCATAAAATGCATTACAAATAGCTGACAAATTCCTTACAAATAGATTAAATAACTGTAATTATGAATCTCCAAGATCAACACATTCTCCTCATCTCCTCTCCAACACACTCTCCTCATCACAGTTTGCAATTCTCCTAGATTTTATGTCAACCATAAACTTTGAAACAGTCTCCTGCACATTAAACCTTGATCATTTATGTATGCCAGGAAAAGCTAATGGCCTAATATCAACTGCTGGGGAACTCCTTGACAAACTTCCTGCCAGCGTGAACAATAGCTATTAGCAATTAGTATTGTTTATCCAACTAATTCTTTGCACACTTAGGATTATTGAGCACATGTCTACCACAGAACCTCATCTAAAGTTAGAAATTTTGCTGTGAAGTTTGCAAATATGGTCTATATGGATAGGGTCAGTGTCTTGCATGATGCAAACATTAAAATGTATATGCTGTTTAATATAATCCACCAGTCTTTGGAATATAAAACTTCCATACCTGGCATCACACTGACATTGAAATTTGTATACCATATTACTCATTTATGTCGAAGCAGATTCTTTCGGATTAACAGCAGTATATTGTTAGTGGCATACACCACTTGCGTTGATGTTGCATATTGTCAGTGTTAGCTTCACCTATTGCTGTAACCTTTGGGATACCTTATCTTTCCAAGGTAATATTAAGTAGACTGAACACTTTTTCAGGACCACAAGTGATGGCCTTAAGCCTATCCATGAGCTTTTGCAATCTATAGAGTCAAGAGGCAACTCACCACTGCCTTCTTATGGGCAACTAGGGATATGCAATAAATGCTGGCCCAGCCAGCAATGTCTACATCCCATGAATGAAATTAAAAAGGGAGAAATACAGAGAGGATGAATTCCCCAGCTACACAATCCAGGCTGTCTAGATTAAAACAATACCATCTCAGAAGAAACGGCAAGCCATTTAGGTTTGACATGAGGAAAGTCAGAAGGTCCTATTTTTTGAATCTCCACAGCCCAGATACAAGCTCAGTCATTAAGTATGTTCAAGATGTGGATTTGTAGATTTTTGGATTGATATGATATCAAGGGATAGTTTTGGAAAATAGCTTTTGGGTGAATGATCTAGATCGGTGGAACAGGCTGGAAGAACTGAATGGCCTGATTCAGATTGTGTGTTCATGATGCATGATGCTCAGAATAGGCCAGAGTACGCTACCTGAAACTTGGCAGCTTTTATAGAGGGTTAGTGTAACTTCCTTGCTTGGGTTCTTGATGCTGTTATTAAGAAAATCAAGTATTATGTCAGTTTTACAGTTTTCTGGACCTGCCCTCCCTCTGTCACAGATTTTGACTCTTGGCCACAGACAGCTCAAGTCTTTTTGCTCCTACACCCCTTCAACACTGGATCATTTAGTTCCAAAGCAACCCCATCATTACCATCCAACCAGTCTTCCTACTTCCTCCCAACTCACTCTGAGTACTTTAATTTTTCCCCAAATTTCTGGCCTTTTCTCATCCCTGCCACAAATTCCGGATTTCCTTGTAGACCCACAAACACGTCTGAATATTAATCTTTGTCATCCTCTGACTTCCAGATGTGTTGTCACCCAAACATTACGGTGGCTCAGTGGTTAGCACTGCTGCCTCACAGCACCAGGGACCCGTGTTCAATCCCAGCCTCGGGCGACTGTCTGTGTGGAGTTTGCACATTCTTCCCATATCTGTGTGGGTTTGCTCTGGTTCCTTCCCATAGTCCAAAGATGTGCAGGTTAGGTGGATTGACTATGCTAAATTGCCCATAGTGTTCAGGGATGTGTAGGTTAGGTGCATTAGTCAGGGGAAATGTAGGGGAATGGGTCTGGGTGGGATACTTTTTGGAGGGTCGGTGTGGAATTGTTGGATCTAATGGCCTGTTTCTACAGTGTAGGGACTCTATTGTTGTCAGCTGCAGGTTCAAAGTCAATGCTCTGCCTAATGACAAAGCCCAGTACCAGTGAGGGTGTTAGATAGCCTTCAGCTTTAGCTCCTTGGCAACTCCATAGGCTCACATTCTCAGGAGACCAGTTGAAATTCTTCGCAAGTACTTACTCCCAGTCCAAAGCAAAGATTCCTAGTTATCACTAGGTACCAAGTCAGATGGAGAAGCATGAAACAAGTCCTTTCTCCGTTTGTTGGTTTATTTGCAGAATGCAGCATTCCTTACCCCTGCCTCTGACCTTTGTCCCTCACCTGTACAATCTTAACAATACAATTAACACACTATTTACATCCAGTGGTTTGCTTTGAAGCAGAAACGACGCCTGAGAAGAACTCAGTTGATTTTCTCAGTCCACTATTTTTAGCAGGAAAACTATTCATAATGAGGGCATTTAAAAGAAAAAAGGAGAGAAAGCAGAAAGTGGAAAATGCATAAAAAGACATTGCTGAGATTATTTTGCCCTGTTTGTCTAGATGGATCCTAAAACAGATTCCACCAATATTGAATATTGTTCTAAATACTTGCCCTAGCCTTTACATATTGCAACATGGTTTGAACCTTCGGGGGGGGGGGGGGGGGGGGGGGGGGGGGGGTTGGAGGGAGGGGGGGGTATGTGTTCAAATTGTCAACCTTTCTGAACATTATGTAGTCCTGTTATATAAGGCTTAGCTCATTAAAAAGAAGTAATATATCTTATTTAGAGATTGAATGGTCAAAAAGCAATTGTGTTTCATTCAATCTATTTAGAATTTGGGATTTAGAGATTTCAATTATTTCCAATTAACTGAGGGAAATGGTCAATGTACAGCAGCAAGATGGGGATATATACTCTTCAGTGTTGTTCCTACTGTTGAACTTGGAGGTTAGGTCTTACTACTTTGAAATTTTAAGCTGCCCTGCCACAAGTTAGGATGGTTCAGTGGTTCGGACTGCTGCCTCACACTGATATGATTCCATCCATGGGTAATGTCTGTGTGGAGTTTGTACATTTTCACTTCATCTGTGTGGGTTTCCTTCAGGTGTTCCGGTTTCCTCCCACAGTCGAAAGATGTTGCAGTGAGGTGGATTAGTCATGCTAGATTGTCCCACAGTGTTTAGGGACATGCAAGCTAAGTGGATTAGCCATGGGAAATGCAGGGTTATGGGGATAGGGTAAGGGGCTGTGTCTGGGTGGGTTGCTGTTTGGAGGGCCGGTGTAGGGCTGAATGACCTCATTCTGCACTGTAAGGTTCACAGTGAATAGAGCTTAAGGCAATCCTTCTTATGAAGCCATTCAGGCCCTTAACCACCTACATAACATCTCGTTGGTTTTCACACTATTATGATTCTTATTATTGTACATTTGTGCGTTTAATCACATTCACCTCTACACCACTTCCCTCCAAGTCTCTGACTTCAGAAGTTCAAGTGATCAGAAGTTCACTATTCTCCCAGAACATGTTCCCTTTGGACCTGGAAGATTAGCAGTTCTGTGAGTTGAAGACTGCTGACCATGATTCTTCTGAAAATATGAGATCTGAAACTCCCTTTAAACTGGAGGAGCTTCATCCTTCTGGAGCAAATTACTGCTCCTTAGTAATGTCTGGAGGAACTTTAATCTCATGGCTTTCCTTCACAGTGGGATTGCTGTGATGAGACAGGCAATGTCTTCCCTGCTGTATCCTGAATCATTGAACATTGATCATCCCTTCTCTATAGTGGATTCCATAGAGTTATATGTGCCACATCTTTAATCTTTGTCAACTAATTTTATTCTAACCTGCCCATCGATCAGTGCTGTATCCTGTCAACTCTTTACTTCAACCTGATTGGACATCGATATTTACCCTCAGCAATGGTACCATTGGTGTAGCCAATGAGAATTGACCTCAGTTCTGTATTTAAGGATTGCTTCTTGCTTGATATGATCTCTGTCAGTGTTAGTGAGGATTCTACTCGTGAAGATGAGGAAAGTAAGTTCCCTGCTTGAACTTGTCACATCTGAACCACCTTAGCATTTAACAGCGCACTTTTCCATCCTATTTGTTCACTAAGCTGTGTTACACTCCGAGTTACATGAGTTAAAAGTGTGTTTTTTTTATTTCAAAAATACACTTTATTCATAAAAAAAATTCTTTGCACATACACAAATCAAAAACGCACTTTGGTTTTGTACATTAACACTTCAAGGAAACAAACATTGGAGTTTGACTCTGTCCAAACACCCAAAGGCATTTCTTACTGTATAAGACAAAAAATATGTTAATTCGCTCAAACCAGGTTTACTACACACTGGCTATTTTGTGTTTCCTCACAAGCTTTGTAGATCCTTTCAGGCAGTACACTTGTCAGCGATGATAATAGTGAAAAACATTTCTGCCAATCAGTATCATCAGCGTTGATAATAGTGAAAAACATTTCTGCCAATCAGCATTGTCAGATGCTTGCATCTTGCCTATCGTATGGAACAAATTTCTTATGACAACATATCTGATCACAATGAACTCTGTATTTTGTTTTGGTTCTGCCTGGAGTCTAGGGAGATTTATAAAATCTTCTGGTTCTTCCTTGACTGTTGTTACACATTTGGTTATTCCTTTAGTCACTGTCCCATGACTGACTGCTCCGAAAGCAATTGTTTCTTGTCTTTGACTAGTTAAAGGTAGAACTGGACCAGCCGTTTCCTGTGGGAATAACTTAAGTCTCTCTTCTTCTGCAGACTGTATACTTTTAGCCTCTTTATATGAATAAATCTCTAGTTACTTATTTTTCTGTGACAATATCCTATTTAAGTACAATTTCCAAAGTGACTAACTGGATTATGGGTTAAGCATTCTCCTTTCATAGTTGGGAATTGTCTCTACCTATGAAGCTTTTTGCTCAAAAGCACTGACAAGGACCTTCAATCCCAGGCTCCTGTCCTACTCATTATCTGCCTTTTGTTTTTTGCATCTTGAGATAAGCAGAATCCTTTCAGTTTGTCGGTCCCAGGATTGATCTTCCCCTGTTACAATTGAACTGTGCTGCTTCCAGACTTCTATATGGCATGTTGTATGAATGGCTTTCTCTGGAATCAAACCTTTTTTTAATAAATTGTAATGAATTTGACAAAAAAATCATCAATAATTTTGACAACTTTGCCTCTTATCATTCTGACCTTAAATCACTAAATTATTTATGGATTAAAATTATTTCTGGATTTTCTTGGATGTGGGTCTCTTCTATTAAGTATTGCTCTATAAAGAATTTTATTTGTTCTGACGTTAAAGTAATTGTCAAAGGCTTTCTATTCTTTTTCAAAACTTTTGATTCTCTTGCTTTTTCTATGCCTTCGAGAGCTATAATATCATATTTACATTTCCAATTTATGTGAAGTTTACTTGTTCAGCTTCTGATGTAGCATTAATTTGGAAGATATTCTATATCTGAGGAATTGTTTTCTCCAAGATGTTTAATTTCTCTTTCTGTTGGCCCATCTCCAAAACTGAATATTCCTTGTAATATTATCTTTAATGATGTGACTTCCTGTTATGATTAATTTATTTGCTTAGAGAAGTTTTATTTTACAGTAATAGCAGTGGTGCTGTTGTTTATTGCTATGCTGGAGTGGTTTCCCACAGTTTACAAACAAAATGGAAGATTCCTGCCCCCTTGCCGCTAAAATGGAAGATTCCCACCATTTGTTCACAGCTTTCCTGAGTATATCTCAGTCCTTCAAGTTTTAATAAATGATTTTTGCTTCATTAACAATTTTATTGGATGAATCCCCTGCCTGAAGCTTCACTGGACGATTTCCATTTTAATCACAGTCTCACCGAGTGACTCCCACTGCTTGTAACTTTAACAAATAAACCCCGCTACTTTCATTTTTTTAACCATATTATTTCCATTGTCTGAGGCTTTAGTGAATGACTCCATTTCATTTACAATTTTTGCTGGACAATTTGCAGTCCCCATGAATTAAATAAATGCTACCTGCCTTTTTGTGTGGATTTCCTTAAAGGATCGCCCACACTCACTTATTAGAGTCTCATAATTTTCTTTCTTCATTGAGCCAAGCCTAGTTAGGCTTCTAATCTGTCTATTATCATTTTGATACTGACTTTTCAACATCTGTGACTTCAGTCTGAGTGACATCTCGATTTCCCCCACTGTAGCCATGCGTTGTAATGCAATAGCAGCAATCCTTGATTTGGGGCTGTATTTTCCTAATATTTCACTTTACAACTATGTGCTTCTGTGCTTTTTTTTTAAAAAAGGTAGCTTTCTCTTGATCATCAAGGATTTTAGCTTTACTCATGGAGTCTCTAATTATGCATTCACTCTCAATTTGAACCTCAAATTGCAATATGACTTACAGACCTCTACCACATGTTGCAATCTATATTGGCTTTGGAGTTAATAATAATTTTTCTCCAGAGAGTAAATAGATCTCATGAAATACAGGGAGAACTAACCATTTGGATACAGAACTGGCTTGAATTTTGAAAGCAGAGGATGGTGGGGGAGGGTTGCTTTTCAGGCTGGAGGCCTGTGACCAGTGGATTGCCACAAGGATCGGTGCTGGGTCCACTATTTTGCATCCTTTATACAAATGATTTGGATGTGAAGATAGGAGGTATAGTTAGTAAGTTTGCAGGTGACACTAAAATTGGAGGTGTAGTGGACAGCAAAGAAAGTTACCTCAGAGTACAATGGGATCTTGATCAGAAGGGCCAATGGGCTGAGGAGTGGCAGATGGAGTTTAATTTAGATAAATGTAAAGTGCTGCATTTTGGAAAAGCAAATCTTTGCAGGACTTATACACTTAATGGTAAGTCCTGGGGAATGTTGCTGAACAAAGAGACCTTGGAGTGCAGGTTCATAGTTCCTTGACAGTAGAATCGCAAGTAGATAGGATAGTGAAGGTGTTTGGTACGCTTTCCTTTATTGGTCAGAGAATTGAGTATAGGGGTTGGGAGGTCATGTTGTGGTTGTATAGGACATTGATTAGGCTACTTTTGGAATAATGTGTGCAATTCTGGTCTCCTTCCTATTGGAAGGGTGTTGTGAAACTTAAAAGGGTTCAGAAAAGATTTACAAGGATGTTGCCAGAGTTGGAGGATTTGAGCTATGGGGAGAGGCTGAACAGGCTGGGGCTGTTTTCCCTGGAGCATCGGAGGCTGAGGGGGTGACCTTATAGAGGTTTACAAAATTATGAGGGGCATGGATAGGGTAAATAGGCAAAGTCTTTTTCCTGGGGTCAGGGAGTCCAGAACTTGGGGGGCATAGGTTTAGGGTGAGGGGAAAAAGATATGAAAGGGACCTAAGGGACAACTTTTTCACACAGAGGGTGGTACATGCATGGAATGAGCTGCCAGAGGAAGTGGTGGAGGCTGGTACAATTTGCAACATTTAAAAGGCAGCTGGATGGGTATATGAATAGGAAGTGTCTGGAGGGACATGGGCCAAGTGCTGGCAATCGGGACTGGATTATGTTTGGATATCTGGTTGGCACGGAGGGGTTGGACCGAAGGGTCTGTTTCTATGATGTACATCTCTATGACTTCTCTTACCAGGTCTGAAATACCTTTAACATTAATCTCAATTTCTTTCTTTTTGAATCTTGCCATGAGGTTTTGATCTGTTGGGTTCACTCGTCTTCAGCTCTTCCCTGCTGCTGGCTGTCTATATTAGTTGGTGATTTAAGCAGATTGGAAAGATGCTGAATGACCTTCAGACCTTCACCACTGCTAACATGTTCTATGAAGCAGTCAAATAGAATCTGCACCACTGCTCACTATGTTAAAATACTCACAAAGAGGTAAGTTTTCTGAGAGTATCTTCTGGCAAAAATTTCTTGCTGTAAGAGCTGCTCATTTTTGTGAGGTATTTTAGGTGTTGGAGGTGATTTCCTCGAATTCCAGGAGTAGCAATTGCTGTTTTATATGCTGGTGCATTGTTTTAGAACTTTGGGGAAAAAAAGTCAAAACAACAGCAGTTTTAAAAGGGAGAAGAGCAGACAAATGAAGCACGTGGTGAGGACAGTGCAGGAGAGAGAGAGAGAGAGAGAGAACCTGCACAGTTACTGCCTTTGCTGTTTGAATTCGTGTATCGCTGGACATTGGAGTGCATCTGGGAAAATTAACAAACAGTGAAATCGACAACTAATCTTGGAGGAACTGTTGGGCGAAGTTCACAGCACAGAATCAGATAAGTGAATTGTTGTTTTAAGTCTGTCCAAGAGAAAGCCTATATTAGTGAGTACAGTGGGTTCTTTCTTGATTATATGTTTTTGGAGATAAGTCTCTTGATTAAACTTAAAATATAAGCCATAACTATTAATTTAACCTGGGGCAGTGTTTTGTAGAGGAATAAGACGGTGTTATTTTCTGGGTCTGTAGATTGTGAAGGAGCAAAAATGGCCTTTGCAGTGATATGTATTTCTTGTCAGATGTGGGAGTTTAAAGAGTTTAAGGGTTACTGTGGATTATATCTGCCGTAAATGCTGTTGGATGTGAATCTTATCAGATCGAGTGGGTGGGTTGGAGAGACAGTTAGAAGCGATGAATTTGCAACAGCAACAGTATGTGATGGATGGCAGTTATAGGAAGGGGGGAAAGTCTCAGATGCAGTCACATAGATGGGTTAACTCCAGGAAGGGTAAGAGAGGTAGGCACCTAGGGCAGGAGTCTTTTCTGGATATACCCATTTGAAACAGGTATTCTGTTTTGGAAAATGTAGGGGGTGATGGATTCTATGGGGAATGTAGCATGAACATCCAAGTTTCTGGTATTGAGACTGGCTCTAATGCAACGAGGGGTACGTCAGCTTCCAAGAGATCAATTGTGTTAGGGGATTCTGTAGTCCAAGGTACAGACAGACGTTTCTGTGGCCAGCAGTAAAAAAGCAGAATGGTGTGTTGTTTCCCTGGTGCCAGGATCAAGGATGTCTCAGAGAGGGTGCAGAATGTTCTCACGGGGGAGAGGGGCCAGCAGAAGGTCATTGTCCACATTGGAACCAACAATATCGGAAGGGAAAAGGGTTGAGATTTTGAAGGGAGATTACAGAGAGTTAGGCAGAAATTTAAAAAGGAGGTCCTCAAGGGTAGTAATATCTGGATTACTCCCAGTGCTACGAGCTAGTGAGGGCAGGAATAGGAGGATAGAGCAGATGAATGCATGGCTGAGGAGCTGGTGTATGGGAGAAGGATTTACATTTTTGGATCATTAGAATCTCTTTTGGGGTAGAAGTGACCTGTACAAGAAGGACAGATTGCACCAAATTGGACGAGGACTAATATACTGGCAGGGAAATTTGCTAGAACTGCTTGGGAGGATTTAAACGAGTAAGGTGGGGGGGTGGCACCCAGGGAGATAGTGAGGAAAGAGATCAATCTGAGACGGGTACAGTTGAGAACAGAAGTGAGTCAAACAGTCAGGGCAGGCAGGGACAAGGTAGGACTAATAAATCAAACTGCATTTATTTCAATGCAAGGGGCCTAACAGGGAATGCAGATAAACTCAGGGCATGGTTAGGAACATGAGACTAAGATATCATAGCAATTACAGAAACATGGCTCAGGGATGGGCAGGACCTGCAGCTAAATGTTCCAGGATACAAATGCTACAGGAAGGATAGAAAGGGAGGCAAGAGAGGAGGGGGAGTGGCATTTTTGATAAGGGGTAGCATTACAGCTGTGTTGAGAGAGGATATTCCCGGAAATACATCCAGGGAAGTTATTTGGGTGGAACTGAGAAGTAAGAAAAGGATAATCACCTTATTGGGATTGTATTATAGACCCCCTAATAGTCAGAGGGAAATTGAGAAACAAACTTGTAAGGAGATCTCAGCTATCAGTAAGAATAATAGGATAGTTATGGTAGGGGATTTTAACTTCCCAAACATCGACTGGGACTGCCATAGTGTTAAAGATTTGGATGAAGAGGAATTTCTTAAGTGCTTACAAGACAATTTTCTGATTCAGTATGTGGATGTACCTACTAGAGAAGGTGCAAAATATGACCTACTCTTGGGAAATAAGCCACGACAGGTGACTGAGATGTCAGTGGGGGTGCACTTTGGGGCCAGAGACCATAATTCTATTCGTTTTAAAATAGTGATGGAAAAGGATAGACCAGATCTAAAAGTTGAAGTTCTAAATTGGAGAAAGGCCAATTTTGACAGTATTAGGCAAGAACTTTCGAAAGCTGATTGGAAGCAGATGTTCGCAGGTAAAGGGAAGGCTGGAAAATGGGAATGAGATAACAAGAATCCAGAGAAAGTATATTCCTGTTAGGGTGAAAGGGAAGGCTGGTAGGTATAGGGAATGTTGGATGACTAAAGAAATTGAGGGTTTGGTTAAGAAAAAAAAGGAAGCATATGTCAGGTATCGACAGGATAGATCGAGTGAATCCTTAGAAGAGTATAAAGGCAGTAGGAGTATATTTAATAGGGAAATCAGGAGGGTAAAAAGGGGATATGAGATAGCTTTGGCAAATAGAATTAAGGAGAGTCCAAAGGGTTTTTACAAATATATTAAGGACAAAAGGGTAACTAGTGAGAGAATAGGGCCCCACAAAGATCAGCAAGGCGGCCTTTGTGTGGAGCCACAGAAAATGGGGGAGATACTAAATGAGTATTTTGCATCAGTATTTACTATGTAAAGGATATGGAAGATATAGACTGTAGGGAAATAGATGGTAACATCTTGCAAAATGCCCAGATTACAGAGGAGGAAGTGCTGGATGTCTTGAAATGGTTAAAGGTGGATAAATCCCCAGTACTTGATCAGGTGTACCCGAGAAGTCTGTGGGAAGCTAGAGGAGTGATTGCTGAGCCTCTTGCTGAGATAGTTGTATCATCGATAGTCACAGGTGAGGTGCCAGCAGACTGGAGGTTGGCTAATGTGGTGCCACTATTTAAGAAGGGTGGTAAGGACAAGCCAGGGAACTATAGACCAGTGAGCCTGACCTCAGTGGTGGGCAAGTTGTTGGATGGAATTCTGAGGGACAGGATGTACATGTATTTGGAAAGGCAAGGACTGATTAGGGATAGTCAACATGGCTTTGTGCATGGGAATTCATGTCTCACAAATTTGTTTGAGTTTTTTGAAGAAGTAACAAAGACGATTGATGAGGGCAGAGTGGTAGATGTGATCTATATGGACTTCAGTAAGGCATTCGACAAGGTTCCCAATGGAAGACTGATTAGCAAGGTTAGATCTCATGGAATACAGGGAGAGCTAGCAATTTGGATACAGAACTGGCTCAAAGGTAGAAGACAGAGAGTGATGGTGGAGAGTTGTTTTTCAGACTGGAAGCCTGTGACCAGTGAAGTGCCACAAGGATCGGTGCTGGGTCCTCTACTTTTTGTCATTTACATAAATGATTTGGATGCGAGCATAAGAGATACAGTTAGTAAGTTTGCAGATGACACCAAAATTGGAGTGGACAGTGAAGAAGATTACCTCACATTACAACAGGATCTGGACCAGATGGGCCAATGGGCTGAGAAGTGGCAGTTGGAGTTTAATTCAAATAAATGTGAGGTGCTGCATTTTGGGAAAGCAAATCTTAGCAGGACTTATACACTTAATGGCAAGGTCCGAGGGAGTGTTGCTGAACAAAGAGACCTTGGAGTGCAGGTTCATAGCTCCTTGAAATTGGAGTCACAGGTAGATAGGATAGTGAAGAAGGCGTTTAGTATGCTTTCCTTTATTGGTCAGAGTATTGAGTACAGGAGTTGAGAGGTCATGTTGCAGCTGTACAGGACATTTTAGGCCACTGTTGGAATATTGTGTGCAATTCTGGTCTTCTTCCTATCAGAAAGATGTTGTGAAACTTGAAAGGGTTCAGAAAATATTGACAAGGATGTTGCCAGGTTGGAGGATTTGAGCTCTTGGGAGAGGCTGAACAGGCTGGGGCTGTTTTCCCTGGAGCGTCGGAGGCTGAGGGGCGACCTTATAGAGGTTTACAAAATTATGAGGGGCATGGATAGGATAAATAGACAAGGTCTTTTCCCTGGGGCCATGGAGTCCAGAACTAGAGGGCAAAGGTTTAGGGTGAGAGGGGAAAGATATAAAAGAGACCTAAGGGGCAACCTTTTCACGCAGAGGGTGGTACGCAGAGGGTGAGCTGCCAGAGGATGTGGTGGAGGCTGGTACAATTGCAACATTTAAGAGGCATTTGGATGGGTTATGAATAGGAAGGATTTGGAGGGATATGGGCCAGGTGGTGGCAGATAGGACTAGATTGGGTTGGGATATCTGGTCGGCCATGGACGAGTTGGACCGAAGGGTCTGTTTCCATGCTGTACATCTCTATGACTCTAGGTAATGTTGAGGAATTGGGAGAGGCTGCAGAAAGACTTGGACAGGTTGGAGAGTGGGCAAAGAAATGGCAGGTGGAATATAATGTGGGAAAATTTGAGATTATGTACTTTGGTAGGAAGAATAGTCAGTTAGACTACTTTCCAAACAGGACAAGGTTTCTGAAATCTGAAGCACAAGAGAACTTACAAGTCCTAGTTAAGAATTCTCTTCAGGTTAACATGCAAGGTCAGTTGGCAGTTAGGAAGGCAAATGCAAGTCAGCGTTCATTTCCGGAGGGCTGGAATAGGAAAACAGAGATGTACTGCTGAGGCTGTAGAAGGCTCTGGTCAGATCCCATTTAGCATATTATGAGCAGTTTTGGGTCACGCATCTAAGGAAGGGGGTCCAGAGGAGGTTTACTAGAATGATGCCCGGAATGAAGGGCTTGTCATATGAGGAATGGTTGAGGACTCGGGGTCTGTATTCAGTGGAATTTAGAAGGATGATTGGGGATCTGATTAAAACTTACAGGATACAGAGAGGCCTGGATTGAATGGAAGTAATGAAGATGTTTCCCCTAGTAGGAGAGACCAGGACCCAAGGTCTATCTACCTACCAATACTTTTGCAGCTGTGGTGTATGAGATCAAGTTTCAACCCATCCATTTCAGAAAGGGAAACATCAAAAAGGAACAGACGTCCAACAATCTTAAATGCTGATCTTCCTTTATTCTTTATCAATGTTGTTTATCCTTAGTTGCAGTATTCAAAAACTTAAAAAGGGCTGCATAGAAATTTGCACAACTGATTAGTCCATGAACCAATCGGATGATCGGTGTGGTGTAGTTGTGAGACATTACACATGGCAGATGGCATCTCAAACAATGATGCTGTAATCACCAGACAGTATGTTTCTTTTTTTGTGATAGTGGTTAAGGGGTGAATATTGATCAGAACACTTTGTGTAACTCACATGGTCTCTTTCAAAATAGCATCATGGGATCTTTGACCTCAGTTAATCCAAAAGACAGCGTCCTTGTCTCTATAGGGAATTGAACTACTCCTGAAAGACCTTAAAAGGGTCAATGTGGAGAGATGTTCCTTTTTATGGGAGAATCTAGAACTAGGAACCATTGTTTCAAAATCAAGGCTTTCCCATTCAAAACCGAGAGTAGGTGAAATGATTTCTTTCAGGGGATCATGAGTCTTTGGAATTCTTTCCCTGAAAAGGCAGAGTGGAAAGAAAGTCCTTGAATATTTTTCAGGCAAAAGTAGGCTTACTCGTGTTAAGGAAAGGGGTTAAAGGTTATTAGGGATAGGCAGGAATATCGTTTTTGAAGTTACCATTAGATTAACAATGAAAGGTGAAGGAAGTTAAGTGGTCTACATTCACTCCTGATTTGTAAGCTCATATCAGTTTCAACAATTGTCTCTGTACCATTCTGGGAGAAAGTGAGGACTGCAGATGCTGGAGATCAGAACTGAAAATGTATTGCTGGAAAAGCACAGCAGGTCAGGCAGCATCCAAGGAGCAGGAGAATCGACTTTTCGGGCATGAGCCCTTCTTCAGGAGTGAGGAAAGTGTGTCCAGCACGCTAAGATAAAAGGTGGGGAGGAGGGACTTGGGGGAGGGACGTTGGAAATGTGATAGGTGGAAGGAGGTCAAGGTGAGGGTGATAGGCTGGAGTGGGGGTGGGCGCAGAGAGGTCAGGAAGAAGATTACAGGTTAGGAAGGTGGTGCTGAGTTTGAGGGATTTGACTGAGAGGGGAAATGAGGAAACTGGAGAAATCTGAGTTCATCCCTTGTGGTTGGAGGGTTCCTAGGCGGAAGATGAGGCACTCTTCCTCCAACCGTCGTGTTGCTATGGTCTGGCGATAGAGAAGTCCAAGGACCTGCATGTCCTTGGTGGAGTGGGAGGGGGAGTTGAAGTGTTGAGCCACAGGGTGGTTGGGTTGGTTGGTCCGGATGTCCCAGAGGTGTTCTCTGAAATGTTCCGCAAGTAGGCACCACCCCCACCTTTTCCTCCGCTACATCGATGATTGTATCGGCGCTGCCTCGTGCTCCCACGAGGAGGTTGAACAGTTCATCCACTTTACCAACACCTTCCACCCCGACCTCAAATTTACCTGGACCGTCTCAGATTCCTCCCTCCCCTTCCTAGACCTTTCCATTTCTATCTTGGGCGACCGAATCAACACGGACATTTACTATAAACCAACCGACTCCCACAGCTATCTAGACTACACCTCCTCCCACCCTGCCCCCTGTAAAAATGCCATCCCATTCTCCCAATTCCTTCGTCTCCGCCACATCTGGTCCCAGGAGGACCAGTTCCAATACAGTACAACCAAATGGCCTCCTGCCTCAAAGACTGCAATTTCCCCCCAGACGTGATCGACGATGCCCTCCACCACATCTCCTCCACTTCCCGCTCCTCCGCCCTTGAACCCCGCCCCTCCAGGACAGAACCCCACTGGTCCTCACCTACCACCCCACCAACCTCCATATACATCGTATCATCCGTCGTCATTTCCGCCACCTCCAAACGGACCCCACCACCAGGGATATATTTCCCTCCCCTCCCCTATCAGTGTTCCAAAAAGACCACTCCCTCCGTGACTCCCTCGTCAGGTCCACACCCCCCACCAACCCAACCTCCACTCCCAGCACCTTCCCCTGCAACCGCAAGAAATGCAAAACTTGCGCCCACACCTCTCCCCTTTACTTCCCTCCAAGGCCCCAAGGGATCCTTCCATAACCGCCACAAATTCACCTGCACCTCCACACACATCATTTACTGCATCTGCTGACTCTATATTGGGGAGACAGGCTGCTTACTTGCGGAACATTTCAGAGAACACCTCTGGGACACCTGGACCAACCAACCCAACCACCCCTTGGCTCAACACTTCAACTCCCCCTCCCACTCCACCAAGGACATGCAGGTCCTTGGACTTCTCCATCTCCAGACCATAGCAACACGACAGTTGGAGGAAGAGCGCCTCATCTTCCGTCTAGGAACCCTCCAACCACAAGGGATGAACTCAGATTTCTCCAGTTTCCTCATTTCCCCTATCCCCACCTTGTCTCAGGCAAATCCCTCAAACTCAGCACCGCCTTCCTAACCTGCAATCTTCTTCCTGACCTCTCCGCGCCCACCCCCACTCTGGCCTATCACCCTCACCTTGACTTCCTTCCACCTATCGCATTTCCAACGCCCCTCCCCCAAGTCCCTCCTCCCTACCTTTTATCTTAGCCTGCTGGACACACTTTCCTCATTCATGAAGAACGGCTCATGCCCAAAACGTCGATTCTCCTGCTCCTTGGATGCTGCCTGACCTGCTGCGCTTTTCCAGCAACACATTTTCAGCTCTGTACCATTCTGCTCAATGAATAAACATTCATACATTATATTAAAGTGTAAATATTTACAAATTTCATCCCTCAGCTATCAATTTTGCAACTGATTAAGACAAAGTTACTTTCCCTGCACACCCACTCTCTTCAACATGGCTCCCCCTTTCCACAAGTGTTCAGTGCTTTGTTGTAAACTAAAGGAATGAACATGGGGAGAAGAGAATGACTGAACAGCTATAACTGTATGATCAGCAGGAGAGTAAACTCACCATATTCTGGAAAGGAAGCACTATCTGGACCTTTGGGAATGAAATGGGCACTCTTCCAAATGGCGCATTAAATTGGGAATGTACAGCAATGGTAACAATTTGAGGTATTGTCAATGGCAGGTGCTAAAAGCAACTACCACACTAACTGCAGACAACAAACAGAAATGACTGAATCATTACTGTGTATTGTAACAATATAAAGGAAGGAAAAGGCCATTTTCTAAACCCTTTGAGATTTCTGATGCTGTAATTTAAAATATTGAGCTGCCTCAACCATGAGATAATTACACATAAGGAGGCCAGTTGGTCCATTGTGCCTGTGTTAGCTCTCTCTAGTCTCACTATACCATTGTCTCCTTGTAGCTCTTTCTCTTCCAGTGATCATCCAACTCCCTTTGTAAAGCCTGATTGAATCTGCATCCACATACACTCAGGTTGGGTGTTCTACAGGCTAACCACTCGTTGTGCGAAAGTGTGCTTCCTTAAATTACCATTGCTTCTTTTTCCAATCACCTTTATTTGGCGTCGTCTGATACTCAACCTTTTCTCTCTATCTCGCTCCCTCAAGGCTTTGAACACTTCTAAAAAGTCTTTCCATCTGGCCTACTTGAAGAAGATTCTCATGAATCTTTCTTTGTCTCTCTTTCCAGCCTTATACTCTTCCTACAATGAAGTGTCTTGAATTGGACACAATGCTTCACTTGAGACTAAACATATGTTTTGAAGTTCATCACAACGTCCTAGCTTTTGTATTCTGTGCTTCCAGAAAAAACACTAAGATTCAGTTTAATCACTTTTTCACTTTTTGTGCACATTTAATGACAACTGCTCATAAACCCCTCAATCTCTGTTCCCATATCCACCCTAGAATTGCACCCTTTATTTCCCACTTGGTTCCTTCACCACCTGCCACAGATTTAGTCAGGCAGCTATATCCTCTAGGACTCTATCAGTTCAGTCAGGTAACTATGTCCTTTAGGATTCTATTAGTTCAGTCAGTTATGGTTCAGTCAGTTGAACCATTCGTCATGATACACATTGACATTCATCTCCTATAGTACATTACTCACCACACTCTCAGTCCTTCCTCCAAGTGGTGTTCAACTTGGCTTATCAGCCAAAGGCGGTGATGGGAGAGTACATGACAATCAGCAGGAGATTTCCTTACCTGTGTTTGACCTGATGCTATGAGGCTTCATGATTGTCAGACAGGGATGGTGATGTGGTTGCATGGGATGTGATTGGTAAAATACCAGCATAACTATATCAGGCTGTTGCTTAACATCAATAGAAAGTTGCCACAAATTCCTATTGGGCTCGTTTTTGTTTGCAATGAGACTGTAGAGAAACCTTGGAAAAGTCCACAATGGAGACTTGCATTTATCCTTGGAGTTAGGGAATAAACTTACAGAAGCTCTGGTCTTCGAGCCCAGAGTTGTGAAATAGACTAAGATGGACTTTGTCTTAAATGCTGTTTTTAAATTTTTTAAAAATTATATTATTATGGAAGAACTGCTATTCTGTCGCTTTTTTTTTCTAATTTATTACAATGGTTTTGTACTTTTGAAGATCTGTAATCCGAGACTTTTTATTTCTGTATTTTCTTATTTTCTTTTCAAGAATTTGTACTCAAGAATCTGTCCCTACGTAATCTGGTCCCTGAGATGTTGGTGTAAGTGGCAACTTGTAAACTTTTCACTGTGCTCATGTGAGTACATATGACAATAAACCTGATTCTAATTCTAATTTTAATTGTAATTCTAATTTAGCTAATGTGCCTCTTATAATTACACAGGTACTATTGAAGAAAGTTTGTGCGAAGATTTGTAGCTCGGGTGCTCGTTGTTGTGGTTCTGTTCGCCGAGCTGGGAATTTGTGTTGCAAACGTTTCGTCCCCTGTCTAGGTGACATCCTCAGTGCTTGGGAGCCTCCTGTGAAGCGCTTCTGTGATCTTTCCGTTGGCATTTATAGTGGCCTGTCCCTGCCGCTTCCAGTTGTCAGTTTCAGCTGTCCGCTGTAGTGGCCGGTATATTGGGTCTAGATCGATGTGTTTGTTGATAGAGTCAGTGGATGAGTGCCATGCTTCTAGGAATTCCCTGGCTGTTCTCTGTTTGGCTTGCCCTATAATAGTAGTGTTGTCCCAGTCGAATTCATGTTGCTTGTCCTCTGCGTGTGTGGCTACTAAGGATAGCTGGTCGTGTCGTTTCGTGGCTAGTTGGTGTTCATGGATACGGATCGTTAGCTGTCTTCCTGTTTGTCCTATGTAGTGTCTTGTGCAGTCCTTGCATGGGATTTTGTACACTACATTGGTTTTGCTCATGCTGGGTATGGGGTCCTTTGTTCTGGTGAGTTGTTGTCTGAGAGTGGCTGTTGGTTTGTGTGCTGTTACGAGTCCTAGTGGTCGCAGTAGTCTGGCTGTCAGTTCGGAAGTGCTCCTGATGTATGGCAGTGTGGCTAGTCCTTTGGGTTGCGGCATGTCCTCGTTCCGTTGTCTTTTCCTTAGGCATCTGTTGATGAAATTGCGCGGGTGTCCGTTTTTGGCGAATACCTTGTACAGGTGTTCTTCTTCCTCTTTTTGCAGTTCTGGTGTACTGCAGTGTGTTGTGGCCCTTTTGAACAGTGTCCTGATGCAACTTCGTTTGTTAAAGAACTACAGCAGAAACTGAAACACCTGATCAGTGGATGCAGACAATCTATACAATCAACACAGGAATTCTTGGACATCATAGGCAACTTCCTTGTCTATACACACATAGACAAGAAAGAAACCATGGTCTCATTCGATGTAACGGCACTGTTCACCTCTATCGACAAAACCCTAGCCAGAGAAACAATAGCCAACCTGCTGGACATACAGAACAGACAACAGGACGGTGAACCTATCAACAAAGACGGCATACTCAAACTACTGGACTTGTGCCTCACAACACACTTCACATTCAACAACCAGATATACGAATAAATCAATGGAACACCCATGGGCTCACCGATCTCTGGCCTCATAGCAGTAGCAGTAATGCAAAGGTTAGAACAAACAGTCTTACCACAAATTCAACCCAAACTCTGGGTCAGATATGTTGATGACACCTTTGTAATCATTAAAAACACAGAAATAGAGAACACACACCGGATCATCAACACCACACTCACAGGAATCCGATTCACGAGAGAGGAAGAAAAGGATAACCAACTCCCATTCCTAGACGTGATGGTACAGAGAACACCGAACGGAGAATTCACCACAAAGGTATACAGGAAAGCCACACACACAGACCAAGTCCTGAACTATGAAAGTAACCACCCCAACACACACAAACGAAGTTGCATCAAGACACTATTCAAAAGGGCCACAACACACTGCAGTACACCAGAACTGCAAAAAGAAGAAGAAGAACACCTATACAAGGTATTCGCCAAAAGCGGATATCCATGCAATTTCATCAACAGATGCCTAAGGGAAAGACAACGGAACGAGGACATGCCGCAACCCAAAGGACTAGCCACACTGCCATACATCAGGAGCATTTCTGAACTGACAGCCAGACTACTGCAACCACTAGGACTCATAACAGCACACAAACCAACAGCCACTCTCAGACAACAACTCACCAGAACAAAGGACCCAATACCCAGCATGAGCAAAACCAATGTAGTGTACAAAATCCCATGCAAGGACTGCACAAAACACTACATAGGACAAACAGGAAGACAGCTAACGATCCGTATCCATGAACACCAACTAGCCACGAAACGACACGACCAGCTATCCTTAGTATCCACACACGCAGAGGACAAGCAACATGAATTCGACTGGGACAACACTACTATTATAGGGCAAGCCAAACAGAGAACAGCCAGGGAATTCCTAGAAGCATGGCACTCATCCACTGACTCTATCAACAAACACATCGACCTAGACCCAATATACCGGCCACTACAGCGGACAGCTGAAACTGACAACCGGAAGCGGCAGAGACAGGCCACTATAAATGCCGGCGGAAACATCACAGAGGCGCTTCACAGGAGGCACCCAAGCACTGAGGATGTCACCTAGACAGGGGACGAAACGTTTGCAACACAAATTCCCAGCTCGGCGAACAGAACCACAACTATTGAAGAGAAAGTTTGCCAAGAAAGTTTCTCCATATTTACTCAATGGAGACCTCTTATAATTTTCAACAAAGCTGTTAAATCACCTGTTGTTCTAAAGAGGGTGTTCCTACCTCCTCTTGTGTCTCTTTGTAACTGAAGTCCGAACTCCTGGTGCCATTCTCATTAATCTCCTTTTTGACTACTCCGTAATTAAAGAATCCCTACAATGTAGAAACAGACCCTTTAGCCCAAAAGGTCCACACCAACCCTCCAAAGAGTAACCCACACAGACCCTTTCCCCTACATTACCCCTGACTAATGCACCTAACCTATACATTCCTGGACAATGTGGTAATTTAGCATGGCCAATTCATCTAACCTGCATATCTTTAGACTGTGGGATGAAACTGGAGTACCCATTGGAAACCCATGCAGACACAGGGAGAACATGCAAACTCCATGCAAACAGTTGTCTGAGGCTGGAATCAAATCCAGGCCCCTGTTGGTGTGAGGCAGCAGTGCTAACCATTGAGCCACTGTGTCACCTCTTTGATATAACCTTGATATCTTCCTTTAGAAAGGTGCCTGAAGAAAATAGCGTGTCAGTGTTCAGTCAGTGATGGTCCATCATTGTTTGTAGTACCATTAGATAAGGTATATGGAAAGGTCCACCCTTTGAAATAATGAATCTTGGAGAACAATGAACTAATAAGACTAATGGAGTGGATTTGGATGCAATTAGATAAGACTTAAATAACCACAATAGTAACTATGTAATCACTAGATAATAAAAGACACAATTATGCCAGGACTGGCAAACATTTTTTCTCGAGAAGGGCCATGTAGGGTCACTAAAGCAGAGTAGAGCAGGTTGACATTGATTCTCAAGTGATGGCAGAGTTGCTAGCTGTTTTGTATCAGTCTCTGTTCCATATCCGGGTTATCGTATTGAATAGCATTTTCAATATTCAAACAGACAGTAATAGAGTCATCGAGTCATACAGCATGGAAACAGACCCTTCGTCCATCCAGCCTATGCTAACCATATTCCTTAAATAAACTAGTCCCACCTGCCTGCACATATCCCTCCAAACCTTTCCTATTCTTGAACTTATAATGTTGTAATGTTATATGTTATTTTATAAATGTTGTAATTGTATCTGCATCCATCACTTTCTCTGGCAGTTCATTCCACACATGAATCACTCTCTGTGTAAAACTGTTGCCTCTCATGTCCATGTTAAATTTTTCTCCTCTCATCTTAAAAGTCTGCCTCCTAGTTTTGAACTCCCCCACTCTAAGAAAAAGACCTTTGTCATTCACTTTATCTAAGACCGTCAAGATTTTATAAGTCTCAATAAGGTTGCCCCTCAACATCATCCTATACTCCAGTGGAAGAAGTCCCAGTCTTTCCAGACTATTTTTATATCTCAAACCCTCCATTCCCAGTAACATCCTGATGAATCCTGCTGAAGCTTCTTCAGTTTAATAATGTCCTTCCTACAATAGGGTGATCAGAACTGGCCACAGTACTCCAGAAGAAGCCTCACCAATGTCTTGTACAACCTCAACATGGCCTCCTCACTCCTACACTCAAAGGAATGAAAGCAAGCATGCTAAATGCCTTCTTCATCACCATGTCAACCTGTGTTGCAAATTTCAAACAATGATATATCTGGACCCTCTGTTTTATAACACTACCAAAGGCCCTACTTTTAATTATGTAAGTCCTGTCCTTATTTCTTTTACCAAAAATGCAAAACCTCACATTTATCCAAATTAAACTCCATCTGCCACTCCTCAGCCCATTGAACCAAATAATCAAGATCCCTTTGTAATGTTAGATAACCTTCTGTCTGTACACTATACCACCAAGCTTGGTGTCATCTGAAAATTTATTAACCATGTCTTCTATATTTTCATCCAAATTGTTTATCGAAATGATAAATAAAACTGGACCTAGTACACATCCTGGTGGGACATTGCTGGCAGCTTAGATAGAAAGGCTCAAAATCAATAGGTTTGGATAGCATCTGGACAAGAATGAATGGAAAAATTGTATTCTCTCAGCCCTTTACTCAGAGCTTCAATATTTCAGAAGAATAGTTTCCTTATCCTGGATGCTAACTTCTCCAGGTCCCATTTTAAAACAACAAAGAGGACAAATGAGAGTTCAGGAACTGTAGGCCTTCTGTCCATCAGGAAGACATTTGATAGGTTAATGGTCACTGGAAACAAGAGAGGACAACAGAACTTCATAACATGAATCATGAATAAAAATGTTGTGTCTAGCAAGTTTGATGTGACTTTTGTGTCTATCTCTAGGGGAGTGAATGGTAAACATCTGATAGCTTTCCAACAAATGTTTGATAAGATTTCTCACATGAGGTTATAACAATAATGGGACTTCATAATGTCAGTAGAAATTTGAAGTGTTGAATTAAGACTTGCTTTATAATCATTGTAGCTAAAGTCTACAGGGTATTGGATTGAATTAATAGAATAAATCAGTTTGAATCAATGGATATCATTTTGACAGTATACAGGCTTCTGGGAAGACCACTTCTGGTGTACTTTGTCCAGCTTGGCCCTCTGACACCTTTGGAGACAAAACAGCATTCAAAAAGATCCAGAAGAGAACTTCACAGATGATTCCTGAATTTAAGATCCTATGCAAGTCGGAGAGTCTTTTTCTATTTACTACAAAACCAAGTAAAATAAAAAAATACAGAAAGTGCTGGAGGGAGGTAGCAGGTCTAGCAGTATTTGTAATTAAAACAGAATTACAGAATTGTTATGGTGAAGAGACAGGCCATTTGGCCCATCATGCCTACACTGTTTCTATTACACAGTCTTCTCCCCATGTCCCTGCACAACAGTTCTATCCAAATTATCGTCTATTGTCCTCATGTAGGCCTCAACTGAACCCACCTCCACCCCATTTCTGGGTAGTGCATTCCACACCCTAACCACTCACCATTTTCTCACATCACCCTTGCTCCTTTTGCATATCACTTTACATCTATGCCTTCTCGGCTTTCTTCTCTTGCAATTGGAAACAGCTCCCCATCTACTCCATGCAGCCCGATCATGATTATGCAAACCTCTGTCAAAGTTCCTCTAAGCCTTCCTCTTCAACAGAGTTAATGTTTCGAGTTTGTCTCTTCATATATGCTGCCAGACCTGTGGGATTTCTCCGGCACTTTCTTTTTGCATTTCCAATCCCCAGCATCCACAGTATTTTGCTTTTGTAAGAGCAGATGAACTGATGGAGCCTTTCTGAGGTTGAGAAGCAAATGCAGATCTTAAGTGCACCAGCAGTACCTGACCACTTGGCTGTATTTTTCTTTTATTTATTCTTGGGATCTCGGTGTCACTGGCTGGGCTAACAGAACATCCATAAAGACTCTTACAAATTTTTATAGATGTACTGTAGAAAGCATCCTATCTGGATGCATCACTGCAAGAAACTACAGGGAGTTGTGAACACTGCCCAGTCCATCACACAAACCAGCCTTCCATCCATTGACTCCATCTATACGGCCTCCTGCCTCAGGAAAGAAACCAACATAATTAAAGACCCCTCCCACCCCAGTTATACTCTCTTCCACTCGGTAAAAATATAAAAATTTGAACACATGTGCGAACAGATTAAAAAACAGCTTCTTCCCTGCTGTTATCAGACTTGTGAATGGACCTCTTGAATGTTAATGTTGATCTCTCTCTCTGCACTTTCTTGGCAGCTGTAACATTGTATACAGCACTCTGTTCTGTTATCCAATACGATCTGCCTGGAAAGCAAGTAAGACAATACTTTTCACTGTACTTTCAACCACTTGACAATAATTAATTAAATCAAATCATTAATTGCCCATCTCTAATTGTCCAGAGAGCAGTTAAGAGTCAACCACATTGGTGTGGATCTGGAGTCACATGTAGTCCATCCAGGTAAGGATGGCAGTTTCCTTCTCTCAATGACATGAGTGAACCGGATGGTTTTTCCAATAATGAACAATGGATCCATGATCATCATTAGATTCTTAATTCCAGAATTTTTATTGAATTCAAATTCCACCATGTGCTCTGGCAGGATTCAAGCCCAGAACATTACCTCAGTCTCTAGATTAACAATCCAATGGTAATACCAGGAGGCCACCACCTCCCTCTATATGATCCTACCTTCATGATACAATCCAGTCAAAGAAGGTTGAAGGTCAGAGAGCCAGCTCAGACAACGGGAGCTCCAGAAACAATGGACACTGCTGCATCAGGTGAGGGAATGTGAGGTGCTGCAGTGCGGAGGTGATTTCAGTGAAATATTTTGCATCATTTATGGCTACCAGATGATCATTTTGAAGGGGATACGCCATTCTACACTATGGCCTGTGGCAAGGATGATTCTAGGGGAGGGGGCTGATATTAATTGAAGGAATCTTTATTGGCTTGCTACCAGGAGGCTATCTCCAGGGACCTGCCAGGGTTTGGCTGCAACACAGACCCCATCACTGTCAGTGAGAGTAAGAGGAAATTGTTCAATCACGCTGGAGTAGTACATTGGAAATCAAGCTCCATTTTCACCAGATTCATCACAAAATGTTAAAGATCTTAAAGTAACAAAATTGACCTACTTACATGATTTTCCCAAAATGATAGAATCAAAGGGTGTGGTACTGGAAAAGTACAGCCAGTCAGGCAACATCCGAGGAGTAGGAGGATGGACGTTTTGGACATAAGCTCCTTATCAGGAAGGTGGAGGGGGAAGAGGGCTGAAAGATAAATGGGGGGTGAGGTTGGGGCTGGGGGAAGGCAGGTATGCTGTCAATAGGTGAAGGGTAATTGTGATAGGTCGGAGGGGAGGGTGGAGTGGATAGGTGGGAAGGAAAATGGACAGCTACGACAGGTCAAGAAGGAAGAGCTGAGCTGGAGGGTTGGATCTGGGATGAGGTGGGGAGAGGGGAGATTTGGAAACTGGTGAAATCGATGTTGATCCCGCGTGGTTGCTGGGTCCCGAGGCGGAAGATGAGGCGTTTTTCATCCAGTTGATGGATGGCTTAGATTTGGCAGTGGATGAGGCCTAAGATTTGCATGTCCTGGGGGGAGTGGGAGGGGGAGTTGAAGTGGTCAGGCACAGGGCGGCGGGGTTGTTTGTGCGTGAGGATCAGAGATGTTCCCTGAACCGCTTTGCAATTTGGCACTGGTTCTTCAGATTATGGAGGACACCACATCAAAAGCAACAGAGATAGTAGATAAGGTGGGAGGATATGCAGGAAAATCTCCGCCAGATTTTTCAAATGATCCTTTAGGGCCTTGGATGGAGGTAAGGGGGTAAGGTGTGGACGCAGGTTTTACACCTCCTGCAGGGACAAGGGAAGGTGCCAGTACAGGGCATGGCACTAACGAGGGAGTCACAGAGGGAATGGTCTCTGTGAAATGCTGATGGGGGTGAAGAGGGAAATATATGTTTGGTGGTGGGGTCTGATTGTAACATGGTGGAAACGGTTGAGGATAATGCGCTGTATCTAGAGATTTGTGGGTGGAATGTGAGGACCAGTGGGGATATTGTCTTTGTTGCTGTTGCAACCCCCAACTAGAACAAGGATAGAAACCACTGCTCCCTGCGCCCCCCCCCCCCCCCCCCCCACCCCACACACACACACACACACACACAGAGGTGTGTATGGTGAAGGAGACATGATGGAGGGCATTGTTGACCATGTTGGGGGGATATTAAGTGGGGACCAAGTACCAAGTTTCTGTACTGAACCAGAATGACTATTTATTATAAGTAATTTTCTCTCACTACAGGTAAACAATTATAAACTGCTGACGTGTAATGCCACTAATTAAAATTCAAATCTCCTTTCAAACTTTCCCTTACATGCACACTGACAGATATACAGACAGGAAAAAATAAATGGAAAGATAGTTCAGTCATCTTTCTCCATAAATTCAGTTGAATTGGTTATTGCTGATCTAAATGTTTCTTCCCTTTTCCAGATGCTTCCGCTGATTTGTAAGAGGCACGGGGTGGCTGACAATTAATCACAGGCAAAAAGCTTACGTCGTTGACAACTAGTCACTAATCCATAGACCAGTTAACTTGATGTTGCCCCTCAGCTGTGTCTGTACACTGCCCTTCAGATCCTGTTCATCTGTAACCACTCTCGTTCCTGCTTGGTCAAACAGTGCTTTCTGGTGCTTGCCACAGGTGCCAGATTACCTGCTTTTAAAAGCAGGGAGACATTGTTTCAAAGTGCTGTTTTTTTTAAAAAAAAAAGTACTTTTCATTTCAGTCGATAACTATAAAACAAAACAAACATAAAAAAGAATTATCTTTGTAACACCCCCAAGTGGCCAACTGGCTGCCTTCCATTGACTTTCCTCTGGCCAATCGTTCCTCTTTGCCAATCTGCAAAGTTGGTTTCATAGGGCTGGTGCAATCCTGACCCACACATTTATATACAGACTCACCCTCACATTTATATACAGACTGGCCCTCACATTTATATACAGACTCACCCTCACATTTATATACAGACTCACCCTCACATTTATATACAGACTGGCCCTCACATTTATATACAGACTCACCCTTACATTTATATACAGACTCACCCTCACATTTATATACAGACTCACCCACACATTTATATACAGACTCACCCTCACATTTATATACAGACTCACCCTTACATTTATATACAGACTCACCCTCACATTTATATACAGACTCACCCTTACATTTATATGCAGACTCACCCACACATTTATATACAGACTCACCCACACATTTATATACAGACTCACCCTTACATTTATATACAGACTCACCCACACATTTATATACAGACTCACCCACACATTTATATACAGACTCACCCTCACATTTATATACAGACTCACCCACACATTTATATACAGACTCACCCTTACATTTATATACAGACTCACCCACACATTTATATACAGACTCACCCTTACATTTATATACAGACTCACCCTCACATTTATATACAGACTGGCCCTCACATTTATATACAGACTCACCCTTACATTTATATGCAGACTCACCCACACATTTATATACAGACTGGCCCTCACATTTATATACAGACTGGCCCTCACATTTATATACAGACTCACCCTTACATTTATATGCAGACTCACCCACACATTTATATACAGACTGGCCCTCACATTTACATACAGACTGGCCCTCACATTTATATACAGACTCACCCTTACATTTATATGCAGACTCACCCACACATTTATATACAGACTGGCCCTCACATTTATATACAGACTCACCCTTACATTTATATGCAGACTCACCCACACATTTATATACAGACTGGCCCTCACATTTATATACAGACTGGCCCTCACATTTATATACAGACTCACCCTCACATTTATATGCAGACTCACCCTTACATTTATATGCAGACTCACCCACACATTTATATACAGACTCACCCTCACATTTATATACAGACTGGCCCTCACATTTATATACAGACTCACCCTCACATTTATATACAGACTCACCCACACATTTATATACAGACTCACCCTCACATTTATATACAGACTGGCCCTCACATTTATATACAGACTCACCCTTACATTTATATGCAGACTCACCCACACATTTATATACAGACTCACCCACACATTTATATACAGACTCACCCTTACATTTATATACAGACTCACCCACACATTTATATACAGACTCACCCTTACATTTATATACAGACTCACCCTCACATTTATATACAGACTGGCCCTCACATTTATATACAGACTCACCCTTACATTTATATGCAGACTCACCCACACATTTATATACAGACTGGCCCTCACATTTATATACAGACTGGCCCTCACATTTATATACAGACTCACCCTTACATTTATATGCAGACTCACCCACACATTTATATACAGACTGGCCCTCACATTTATATACAGACTCACCCTCACATTTATATACAGACTCACCCTTACATTTATATGCAGACTCACCCACACATTTATATACAGACTGGCCCTCACATTTATATACAGACTCACCCTTACATTTATATGCAGACTCACCCACACATTTATATACAGACTCACCCTTACATTTATATACAGACTGGCCCTCACATTTATATACAGACTCACCCTTACATTTATATGCAGACTCACCCACACATTTATATACAGACTGGCCCTCACATTTATATACAGACTGGCCCTCACATTTATATGCAGACTGATCCCCACATTTGTATACAGTCTGACTTTCACATTTATATACACACTAACATATTTATGTACACAGTGATGCATAAAGCCACTTGAATGTACACACAGACAAGCAGAGAGTTTTCAAAATGATAGACAATGAAGTGAATGGAAGATAATGAGGAATGATGACTAATTTAGTAATGTAACTGTTTTGACCGAGGGATTTCAGAGAGCTAGGGGAAACATAAGGTCATTGTTCCTGGATGTTGCATTAATAACAGTTTAGACAGTGTAGCAGATCAAAGCTGAAAAGGTCAGAGAAGAAGATGGAGTGACAGCCCAGTAGGAAGTCATAGGAACACAGGAATGGTTGTCAAAGAAAGGACACAATCTATCCAGTTCAACTTCTGCTGCGAGAGGGCAACGGATTTGACTATTATAGTGCTTGTATTTAATGATATGTATGTGCCTATGGCAAACACAAATATGGAGCAAAGATAAGCACAGTGATGGACAGCCTTGACAACCACAAATACAAAGTGAATATTACAATTGAGGACTGAATAGAAATGTTCAGACAAGAGGTCACGCAAATTCTGCTTGGGTTTCCCAATGCGCAGGAGATCACCCTGTGAGCATTATACTGTATATTAATTAGGAGGAAACGTTACTTATTTCAGTGCCTGACTTTTTGGATGTCAAGTTTTTTATGCGTTTGCTCATTCATGCATATTTTGTTGTTTTTTTCACTGTCCTATTTTACTGTTATCTGTTCTCTCAATGTCCTTTTACTGTTTTGCTTTCTTATTTCTCAGAATTAAAAAAAATCCTTTTTAATATTTTTTATAAAGCTGTTTTCTGGACAGAGAAATTGATTAATGGGCTTTGGATTTTTACAAACTTCTGTTACTCTGACTTATTAATTGCCTGCTTCTCTCTCAGTTCCTAGATCTAGTTACATTGGAAATTGGCTACTGTGCAGAAGGAAGCCATTCAGCCCATCATGTAGGCTAGTCCTCTTCCCACCCTTACGGTGTAGCGCTGCAACGTTTTTGTTTCAGCTACTTGTCCAATTTCCTCAGAAAGGTCTGTTGGATTTGCTTCCTCTCAGACAGTGCTCTCCAGGTCTGAGGAAATCATTTCATTGAGAGTGAGGAGGGTGGGAGAGAGTGAGAGCAAGTGGTGAGAGAGTGAGAGTGAGGGGAGAGAGTGAGAGTCAGGGATGAGAGGGAGGGAAGAGAAAGAGATAGAGAGAGTGAGGCGGGAGAGAGTAAGAGGGAGGGGGTCAGTGAGAGTGAGGGAAGAGAGAGAAATTGAATGTGAGACGGGAGAGAGAAGAGAGAGAGTGAGAGTGAGGGGGTAAGTGAGAGTGAGGGGGTAAGTGAGAGTGAGGGGAACAAAGGATAGTACAGGAACAGGTCCACCAAGACTACCCTGACACCTGATGCCTTACTAAACTAAAAACCTTTCATTGCTCTGTGGTCCATATCCCTCTTTTTCCTGCCTACTCATCAATCTGTCAAGATGGCTTTTAAACATTGCTCTTGCATTTGTTTCTACTCCTCCTCTGGCAATGCATTCCAGGCACTTACCACCCTCTGTGTAAAAAAACCTGCCTCAGATAGCTCCTTTAAACTTTCCCCCTTTTACCTTAATCCTATTCCCCCTAGTAATTGACATTTCTACTCTGGGATAAAAGGACTCCATTCTATGCATGCCTCTCATAATTTTGGAAACTCCCATCAAGTCATCCCTCAGCCTCCAATGTCCAAGTGAAAACAAACGAAGCTTGTCCAATCTCTCCTCATGGCTAATACCCTCCGAACTAGGCAACATCCTGCTAATTTTCTTCTGTACCTCCTTCAAAGCCTTCACATCTTTCTGGTCATGTAGTGACCAGAACAGTAAGCAATACTCCAATTGTGACCCATCTAAAGTTTTATGCAGCTGCATTATGATTTGCCAATTTTTATCTGCTATACACTAACCAATGAAGGGAATTATGCCATATACCTTATTCATTTATGTTGATGCTTTCAGGGAACTGTGGATGTGTACACCTAGATCCCTCTCTATTTGGATGTTACTAATGGTTCTGTCATCTACTATATACTTCCTCCTGCATTAGATCTTTCACAGTGCATCAGCTCATATTTGTCGGGATTAAACTTCCATTTCTCCGCCAAAGTCTCCAATCTATCTATATCCTGCTGTATCCTCCAGCAATCCTCCTATCTGAGGCTACCCCAACCTTTGTGTCATCCACAAACTTACTAATCACACCAGCTATAATCTCCTCCAAATCATTGTTACATAAAATACAAGCAAAAGGGGTTCTAGCACTAATCCCCTGCAGAATACCACTGGTCACAGATCTCCAATCAGAAAAATACCCTTCTACCGCTACTTCTATGACGAACCCAGTTCTGTATCCATCTTACCAGCTCATCACAGATCCTATGAGGCCTCTCCTTTCATATAAGTGTGCAATGAGGGACCTTGTTAAAGGCCTTGTTAAAACACAGATAGACAACAACTACCACCCTGCCCTCATCAAAGATCTTTGACACTTGCTCAAAAAACTCAAGTCTGTGAGACAGGAACCTTCCCCACATAAAGTCATGCTGCCTGTTACTAATACATGCATATTTTCCCAAATGTGATTAAACTCTTTCCCCAACAATCTTCTTCAATAACTTCCCTACCACTGACATGAGGCTCACTAGCAGTAATTTCCTGGATTATCTCTGTTGCCCTTTTTAAACAAAGGAACAACATTAGCTATTGTCCAGTCCTCGGGACCTCTCCTGTGACTAACCAGGATACAAAGCTTTCACATGAGCACCCAGCAATTTCCTCCCTTGATTCCCTCAGCATTCTCGGATAGACCATATCAGGTCCTGGGGACTTATCCACCTTTAATGATTTTCAAAGGATCCAACGTCTTTTTAGAATTGATTTACCATAATTTGGAATAGAGAGAGAGAGTGAGGGAAGACAGAGAGAGAGAAAATAAGAGTGAATGGGAAACTTAGAGTAACGGGTGAGAGAGAGAGAAAGTGAGAGAAGAAAGACATCATGACAGGAGAAGACGAATAAATTAGATTGAGTGGGAAGACAGAGAGGGGAAAGAGTGCTAGTGAGAGGGAGGAGTATGAGAGTGAGGGGAGAGAGAGTGAGGGCAGAAAAAGAGTGAGAGTGAAGGAGGGGTGAGAGTGGGGAAAAAGAGAGAGTGGAGGGATAGTAAATGAGAGAGTGAAGGTAGAGAGAGTGAGAGTGAAGGGAGAGAGAATGAAAGGAAGTCAGGAGATGGAGTAAGGGGAGATCATTTGAGTAACAGTGAGGGGAGTGATGGATAATGAGAGTTAGAGGGAGAGAATGAGTGTGAGGGCAGAGAGGACAGGTAAGGGGAGAGAGAGTGTGAGCATGAAACTGAGAGGAAATTGAGTGAAGGGATAGGGAGTGGGAAAGAAGAGAGAGACAGAGATTTTCAAGTGGGGAGAGTGAGGGGATGGAGAGACACAGAGGGAGGGATGAGAGAATGAAAGTGAGGGTGGAACAAATGCAGGTGAGGGCAGGGAGAGACAGGGCATGGGAAAAATTGTATGAGAGGAAAGGGTGTGAGGAGCAGCGACAGCAAGAGAGAAGGACAGTGAGAGATAGGAGAAAAGTGAGAGAGGGGTGAGAACTTGAGAACAACAGAGAGGGAGAGAGTGAGAGAAGAGGGAGAGTGAGCCAGAAGAAGACAGCATGAGCGGGTGTGGAAGAAACTAAAACAGGGTCAATGTGTTAGATTGGGTGTTAGAATGTGTGTATGTGTGTGAGTGTGTGTGAGTGAGTGAGTGTGTGTGAGTGAGTGTGTGAATGTGAGTGTGAGTGAGTGTATGTGTGTGAGTGAGTGTGTGTGTGAGTGTGTGTGAGTGTGTGTGTGAGTGTGTGTGTGTGAGTGAGTGTGTGTGAGTGAGTGTGTGTGTGTGAGTGTGTGTGAGTGAGTGTATGTGTGTGTGAGTGAGTGAGTATATGTGTGTGAGTGAGTGCATGTGAGTGTGTGTGAGTGAGTGTGTGTGAGTGTATGTGTGTGTGTGTATGTGTGAGTGTGTGTGTGAGTGTGAGTGTGTGTATGTGTGTGTGAGTGTGTGTGTGTGAGTGTGTATGTGTGTGAATGTGTGTGTGAGAGTGTGTGTGGGTGAGTGTGTGTGTGAGTGTGTGAGTGTGTGTATGTGTGAGAGTGAGTGTGTGTGTGTGTGACAGTGTGTGTGTGAATGTGTGTGTGAGAGTGTGTGAGAGTGTGTGTGGGTGAGTGTGTGTGTGTGAGTGTGAGTGCGTGTGAGTGTGAATGTGTGTGTGAGTGTGTGTGTCAGTGTGTGAGTGTGGGTGTGTGAGTGAGTGTGTGTGTATGTGGAGTTAGTGAGTTTGTGTGTGTGAGAGTGAGTGTGCATGTGTATGAGTGAGTGAGTGTATGTGAGTGTGTGTGTGTGAGTGAGTGTGTGTGTATGAGTGAGTGAGTGTATGTGAGTGTGTGTGTGTGTGAGTGAGTGTGTGTGAGAGTGTGTATGCGTGAGTGTGTATGTGGGTGTGTGTGTGTGAGTGTGTGTGTGAGTGAGTGAGAGTGTGTGTGTGTATGTGTGTGCATGAGTGAGTGTGTGTGTGTGAGTGTGCGTGTGTGAGCGTGTGTGTGAGTGAGTGTGTGTGTGTGTATGTGTGAGTGAGTGAGTGAGTGTGTGTGTGTGTATGTGTGAGTGAGTGAGTGTGTGTGTGTGAGTGTGTGCGTGAGTGTGTGTGAGTGTGTGTGCGTGGGTGAGTGAGTGTGTGTATGTGTGAGTGAGTGAATGTGTGTGAGTGAGTGTGTGTGTGTGAGTGAGTGTGTGTGTGTGTATGAGTGAGTGAGTGTGTGTGAGTGTGTGTGTGTGAGTGAGTGTGTGTGTGTATGAGTGAGTGAGTGTATGTAAGTGTGGGTGTGTGTGTGAGTGAGTGTGTGTGTATGAGTGAGTGAGTGTATGTGAGTGTGTGTGTGTATGTGTGAGTGAGTGTGTGTGTGAGTGTGTGTTTGTATGAGTGTATGTGAGTGTGTATGTATGAGTGAGTGTGTGTGTGTATGGTGGTGTGTGAGTGTATTAGTGTGTAAGTGTTTGTGTGTGTGCACGTGTGCATGTGAGTGTGAGTGGATGTATGGGTATATGTGGAGATGAGGATGTGTGTGAGGAGTGATAGTAAAGGGTAAGTGAAATTATGTGTTAACTCTTGAGAGAACCAGACACTGCTCTGTCATCTCTTTCCACCTCTGTCTCTGATTTCCTCTCACAACCCAATTAAGAAAGCCGGCTGGAAGAGGAGGAGTGCCCTGCTTCTGGCCTTCACTCTCAGGCATATTCCATCTTGGAGCATGCATCACTGGGGCAAAAGCAAGGTCAGTGTTACTTAATCTCAGTAGTTTAGTATGGGGTCAAGCCACACCCCTGTCCTCACAATTAGGGCTTGAAGCCTCATCTGTATCTTTTTGAATCCGCGAAATTGAAAAGAAATAAAAGCTTCAGTGGTTAACTCTGCTGTGTGGCATTTTTAATGATTATTTTTTATTAAATGCTAGCTGATTTAAATGATCTATGCACTGCTTTGGAATTTTGCTTTTAAATTTATGTTTATTGTTGTGTCAAAGCTTCCTTATATGAAAATTGCTGTCCTGTCACTGTCCACTAACCCAACCCTCCCAAACCACTCCAAGTGCGAGAAAATTGTAAAAAAAAGTGCCTCCCTTTTAAAAAATCTGGACACGCGTGTTTTATAGATGTTACCAGACTTGCTGCCTTCTGTTTGTTCTCTGCTCTTGTTAGTGGTTTACGATTGTGGATAAGAGGTCAGAGTCTGACCACTATAGATGTCGGAAGATAACTTCTGAAGGCCAGTGGTGTGGCCATGTACTGATAAATCCAGAGAGAGAGGAAGTGATCACAGAGCCACTGTGCAGAATCTGACCATCATTTCAGCTCCAATTTCTCGTGACACATTTCTACCTTTTCCCTGTAACTCTGAACATTGTTTCCATTTATATAATCATCAAATACCCTCTCTAATACCTCAAGCACACTATCAGGCATTGCATTTCAGACTCTAAGTACTTGATGTCTAAAGAAAAGTTTTTCCACTTGCATTTGTTTCTTTCACAAAACACTTCACAAGTGTATCCTTTGATTCTTGATCCATTTACAGGTGGGAACAATTTCTCCCTGTCCACGCTGTCCAGATCCTTCATGATTTTAAGATCTCAGATCAAAACTCCCATCAGCCTTCTCTTCACCAACGACAAACAATCTCATTTCTCCAATCTAGCTTTATGTCTGGAGCGTCTCATTCCTGGAATCATTCTTTTAATGCTCTTCTGCACCCTCTCCAATGCATTCACCATCCTCTCTAGAGTGTGACACCCAGGTCTGTGCACCAACATCCAAACCTTTCCCTCAAGCCCCACCTGTTCTTGGATTCTATGTCCTTGTTTATGAAGCGAAGAATACTTCATGCTTTATCAACAGCTTTCTCTGCACCGTAAATGTTTTTATTTTTAAATGTATCATCTCATACTTCTTATTAAATTTTACTTGCCAACTCTCTGCCCACTCCACCAACTTGGCTATAATCCTTTTGAAGTTCGGCTCTGACTTCTTCACAGTTTAGAATTCTCTGAAGTTTTGCAGTGATCTCAAAATTGAAATTGTTCCCTACTGCACCAAGATCTAGGCCATTTATATTTCAAGAAAAGCAAGGGTCCCCACACTGACCCCTGGGGAACTCCACCACAAATCTTCTTCCAGCCTGAAAAAATAGCCATTATCAATTAAAACATAAGAGCAGAAGCGGGCCATTCAGCCCATCAACTCTGTTCTGCTATTCAAGAGATCGTGACTAATCTGATAATCCTCAACTCTATTTTTGTGCCTTTTCTCATAAGCCTTACTGATTAAAAATGTGTCTTTTATGACAACAACGACAAGCAAACAAAAAAATACAGAACCAGATTTAAAAATATACAGAGCCAGATAGCTATACATCGACAATTTTAACAGCTGTCTGTTAACTCTGCAGAGCTGACCCAATACATTGACTTGGCAAGGTGCCGCATATAAGGGTTGCCTGAATAGCTTTCACATATTCCCTTTATACTAAACTTCGCCAACTCTTATCACATCTCAAGGTCAAGAACTGGGAACATTCGGCTGTTGATATAAAGCTTATGTTTTCCCTGACTCTTGCTGAATCTGACTGTTTTTGCATGACTTGCAAGGCCAAGCTGTCTGCTTGCATAATCCAGCAAAGTCAGGCTGTCTACTTAAAATTTTAGCAAAGTGTTAGTTTTATCAAAATGTTAGATTAGCAAATTATTCTCTTTCAGATTTCACAGTAAGTGTTAATTTTGCTAATTTTCCATAACATCTCCCCCTTTTTGGCATTTTATGACAATGACAAGCAAACAAAAAAATACAGAACCAGATAAAAAAATATACAGAGCCAGATTGCTATACATCGACGATTTTAACAGCTGTCTGTGTTGTAAGGAGCACTTGAAATGGTCCCAGCCACCTCTTCGCCTTCCAGCTTTTCCTCCTGAAGTCTTTCACCACTATCCAGTCTCCAGGTTCTAGATCATGTAGCTTCCCTTCTGCTGGTTGGGGTAGTGCTGCTTTCATTTGATTCTGTATTTCAGACAAAAGTATAGAGAGTTTTATACAGTAACCCAACATCTCATCCTCACAGTGGCCTGTTATCTGTCTTACTTTAGGTCTTGGGCCAATTCCTGTGTTGGGCAGCCTACCAAACAAAATCTCAAACGGGCTAAGATTAGCTCTTCCTCTCCTCCTAGATCTCATATACATTAGCACAATCAGAAGTGCCTTTATCCATGCCACCCCTAGTTCCTCACAACATTTTGTCAATTTATTTTTTTAAGGTAGCATTTTCTCTTTCCACTGTCCCACTTGCTGGGTGGTAGGCACAGTGTTGTCTCATTTTCATTCCTAAATAATCACTGATCTGCTGTAAGGCATTATTGACAAATGGTGTCCCATTGTTGCTACTAAGCCTTTCAGGGATGTCCCATCTCGGAATTATCTCCGTTAGCAAAGCCTTGGCTACTGCACTGGCATCCTGTTTAGACGTGGGGAATGTTTCCACCCATTTGGAAAACATATCAACTATTACCAGACAATACATTTTCCCTCCACTGGGTGTTAGTTCAATAAAATCCATTTGTAAATGTTCAAAGGGTTTTTTTTTTCGGGTTGGGGGTGTGCTGCCTGACTCATCTGTATTCCCCTCCCCACAGTATTAGTGGCACAGATAACACATGGTTCACAATATTTCTGGGAGTAATGAGTAAATCCCTTAGTGTACCAGTGTGCCGAAATACTGTCGTACATCCTCCCTTTTGATACGTGGTCCTTTCCATGTGTCAGTTTGACATAGAATGGGAATAACGATCGTGGTAGACAGGGTATACCATTGGGGCCACACCATACGCCTTCCCTCACGCTACACCCTGTTTTTATCCACTCATGCTTTTCTTCCAGAGTGGCCTGCGACTGTAACTCCTGTACATCTGCTTTTGGGGTACAAATTTTTGTCATACTCATGTCAAACTAATCACTTGGCAGCTGCTGGGCTGCCGTTCTTGCTGTTGAGTCTGCCCTTGCATTGCCTTGGGAAATAGAATCATTATTTTTCGTGCGGGCTTCACATTTACACACAGCAATTGATTTAGGCAACAGGACCGCTTCCAGGAGGTCAGAAATCAGGCCATGGTGTGTGATGGGCTTTCCAGTGGAGGTCAAGAACTCCCTGTGTTTCCACAGGGTTCCAAAACCATGTACAACCACAAATGTGTATCTGCTGTCGGTGTAAATATTCACTGTTTTTCCCTTAGCCAACGTACAGGCCTCAGTCAAGGAAATCAGCTCTGCTGCTTGCGCTGACAGATGAGAAGGGAGTGATCCCACTTTGACTATCTCGTGGGTAGTTACCACAGCATACCCAACACAATTCTGGCCTGTCTCCTTCCTTCTGAATGCTGACCCATCCACAAAAACTCCATATCCGGATTCTAAAGTGGTGAATGCTGCAAGTCTAGTCTGGGGCTGCAAATTATTAGCGACACAATCATGTGGGTGTCCATCTCCTTCTGTGGGGAGAAGGCTCGCAGGGTTAAGGACGTTACATCGCTTTATTGTAATGTGAGGCATCTCCAATAACACAGTATTATATCGGAGCCAACATGCGTGCGGTCTTTTGCTCGGAAGGCAGTAAGGATACTGCGTGTGGGACCAGTAGGGTTAACTCACCATAGCCGACTATGTCCTTGGATGCTACAACAGCCTTTTCAGCTGCAGCCACAGCTCACAGGCATTTAGGCAATCCTGCTGCTACGGGGTCTAGTTTAGCTGAAAAATAAGCTACTGGACTCAATTTTCCCCATGATCCTGCAACAGCACAGAGGTCATGCATCCATGTTTCTCATCTACCGTTTGTACAAAAGGCTTGTTTGGGTTTGGAACCCCCAGCGTAGGTGTAGTTTGGAGCGCCTTTTTCAATTCAACAAGGGCACTCTCCGCCTCTGGGGTCCACTGCAACAGACTCTGGTTCTGCAACCCTTTTCCATGGGCTATGTCACTTAGGGGCGCCTCAAGTGTTGCGTAATATGGGATAAACATCCCACAGTAGGAGCACATGCCCAAAAAGGATAGTAATTGTTTCTTCGTGTGAGGCTTTGGAATTTGCTGGATTGCTTGAACTCTGTCTTGACCAATGGCCTTCCCTTGTTCAGATATTAAGTGACCTAAGAACTTCACCTGTTGTTGCACAAATTGTAGCTTTGTGAGACTGGCTTTGTGCCCTTCGCGCGCTAGATGGCAGAGCAACGCAAGAGTTGTTCCTTTGCTGGTGGCGCTATCAAGCAATCATCTACATACTGCAAAAGCGCTGACCCCGGGGTTAGAACAAGAGTCTCCAGACTCCTGTGTAGAGCCTCACTATATACGGTGGGGGACTCACAGTAACCTTGGCAAAGTCGCGTGAAGGTATATGATTTGCCTCTGAATGAGAAAGCAAATCAGAATTGACTATCTGGGTGCACTGGTAACACTAAAGAAGGCATTTGCTAAATCCACAACAGAGAACCATTTACTGTCTGGTGGAATTTGAGCTAATATAGTATAGGGGGTTGGGAACATTTGGGGTGCGCGGGACAACAGCGCAATTGACTGCCTGCAGGTCTTGAACAAACCTCCATTCCTCCGGATCACCAGGAATGCTTGCCTTTTTGACCAGAAAAATGAGGGTTCTCACCGGTGAGTTTTCACAGGGGATTATCACTCCAACCTTTAGGAGGGATCCAAAGACTGGAGTAATTCCTTCTATGGCCTCGGGTTTTGTGCTCCGCAAGGACCATGCTCAGACTTCGGGGTTATTCCTATGGGTTCACAGCTTCATATGAGCCCCACATCATGTTTTGCCTTTTGCCCACAACTCAGTAGGGACCATTTTTAATCTTGGGTCCGAGACTTCTCTCTTCGGGAAACGCCAGACTATCCCCCTAGGCTCTTCAGGGCTAGTGGGGGTTACCTGGACTGTCCTATCTGCCTGAGTTAGCCAATTTAATCTCTTCCTATTTGTCCGCATATCTGCATTGAAACAGACACCCACATCGTCCCCGAAGACCCTACTTTTCAATCTCTGTGCCTTTAGCACCCATGGTCCCAAATCCTGCCACCTGTCACCAGCTGCCTTCGCCAGTGACACGTGAGGAGCGGAGCCTTCCACATCAAAAAGATAGGGTCTGCTTGCTATCACAGATACCTTCGATAAGTTCACATTGACTGCACATCTGTGACCACTCCAATAAAAATCACACAATAACAACTGATCTGGTTTAACCAATCTCCTGAACCAATCCCTCTCATATGATTTGTCAGGGCCATCGTGGCATATGTGTGCTGTGCAGTGCAGCATATCCCCAGTGAGAAAATCGGTGTTAATGGGATTAACATGGTAACTTGCTTCCAGGGCGAGTGAATCGCTTACTGAACTTATCGCTCTCTGGCTTAATCGCCACTCAGACATACATCAGGGGTCATGGGTCATATTTTACAGCTTGCACGGGTAAATCTTCCCTTTAAATTACCTGCAAGCCCGTCGGGGTACTGAGCAAATCCAACCCCAGTCTCCTTATGAGATCCTAAGCCATCAGATTTAAAGGACAGAATTCCGATAACAAAAATGAGAATTGGAATGTTTCCCCATTTTGCACATCACGGGTGCTGTAAATCTCTCTTGTATCATGACTCCTGATGCACCCATTGAGTTCAGGAACCTTCCACTCACCTTTATTTGCGTCGACTGTCTGAACTGGCTTAATTTAAGGACTGAATATGTTGCCCCTATATCTAGCAAAAAGGTAACTGGCGTACTTTCCACATGTAACATAGAGGTGGGCATTGACTTACACGCCTCATCATTGTACTAAACATATAGTCCACACTTTGCAATCTCAGTGCTCAACATAGAGGTGGGATATGTTTCAGTGCCCATAAGGTTAGTAGAAGAGATTAGCATAAGCAAGTCTTTGTTTCCAAGCATAAAGGACAGAGGCTTACCAGTACCTTGTGGACTACCACCTCCACCTCAGCCTTCCCCTGTCAGTTACCTTGCTGTCCAGCCTCCAGGGCCAATTGAGGCTGTCTGTGTGGGCACTGCCTCGGCCAGTGGTCTATTGCTCCGCAAAGCACTCGCCAGATCTACCTCTGCCAGCCCCTCTTCCTCTCTCTTTTCCCACAGCACCTCCCCCCAACAGCTGGGTGACCATCTGCACCATAGTAAGCTGAGCTTTATGAGCTTGCTGTTCCATCTTTAGTTTCTGCTTGTCCTTCTCTTGGGCCAGCAATTTTTCAGCATGTATCGCATGTTATTCTATCAAATCCAGCTTCCCCATGTCCCAGGTAATACTTGTGTCCTTTACTTTCTTCACTATTTCGTCCTTCATTCCATTGATGAAGCTGTTCCTCAGGTGAGCCTCATACGGCGTGATTTCTGCCGCCGTTATGTCCTCGGGTGGTCTCACTCCACTACGGGTGGTATGGACTTCAGTGAGACGCGTAAGGTACTGGGACACTGTCTTACCTTCTCGTTGTTTACACATTTCCAATTTTGGTCATGTCCATTCGCACTGGGAACGCCTCCCTACAGGCGGTTGCCAACACTGCACAAAATCATGAAAGTCTCTGTTCTGCTCTGCTTGTGGGTTGGCTACTCTGGCATGGACGTTTATGGCTGGCCAGTTACACTTGAGTTTGGTGACATCAACGCCCAGTTTTCATCCCAGGAGACGTCTCATTTCATGCGATGTGGGACGGAACTCGATACAGAACTTTGTCACTTCTTCAGCAAACTTATTACCTCTAACCCTGCATGGGTCAGGCAACTGCCCAAAGGCACTTTCCAAATCCTTCATGGTGGACCAACATCAAGTACCCTTCTGGACCTGCAACTTCAACCATTGGTGCTTGCAGAATCACCTGGTTAGGTGATCGTACGCCAGTACCCTCACTGTCTGACTCATCATCTGTCATGGGGGTGATCGCGAATAGGCCTTGGATGCCTTTCCATCTTGGAGTGGCTGTCCTTCTTTTGGCCTTCTTGCTTCGATCTGCTGCGGGTACGAGATGCTATCGGTGATCCAGCAGACCCTGAGGCGGCAGCCACTGACTTGGAACCTTCACCAGGTGGATCTGTGGGTCTCAGAGGGCAGCCATCACGGTCAGGATCTGAAACAAACTTAAGACACTGTACAGTTTCATTAGGTTGTTTTCCGTGCGCGTCTGCATGTGCGCTGGTGTTTGTACACGTATTTGATCTATCCTTTACTTGAGATTTCCTTTCCCTGATATCAGCCTCAGCCTTCCAGATGTTATAAGCACTCCAATTCACAGGTTCTATTTTCCCCTTCCGTTTCTCCTTCTCTCTCTCCAAACGTGATCTCAATATTTCCAACTGACTTTTACTAAAACATCCCTCCGCCGGAAAACCACATTCCTTGATCCACAATTCTAACTGCCTTACAGACTCTGGACCATAATGATTTAACATGTACTGTATGTTTGGTTGGCCATTTTCCAAGTCCTCTGTGGACCTTCTTTTGTTTGCTCTTGCTGGAGCCCATTTTCAGTGTTACTGGAAAAGTCTTCAGCTTTCTCTCTCTCTCACGGTACCGTTATCTTTTTCCTTTTGACTTGCTTTTTACCTCTGGAGGTCCCCTCTCACATTAGGCACGTCCACCTCAATGCCTTGGTTTTCGTAAACCAAGAAACCACGTGCCCGGTACATCTTTAGTGAGTCCAAATGGTGGCTCCAAGTCTAAAACCACCCTTAAACATGCTGTCTCTTAAACACTCTAGAGACGGCAATCCCCTTCCCTTGGGTTTTACACGAATACCGCGCGAGAGTTCACTGGACCCTCTTCCTGCTTTATTTATTCTCTTAGAATTAATCTCTACATAGGATTACTTAAGCCATGACTCTTACCATGACCCTATTCTGTTTGGAGCCTGGGGCGCTGGGGCGATCCACAGATTCCCAGTCCTCACACGCAAAGGGGCCAATTTAGCGCTCGAGATGAAGTGAAAGTCCTTCAAGGCGCTGGCATCTGTGCCTCCTGGGAATCTTCAGAATCCCATCTAGTCTCCTGTGGTGATGTCATTTCCTGTGATTATGTCATTTCCTGTTCTTTTTTGCAGGGGGTGGTAGATGGGGTCTAACTCGATGTGTTTGTTGCTAGAATTCCAGTTAGAATGCCAAACTGAGATGCACAAGAATTCCGAGAGGCATGGCATTTCAACCGGAGCTCTATCAACAAATACATCGAGTTAGACCCCATCTACCATACCCTGTGAAAAAGAACAGGAAATGACTTCACCACAGGAAATGACACCACCACAAGAAATGACAACACCCACCCAAAGAAACCCAAACATATAAGTTGAAAGCAGGAATCATGTACAGTGCTTCCTCTGAGGCCCACTGAAGATGTTACTCAGTAGGGTGATTAAACGTCTGGAAATGAACCTTCCAACTCAACGAGCAAATCTACATCCAGAACCTCAACCTGAGCAACAAATCTTCTTGAAACTCACTGTTTATCTCTTCTTTTGTACATTACGGTTATGCAGTTTTGTTGAAGAACATTTGCAGTCTCATGTCAATTGACTATCGTGTTAATCAAATGCAAAAATTAAACATACGATCTATCAAGCCAGGTTTCACCTGTGATCTGACTTGTTTGATATTACTGTCATAGAGTCATAGAGCTGTATTGATAACATTTGTCTTTACCTGTTAAAACCATAATAATCCATCCCCCTTGACACTAGGACCATTGATTAAATCTCATTGTTTCTATGACCAGATTCTTTTTGCAATTAAGTATTTACTGTGAATCTTGACTAATACCTCAAACCCACTTATATTTTCTTCTATACCCTATTTCATGAGGATTTCATTGGCTATAAGTCAACTGTGTGCAGAAATGGACTGACCCAATGTCTTTAACCCTTTTGCATGCAACACTGATGAAGTCCTGTACCTCTGGAACTATTGCTTCCAGACCTTCCTCTATTGGCCTCCTTGTGGACCCTCGGCATTCTCAAAGTAGCAATGACAATATCTTGACTGGAACTGCCGCCCTGATTGATTATTGTAACAGATTGACCTGGGTAAGTGCTGTGATCTTTTGTTTTTCCTTTCTGTGTTTGAAGTCTGTTTTCCTGTTAGATTCAACTGTCTCTGATATCCTTCTTCTGTCTGACAGACTCTTTCTTGTTTTCTCATGTGCCTCATGAATTGTGATCTGACTTCAATTCAATGATTTTGAAGGTTCTGTCACTGTCACCTAGCTTTAAGTGAATATTGTTGCAGTGAGTACTCTCTCTTGTTTCTTTGGGCTTTTTAGTGTGTCCATCTGTATTTTTTGAGGCCTGTTCTCTATTTAACGACATTGCTGGTATTATTAATCTCCAGTACTCATAGCTTATACTTATCTTAGCTTTTGCCTTCTGAAAATTAATAAAATTATAACTAGACTGGACTAACAGAGATAAGGAATGGAAAAGTCCTACGCCCTGTGTGACATGAACAATTGGGAGAAATGTGGGGAAGTACGGCAAGAACGAAGACTGACGAAACCAGGTTCTCAACATATTTCCAAGTTTCCCTTCCAGGATTCCATGGTGAAACCAGAATCTTCACCTTATTTCCACAAATATGAATCCATTAATATCCCAACTCGTTCCATTTTCATGAAGCTTGCAATTCTTCCCTCCTCTCCCAAGAAACTGGACAGGGACAATTCCTGACTTCTTTGAGCAAATGTGTGGAAATAATAAAACTGGCCCGTCGCATCATTAGGGAAGGCAAAGCAATAAATAATGTAAACATGCCCAGATAGGACGGGTGCAAAGGCAGGTTGTAAAAAGAGAGGTTAGGACTGGGGAGAGATAAACAATCAAACTTAAATGCAGACTTAAATAAATTGAGCAAATTCTTAGATCCAAAGATCAAGGGAAGAGTAAATAAAAATGCGGATACTGTAAATGAGAACCATCAACAGAAGTTGCTGGAAAAGTTCAGCCGGTCTGGCAGCATCTGTGAAGGGAAATCAGAGTTAACGTCCAGTGACCCTTCCTCAGAACCGAAGGACCTGAAACATTAACTCTGATTTCTCTGCACAGATGCTGCCAGACCTGCTGAGCTTTTCCAGCAACTTCTGTTTTTGTTTTTTGATCAAGGGAAGAGCGTCAGAGACAGATTACAAAATACAGAGTGAGGATGTGGTTGTGTTCCCCAGTTATTTGTGGAATCTAAGCAAGTTTCCTTTAATGACTTGGTAAAGTGGTAAAGTGATTGAATTTCACCCTCTCAGTGGAATTCGAATAGATGCTTTCTATTAAGAAAAGAAAATTAGTAATAGAAAGAGTTTGGAGTAGAAACAGTAATTCATTCAAGAACTAAACTCTGGTGTAATACTCACTTACAGCTTGCAAATAGCACAGATTGTAAACTGCAGCTGCAAACAAGCTGCTCTCAGTTTGTTAGATTGTCAAAGAACTATAACGTTAAGTGTGACTATATTGAAACTGAGAATACATATTTCATAACAATTGGTAGACATCAATTCCTTCCTAATCTTCCAAACTGAAATTAATTGAGAATTTGGAGGAATCCTCAGTGATAAGCAAGTATTTAAGTTATTGGCAAATAGAACAGTGCAGCTGGCAAATGTCAGGGAAAAAGTATAACTGTCGGACTGCATGGTAAAAGAATGTTGCCATCCATACAAACTAATGTACAAATCAATATAGGGAGTAGGCCTTTGTCCCCCTTGAGCCTGCTCTGTCATTCAATAAATTCATGGCTGGACTGATTACTCCTTATTCCTGTCCACCTTCCATTAATCTTTCACCTTCGTATATATCAAGAATGTACCTCCCTCTGCCTTAAAAATACTCAAAGCCCCACCTGCATCACCTTTGATATTATTGTGAACTTTTTAATGGATATTGGATCTCCCCTTCGAATTGTTCTCTCTTGCTGGAGTGTATCTAGAACATAGAACATAGAAAAATACAGCGCAGTACAGGCCCTTTGGCCCTCGATGTTGCGCCGATCCAAGCCCACCTAACCGACACTAGCCCACTATCCTCCATATGCCTATCCAATGTCCATTTAAATGCCCATAAATAGGGAGAGTCCACCACTGCTACTGGCAGGGCATTCCATGAACTCACGACTCGCTGAGTAAAGAACCTACCCCTAACATCTGTCCTATACCTACCACCCCTTAGTTTAAAGCTATGCCCCCTCGTAATAGCTGACTCCATACGTGGAAAAAGGTTCTCATGGTCAACCCTATCTAAACCCCGAATCATCTTGTACACCTCTATCAAGTCACCCCTAAACCTTCTTTTCTCCAATGAAAACAGCCCCAAGTGCCTCAGCCTTTCCTCATGCGATCTTCCTACCATACCAGGCAACATCCTGGTAAACCTCCTCTGCACCCGTTCCAGTGCCTCCACATCCTTCCTATAGTATGGCGACCAAAACTGCACACAATACTCCAGATGCAGCCACACCAGAGTCTTATACAACTGCAACATGACCTCAGGACTCCAGAACTCAATTCCTCTACCAATAAAAGCCAGTACGCCATATGCCTTCTTCACCGTACCATTTACCTGGGTGGCAACTTTCAGAGATCTGTGTACATGGACACCAAGATCCCTCTGCTTATCCACACTACCAAGTATCCGACCATTAGCCCAGTACCCCATCTTCTTGTTACTCTTACCAAAGTGAATCACTTCACACTTACCCACATTGAACTCCATTTGCCACCTTTCTGCCCAGCTCTGCAGCTTATCTATATCCCGCTGTAACCTGCCACATCCTTCCTCACTGTCAACAACTCCACCGACTTTCGTATCATCCGCAAACTTGCTCACCCAACCTTCTAGCCCCTCCTCCAGGTCATTTATAAAAATGACAAACAGCAATGGTCCCAAAACAGATCCTTGTGGAACACCGCTAGTAACTGCACTCCAAGATGAACCTTTACCATCAACTACTACCCTCTGTCTTCTTCCAGCCAGCCAATTCCTAATCCAAACCTCCAACTCACCCTCAATGCCATACCTCTGTATTTTTTGGAGTAGCCTACCATGGGGAACCTTATCAAACGCCTTACTAAAATCCATATACACCACATCTACCGCTTTCCCCTCGTCCACCTCCTTAGTCACCTTCTCAAAGAATTCAATAAGCTATCTATTCTGTATATTCGGAAATAACCATTAAATGTTCACCATTGCATCCCTATTGACCTATCACTAAACCTAATTTTATAATTAATTTTAACTATCTATGATTTTGTACCTTTAACATTTCTGGGAGGTGATAGCAGAGTGGTATTATCACCAGATGACTAATCCAGAGACCAGGTAATATTCTGAGGATTGAATCCTACCACAACAGATTTTGGAATTTGAATCCAGTAAATATCTGGAATTAAGAATGAAGACCATGAATCCATTGTCAAGGCAGAAACTATCCATTTGGGAAGGAAAGTGCAATCCTTACCTGGTCTGACCTATATATGACTGCAGGCCCACAACGTGTAGTTGACTTACAACTACTCTGTGGGCAATTCGGATGGGCAATAAACGTTGGCCTAGCTAGTGACACTCAGATCTTGTGAATGAATGACCTTTAAAAAACTAATCTTGAACCTAATCTTCTCTCCCTCAAACTGAACGCAAAATTCAATCATCTTAAAATTGAAAACAAGATCTGGGCCCTGGTTTGTGAAGACCATGATGACTCATCTACAGATGCAGCAATGTCCATGTCCTGGCAATCAAGGAAAACGCACTGCCAATTGCTGTGAATGTATTACTAAACTGCCCCAACCGTTACCCCTCGTTCACAATATATTCTCTCTTTTGTCTCCTGTAGGTACCAATACAATCAGCACTGTGTCAATATCTAGGGTACCAGCCTCACAAAGAATCTACTCCTCCACCTCTCAAGAGAAGGTGGATACCTCAGAGGCTGCAGCATTGGCCAGACTGCCTCTTACACCTCCCACCAGGTCAGATACTGGCACCTTTGTGGTATGATACTAAAGCAGGCTCTGAAGAGGAGATAAGGATTTTGCAGATGTTAGGTTATAGGTTTATTTGGAAGCACTAGCTTTCGGAGCGCCACTCCTTCATCAGGTGGTTGTGGAGTATGAAGGAGCAGTGCTCCGAAAGCTAGAGCTTCCAATTAAACCTATTGGGCTATAACCTGGTGTTGTGTGATTTTTAACTTTGTACACCCCAGTTCAACACCGGCATCTCCAAATCATCAGCTTGCAGATGGATATTGACAGGCGAGAAGAATGGGTCTAGAATTTGACAGATGACGTTTAATATGGATAAGTGTGAGAATATCCACTTTGGCTAAAAAAAAAAGGGCAAATTATGATTTTTAAACAGAAAGCAGATTCAGAGCGCATCAGAGCAGAGGGATCTGGGTGTCCTTGTGCATGAATTGCAGAAAATGGGTCTGCAGGTGCAGCATATAATAAGAAAAGCAAAGTGAATCTTTGCATTTATTAAGCCATTATTAAGATACAGAATTGTTATTACAACTATATAAGGCAATGTGAGACTTGGAGTACTGTGTCCAGTTTTGATCTCCTTATTTAAGGAAGGATGTGATAGTACAGGAGGCAGGTCAGAGGAGGTTCAGCAGCTTAATCCTCAGGATGAAAGGGATGTCGTATGAGGTGCAGGTGAATAGCTTGAGCTTATACTCGCTGGAGTTAAGGGAATGTGGGGAGATCTGGTTGAGGTGTGTAAAATGCTAAAGGGGATTGATAAGGTGGAAGTTGAATAGACAGTCCTTGTGGGACAGTCTAGATCAAGAGGTCACAGGTAGAGAGTGAGAGAGGAGGTCGGTTCAAAACTGAGATGAGGAGAAATGTCTCTCTCAGAGGGATGTGAATCTATGAAACCCACTGCCTCAAAATGCAATGGAGGCAGAATAGATCAACAGATCAAGAAAGAAACAGAAATGTTTCTGATGTAAAGCAGAATTATGGACTTTGGGGAGCAGGCAGGAGAGTTGAGTTCAGACCAGGATAAGACCTGCCATGATCATGTTAAATGGTGAACCACCCGCTCTCGGTCCTAATTCCAATGTTCCTGGGTTAGCTTGGCGAGAATTTTGACTAGTTTACAGTCAGGCATACCTGCTGGTGAGCAAATCACAAGCACATTTCTGCAATTGGTCAAAAGGGAAAAGCCTCATAACGAGTGCCAAAGATTGGTCACCTACTCAGCCCCAGGCAGAAGAGGATCCGATATAATCAGCAACTAAAAACTCCTTCCAAATGCCCAAGCAGACACAAGAGCAACAGGTAGGCATATCTGAGATGCTGCGCCAACTGACACAAAGTTTGCAGGGCTGCACCAATGCCATTGGCACCATTCTGCCTCAGGTATGCGATCATCTAGCCACCTTGATGGACAGGTAGATAACTGCCACCAAAAATCTGGTCCAGCACAGAATTGTAGAATCAGTGCAGGTTGAGGCTCTTTGGCCCATCGAGTCTGTACTGAACTTCTGAATAGCTTCCCACTCAGAACCACACCCCCATCCCCATAACCTTGCACATTTACCATGACTAATCCACCGAACCTGCACATCTTTGGACTGTGGGAGGAAACTGGAGCACCCGATAGGAACCCAGGTGGACATTGGGAGAATGTGTAAACTCCACACAGATAATCGCCCAAGGTTGCCCACACTCCGAGCCTGCTGGAGATTTGCAGAGACATGAATGGTAATGCTGGATGGCATTCAGCTTAGTGCCAGGAGTCAAGCGAGTAAGGCAGATTAGTTGAAGGAGCTGATTAATGTGAAGATTGTCATCATTGCTATCATAGAGCCATGATTGAGGGAGGGACAGGACTTGCAGCTCAATAGTGGGATCTTCAGGCAAGACTGGGAGAATTGTAAACGATGAGGTGGTGTTGCAATATTGGTCAGGGAGTATTAAGGGGGAATGATATTTTGAATTGGTTCTTAATTGAGTACATATTGGGTAAATTATAAACAAGAAGGGAGCAATCACATTTTTGAGAGTGTATAATACATCCCAAACTGTCAGAAATGCAGATATGTGGGCAAAGTTCAGAGAAGTGTAAAAATAATAAGATAACGTTAGTAGGAGATTCCACCTCCCCCAATATTAACTGGGTTAGACAAAGTGTGAAGGGCTGGAAGTTTTACAAAATATCCAGAAGATCTTCATAAGCCAGCATGTAGGCAGTCCTTCAAGACAGGGGACAGAACTCGAGTTAATGTTAGGGAGCAAACTCAGTTAGAAGTATCAATGGAACAACATTTTGGTGATAGTGACTGTAGCGCAGGGAGATTGAAGGTAATCATGGAAGAAGACCAACATGGACCAGAAATAAAGATTCTGAAGTGAGGGTAGGCTGCCTTCAATGTGGTCAGACAGGACCTGGCCAAAGTGGACTCGTAGCAGGATCAGTAGGAGTCTTTTCAAAGGAACTGGTGAAAGTGCAGTGCCAACTGCATTCCTGTAAAGGTGAAGGGTGGGTCCAACAAGTTCATAGTACCCCAGACATTGGGTCAGAACAATGGGAAAACTTATGGAGATACCAAAAGCGCAAAACACCAAGAACCATAGACGCCTATAGAAAGTGCAAAGGGTTGTTTAAAATTGAAATTAACAAAGTAAAGGGGGAATGAAAAAAAGATAGGAACAAAACCAGAAATCACTGGAAAAGCTCAGCAGGCCTGGCAGCATCTGTGGAGAGAAATCAGAGTTCACCTTTTGGTTCCAGTGACCCTTGTTCAGAACTGATGTAATGAGGAAAAGCTTGGTTTTTTTTTAAATGCAGAGCATAGGGTGGATGGGAGGGGGGTAAAGTGTAAAGGATAGGTGGAGATATAGCTTAAAACCAGACAAGAAGACTTGGACAGCCAAATGAGTGGCAAAACAGTCAGCCCCAGGAGAAGGGAAGGCTGCTAATGGGAACTATTAGTGGCGAACAATAGGTAGTGTGTTCAAAAATACGAATGGATAAAATAAATAAAAATCCAAAGGAAATTTCTAGGTACATTATGGACAAGATGAAAACACCAGAGAAAGAGTAGGGTCTAATAGAGACCAAAGTGACAAGCTCTGAGTAGACCCAGAGGTGTGGTAGAGGTTTTAAAGGAGAAATTTGCTCTAAAGAGAAGAAGGATTTGGATACAGATATCAGAGAAGGGGAGTGTCATGTATTTGAAACAAAAATTACATTGGAGAGGATGAATAAAAAGCTGTTTCAGTGTGCTTAAAATTGGATGAATTTCCAGGTCCAGATGAAAGGCATTCCAAGACGTTGTAGAAGGAGAAGGAGGTGAACCAGGGCTTCTGACATAAATTTTCAAATTCTTGCTGGCCACAGGAGCAGTTCAAGATGACTGGATGATAGCTAATATGGTATCATGATAAAACAAAATGCAGTAGGAATAACATGAAAACTATAGGCTGTTGAGTTCAGCATCAGTGGCAGAGAAACTAATGGAAAAAAACAACTCTAAGGGAGAGAATCAATGTCCACTTGGAGAGACAAAACTTCATCAAGGATCATCAGTGTGGCTTTGTAAGGGGGAATTCATATCTGACAGCTTTGATTGAGCTTCTCACGATATAAAGATGAAGATAGTGCAGTGGATGTAGTTTACATGGACCTTGGTAAGGCTTTTGACAAAATCTCATAGATGATTGGACAATAATGTACAAGTCCACGGAATCCAGGGTAACTTGGCAAATTTGATTTGATTTTATGTGATTTATTATTGTCACATGTACCGAGACATGTTTTATTTTGTGGACAATACAGGCAGATCCACACAAACTGCATTGGGTAAAAAAAAGTGCAAAGAATACAATGTAACAGCTTCAGAAAATGTGCACAAAGAATGAGATCAACATAAAATTTAGTCAGAAGTTTAATAACAGTGGTGAAGAAGCTGTTCTTGAATCTATTCATTAGAGTATACGCACTTTTATATCTTCTGCCGAATGGAAGAGACTGGAAGAGAGTTTAGCTGGGAGAGTAGGGGTCTTTGATTGAGATTGGTTCAAAGTTGGCTTAGTAACAGGAGGCAGACAATGATGGTCATTGTTTGTTTTTGTGATTGGAAGCGGCAGAATAGATGCTCCAATCGGAGCTCGCCTGATCACCAATTCCTTTCCTTTTTTATTTCTTTTTTCTCCTCTTTATACCTTTTTCTCATCTCCCCACTTGCCCCACCCCCACAACTTTTGACTGCATGCCCTCCCTGGAGAGTGAAGTTGAGGGAGACAGGTCACAGCTGGAGTCTGGGTGGCAGTGCAGTCGTACAGGGTGGGCCCAGCAGTGGAGAGAGTATGGGGAGGGTCCCAAAGTCTAGCAAGCACAGGGAGGGTCCCACGGTGGAGCAAGCATGGGGAGGGTCCCACGGTGGAGCAAGCATGGGGAGGGTCCCCATGGTGGAGTGAGCACGGGGAGGGTCCCATGGTGGAAAAAGCACGGGGAGGGTCCCACGATGGAGCAAGCATGGGGAGGGTCCCATGATGGATCGAGCACAGAGAAGGCCCCACAGTGGACTGAGAATGGGGAGGGTCCCACAGTGGAGCAAGCACAGGGAGGGTCCCATGGTGGAATGAGCAAGGGGAGGGTCCCATGGTGGACCGAGCCCCATGATGGAGTGAGCATGGGATGGTCCCACAGCGAGGCAAGCATAGGGACGATCCCATGGCGAGGGGGGCATGGGGAGGATCCTAAGGTGGAGCGAGCACAGGGCAGGTTCCATGGTGGAGCAAGCACAGGGAGGGTCCCACAGTGGAGCAAGCATGGGGAGGATCCCATGGTGGAGCGAGCACGGGGAGGGTCCCACGGTGGAGCGAGCCCCATGGTGGAGCGAGCACAGGGAGGGTCCCAATGTGAGGCGAGCATGGTGAGGATCCCACGGGCGAAGCAAGCACGGGGAGGGTCCCACGGTGGAGCGAGGAAAGGGTGGGTCCCACGGTGGAGCGAGCACAGGGAGGGTCCCAATGTGAGGCGAGCATGGGGAGGATCCCACGGCGAAGCGAGCATGGGGAGGATCCCATGGTGGAGTGAGCACGGGGAGGGTTCCATGGTGGAGCGAGCACGGGGAGGATCCCATGGTGGAGCGAGCATGGGGAGGATCCCATGGTGGAGCGAGCACGGGGAGGGTTCCATGGTGGAGCGAGCACGGGGAGGATCCCATGGTGGAGCGAGCACGGGGAGGATCCCATGGTGGAGCGAGCATGGGGAGGATCCCATGGTGGAGTGAGCACGGGGAGGGTTCCATGGTGGAGCGAGCACGGGGAGGATCCCATGGTGGAGCGAGCATGGGGAGGGTCCCAATGTGAGGCGAGCATGGGGAGGATCCCATGGGCGAAGCGAGCATGGGGAGGATCCTAAGGTGGAGCGAGGATGGGGTGGGTCCCACGGTGGAGCGAGCCCCATGGTGGAGCGAGTACAGGGAGGGTCCCAATGTGAGGCGAGCATGGGGAGGATCCTAAGGTGGAGCGAGCACATGATGGGTCCCGTGGTAGAGTGAGCTGGCCGATTTGCAGGCCGGGTTCCAACATTTCAATCATCTGAAACCATCAACATTGCTTTGTCATGAATACACGGCATTATTTTGAATTACTTCCCAGAATATTGTAAATTTAAGTATGTGGTGGGATTTGGCCCATTATTTGAAGTTATTTGATAACGTTAATTGTTTACTAAGAAGCAACTGCTCTTTGAACAATATTTAATTGTATTTTGAAAGCTGAAAGGATTAATGATTTAATTTCTACAACAAAAAACATTGGCAGTATAATTTGAAAAGTGTTTGTTTGTAAATGAGCTGATACTTGCTCATAAATCATTTTTTAACGACTCTAAAATGCCTTTGGAAACTAATCCTTTCTGCAGTCATGTCTGTGGGGAGAATAGTGGGCAGCACGGTGGCACAGTGGTTAGCACTGCTGCCTCACAGCGCCATGAGACCCGGGTTCAATTCCCGACTCAGGCGACTGACTGTGTGGAGTTTGCACATTCTCCCCGTGTCTGCGTGGGTTTCCTCCGGGTGCTCCGGTTTCCTCCCACAGTCCAAAGATGTGCAGGTCAGGTGAATTGGCCATGCTAAATTGCCAGTAGTGTTAGGTAAGGGGTAAATGTCGGGGTATGGGTGGGTTTCGCTTCGGCGGGTCAGTGTGGACTTGTTGGGCCGAAGGGCCTGTTTCCACACTGTAAGTAATCTAAATACCGAATATGTATCCAAGGGAATTTAGAGAAGAAAATAAACTGAATCTACTAATGGAGTGGAATTTGGCAACTGGATTGGGTGGTTAGCTGGCGAATTTGCAAAAGAAGATGTTGGCTAATATCTAGACATTTTTCTGACTTATCACCAGCTTTCCAAGGCTAACAAACTAGGGGGCATAGCCTCAAAATGAGGGAGAATTGAGTTATGACTGAGATGAGGAGGAACTTCTTTACCAGAGGGGTGTGAATCTGTGAAAGTCTCTGCCCAGGGAAGCAGTTGAAGCTCCCTCGCTGAATGTTTTTAAGGCAAAGATAGATTGAAAAGTCGAGGAATTAAGGGTTATGAAAGGTTCATTCCTGATGAAGGGCTTTTGCCCGAAACATCGATTTTCCTGCTCCTCGGATGTTGCCTGACCTGCTGTGGTTTTCCAGCACCACTCTAATCTAGACTCTGATTTCCAACATCTGCAGTTTTTACTTTTACCGAATTACGGGTTATGGTGAGTGGGAGAGTAAGTAGAACTGGGTCCACTAAAAATCAGCCATGATCTTATTGAATGGCAGAGCAAGCTTGATGAGCCAAATGCTCCAAGTTCTTATGTTATTATGAGCTGCCAGTGAAATCATGAAATCCTGTGGATGATTTGCAGAGCCAATTTAAACAATTAAATCCCAATAGAAACACACATTTCTTGCTGCTGAAATACCATGTTCTAGGTTCAGGGCTTGAACGGATTAAAAAAAAACGAGGCTGAAACTCCATGCTGTAGGGAGTTCGGAGTGGTCTAATGTGGCTGTTTTATTGGGATACTCTGAGTCATTTTCTGATGAGGCACAGTTTCTTTATTCGACCCACTTACGCCCTGCTCCCACCATGGCACACACTCTCCATAAGCTCTATCTTTACTCTGAAATCAGCTTGGACATGACCCCATGACATAACCACAATGGGAGGTGCTTAATACACTCAATCAAGTTTTGAACCTTTCAGACCCTCACAGCGCCAGATGTAACAATACAGTCAATTCTTCTATAGCATGATGGTTGCATTCTTGCGCAATCCTGTGTTGTAGAAAAGCCATATTTTAGAAACAGTGTCCCCAACTCATCAATCGGGTCACAGTGATATTTGCGTTGACAAAACACACATTACAGCACAATGACCTGTACTGACACACCCCAAAAAAAAAGCAGTAATCTCTCCATTTGCTGTTTCACATCCCTCCGTGCTGTGTCTTTCAAATGTGGCTCATTCTCTGATGGCAGAAGCAGAGAAGTCGCCATGAACCGATATAATTACAGCGCGCGATAAGCTCTATGAGTTGAGAAGGCTGTCAGACAATAATGAAATGTTAAATATACAAGACAGAAAACAAAATTCCAGACAAGTATTTAAGTCATTATTAATGGCAATGTCTCATACAATGATTCACAACGTGTAGACGTCCAGGTTTTAATAAAGTATTTTTATGGTCAGCAGTTGGTCTGATTATGAATGAAGTAAAGAAGTAAATCAAATCACACCTGCTCTTAAACCTCTGAGATAACTGAAAGACCTCAGCTGCTCAAATCTGAAATAAAAAAAGTTAATGATGTGTAATGAATTGTAGCTACTGCTCGGTTTGATCAGGACCATCTGCAGGGGGAGGGATTGACATCCTAGCAGATGTACTGCAGTGACTCCTGCTGCACAGCTCCATTACTCAGTACCGTGGTAACAAGTCATCAGCAGCTTTGGGTCTCCACTACAGCCCCTCCCACATAGAGCTTCAAGTTTTCCCCTTCAGTACCATTGAAGACCCATTTGCATTTCTTAAATACTCCAGGGCAATCCTAGAGTGTTGCTAACCCTCTACATCCCTGGCCAAATTCCCAGAAACCATTTCAGTTGCCAATTAGCTGGCATTGGTGGAGGTATGATGTTTGAGAGTTAAACTTGATTGAATGTATAGGACAACACCTATTGTGGTTAGGTCACAGGGTAATGTCCCAGGTGACGTCAGAGTAAAGATGAAGTTTATGGAGTTTAAGGTCTTTGCAGTCACATTCAAAAATCTGGAAATAGTTTCAGTTATACTTATCACCTTACTCAACTAGAGTTTTCCAGTTAGATCAAGAAGGTAGATACCTTAATCCACACAAGATCACTTTAGGCTTGAAGGAACATACACTTTACATTGTGGCAGTGGTGAACAATGAAGTTCTGCCCTATTTTGCCAACTTAGAGAAATTGGAATTTATGGCTTCAGGATAAACCAGGGGAACAAAACAGGCTGGAGATCCAGATGTATCAGGCAAAACAGGTAATGCTTCTTGCTGATGACAGTGAAGACATCAAATGTTGTGGCAGGGTGGTAGATGTGATCAATATGGACTTCAATAAGGCATTCGACAAGGTTCCCCATGGAAGACTGATTAGCAAGGTTAGATCTCGTGGAATACAGGGAGAACTAGCCATTTGGTACAGAACTGGCTCAAAGGTAGAAGACAGAGGGTGGTAGTGGAGGGTTGTTTTTCAGACTGGAAGCCTGTGACCAGTGGAGTGCCACAAGGGTCAGTGCTGGGTTCTCTACTTTTTGTCATTTACATAAATGATTTGGATGCGAGCATAAGAGGTACAGTTAGTAAGTTTGCACATGACACCAAAATTGGAGGTGTAGTGGACAGCGAAGAGGGTTACCTCAGATTACAACAGCATCTGCACCAGATGGGCCAATGGGCTGAGAAGTGGCAGATGGAGTTTAATTCAGATAAATGTAAAGTGCTGCATTTTGGGAAAGCAAATCTTAGCAGGACTTATACACTTAATGGTAAGGTCCTAGGGAGTGTTGCTGAACAAAGAGACCTTGGAGTGCAGGTTCAAAGCTTCTTGAAAGTGGAGTTTCAGGTAAATAGGATAGTGAAGAAGGCATTTGGTATGCTTTCCTTTGTTGATCAGAGTATTGAGTACAGGAGTTGGGAGGTCATGATGCGGCTGTACAGGACATTGGTTAGACCACTGTTGGAATATTGCGTGCAATTCTGGTCTCCTTCCTGTCAGAGAGATGTTGTGAAACTTGAAAGGGTTCAGAAAAGATTTACAAGGATGTTGCCAGGGTTGAGGATTTGAGCTATAAGGAGAGGCTGAACAGGCTGGGACTGTTTTCTCTGGAGCATCGGAGGCTGAAGAGTGACCTTATAGAAGTTTATAAAATTATGAGGGGCATGGATAGTGTAAATAGGCAAAGTTTTTTCCCTGGGGTCGGGGGTCCAGAACTAGAGGGTATAGGTTTAGGGTGAGAGGGGAAAGATAGAAAAGTGACCTAAGGGGCAACTTTTTCACAGAGAAGATGGTACATGTATGGAATGAGCTGCCAGAGGAAGTGATGGAGGCTGGTACAATTGCAACATTTAAAAGGCATCTGGTTGAGTATATAAATAGGAAGGGTTTGGAGGGATATGGGCCAGGTGCTGGCAGTTGGGACTAGATTGGGTTGGGATATCTGGTCGGCATGGACGGGTTGGACCCAAGGATCTGTTTCCATGCTGTACATCTCTGTGACTCTATGACTCTGTAACAGTGAATAGAGAAAATTACTTCAGGGAATGACACAGGAAGCATTTCAAACCTGGCAGAAGATGGGCAGGAACAGAAGAGGTCTGCAGAGGTACAGACTACATCACAAAATGGTTGGCTTTTGGACAGTCCTCAATCAGTGTTGAACAGGTGAGCAGTCCAGGCATCAAGAAATGCCTAAGTTAAAATTTTAAAAACCTGTTGTAGAAAAGGAGGAACTTTAAGTGGAGGAGTAATTCAGGCTAAAAGGCTGAATGTTTGGGGCTTCAGGCTGAAGTTGCCACCTTGGGGCCTATATATTGCAGGAGAAGACAGGAGACACGAGAGAATGCTGGGGAACAGAGAGCTGGGGAAGTTACTAACCAACCCACTGAGAGCAAAGAAGCATTGGACAATTTAAAGGTTTGTGCAATTCTGGTTGAACACAAAACATTTCTCTGGAGACAAGGAGAATACAGCTAGAGTCATTATCAGGCTTTGAAATGGGGTAAAACCTCCATTACTAGAAAAATTGCAGGAAATGTCTCCAGTACAACAGTAAAACATGGCTGTCTACTTCATTTGGCAGCTTGTTCATTCGGCTATTCTTGGAGGGGTTGTGATGTGGCAGAGGGTGGGGAGGGGGTGTAGTGGTCGGAGATGTGAAAGAAATGTTATTGATACACTGGATGGAATCTTTCCAGTTCCTGAACTGGGCCGTGGCAAGAAATTTGGGAAAAATGAGTAAGAATCCAGTGAGAACCTTCTTGATGCTGAGAGCAGGAAGTCCAATTTTCTAAACCAGTGTTGGATATGAAGGTGCAATTCAATCAAGTGAGTAACGAGAAGCCTATTAACATGGACCACTACTAATTAACAGCCACATTATTACTTCTTCACACCTCATTAATATGCTGGGATGTGTTATACCACCCACTGGCCGGAAATTAGATGGACGACAAATGCAAATATACAAACAAAGCCCAGGAATACACCAATGTGGGGTGCTCCTCCATTCAGTGATATTATGGTCAATGGGATTTTAACCTCACCTCGGCATTCCTGTACATCCCTGATTATGTCTTATCCCATTGGTAATCAAAAATATTTAACGATTCTATATCCACTGCCTTTTGTGGAAGGGAATTCTAAAGACTCACAACCCTCTGAAAGAAAAAGGAGTTCTCTTCATCTCTGCTTTAAGTGGACATCCCTTTATTTTTAAAATATGACTCTAATTCTAAATTCTCACACAAATGGAAACAGTCATTCGAGTTCCACCCATTTTAGTTCCTTCAGGATCTTATACATTTCAATTCAATCACCTCAGACTCTTCTAGATGGTGAAGAACACAGGCCTAGCCTGTCCAGCTTTTCCTAATAAACTATTGTGCTCTTCCCAGGTATTAGTCCAGTAAGCCTCCACTGAACGGTTTCCAATGCATTAATATGTGGGAACAACAGCTAAGACTGTAGATTATACTCAAGAAGTGGTCTCACCAGTGCCCTGTATATCTCAAATTGTAGCCTCCCTCCTCTTGGATTCAATTCCTCTCACAATAAGACATGATATTTCATGGAATCTTCTGATTACTTGCAATACTTGCAGTACTAACCTCCAAAGATTAACTCACTTGGTCACTCAGATCTCTTTCTTTGATCTGCTTCTTTTTTTATTGTTTCTTTGAATTCCCAACATACAGGTCAGAGTGGTTACCTGGCCATGCCAGTTCATTGCTTGCTCCAGAACTCCATTTTGGAGGCACTGCCATCTCAGGGCATGCTCCATGGCCACTGACTCCATGCCAACTTCCAGGCCTTGGATCTTGTCACATCATTGTACCAATCTCATCATGGCACATTTTTGACCCACTTACAGTATTTTGGAGTGCATCAATACCTACCATTGGAATGCTGCTGCTAGGAAACATTACCATATGGAGTGGGCACACAGCTCTCACATTGCTCACAGGTTGGACCACATTCCTTTTCACCTCTGCTCACCTGATCTCTTAGTGCCCACTCACTTTGTGCTTACTTGGATTCTCACAGCATCACTGCGTTGCTTTTGTCCTCAGCCAGAGTTAACAGGTTCACTGTACTTCAGTCTTATCTTGCCTTCCAATAAAGACCCAACGCCAGACGATGTGTCATAGTTGTTAGTACTCATCAGTCAAGGAGGTGTTGCTATATGTCACTGTGCCAAATCTATGTTAAACCTGCACCACATGCCAAACACTCTGCTTCGAGCAGATAGCCAGGTCTCAAAGTCCATGGGAAGTAGTCCTAGCTCAAGACAAGCACCTTTCAGTCAGGAGCCCCAGCACAGCAAGTCAAAGTGGAAATAATGAGACATAGCACAACAATAGGAAACACTTCTTATGTAGTTGCTGGGACATGGAGGTTTCTGCATCTCCACAGGACTGGCTCCTGCCCTCACTGGCGAGAGCCTAACCCCTGAACTCGTATGGAATTTGAAGCTGAATCATAGACATCTCGTTCGCCATCCTGGCTCTTTCACCCCTGCTATTGTCCATTTCTCTCCTGGAATGAGACAAAGGGAGGCCTTGTTTGAGATTTGAGTGGATGACCCAGCTGCAAGTGCTGGTGCAGGTCTGGGAAAAGTGAGGTGTCCTCAGTGAGTCAATTTGCACAGAGACCATGCAGTGTTAGTAACATCAATGGTTGGAATGGGTGAGAGAAGATGCTGAATGGCAGGAGTGAGAGTGGTAAAACTTTGTTTCTATTCACAGGATGGCCAGCATTTATTGCCCATCAGGCAGTTAAAACGTCAGCTATATTACTGTTTGTCTGGAGTACTATGTAGGCCAGACCAGGTAAGGATGGCAGTTTCCTTCCCAAAAGGACTTAGTGAACCAGATGGATTTTTCCTGACAAATAGCAATGGATTCCTGCTCATCATTAATTATAGATTGATTTTTATTGAATTCAAATTCCACCATCTGCCATGGTGGGATTTGAATCAGGGTGAGTCAGGACTTTACCTGCCTCTGGATTCACAGTCCAGGGGCAATACCACCAAGCCATCGCCTCCCCTTGCATGAGCCTTGGTGGGAGGTGGGTGCAGCAGCAGAGGCAGAGTGAGTGTGAGGTAACAGAGCAAAGATGGTGGCACTTACCCTGGCAGGATGGAGAAAGTCACTGACCTTCTTGTGACCCTGTTGGGCATTCCTTCAGACTGTGAGATGGTACTGACTTGGGTGGCAACATTGAGACAGGCTGGCAAGGTCTGGTGTTGTGGCTTCCTTCGTCAGTCCTGAGGGAAAATGATGAACACCCTCTACACCACCCATCCACCAAAACGTCCAATTCCAGGTCCACAAAGTGGAACATTAATTTCCCCTTACCTGCTTTGTCCAGGGCAAGTTAATCATGGTGCAATGAATGGCTCCAAACTGCCAGCACTTGACCAGGTTAACACAACGTTTAGAGATAGAGCAGAACTTGAGGGATCCTAGGCTATCCCAGCAGTACTGAATATTTCTTTCTACAGTGAATAGGAGAACCCGGTTAGCATTGGATGGTCAGGTCTCATGGGGTTTGGTACCCAGTTAATGAGATGAATTTGGGACAGTAATGTGAGAAAACCCATCAACCCCTCATGGAGATAAACTCTCCAAGAAAATCGATGAAAATTACAATTAACCAATTGCCGGTAAGACCCAGCAAACTATCTTAGAAGTAAATTGTATTGTAGTTTGTTTGGATGGCGAGCTTGTGTTTCATAAGATGGAAGGGACCTTTCACTATGAGAGGGTCATAAATAGGTGCATCATTGAAGATGACAAACTTCCTGGGACTGTGGGATCAGTGCTCCTCAGGCTGACTCGCTCTAGCCCATGATTTCCAAGTTTCTGATTAGTTCCATTGTTCTGCCTTTGTACAAATCAATATTTGACAGAGGTGAAAATCTGATTTTACTGATCAAAGGTGTCCAAAAAGATCAAAAATTGCACAAAAACACAGCAAGCCCAGTGAAGGGAAAATGAAATCAACATTTGGAAAGCCATCCAGTTGAAGTGACTAAAAGTGAAGTTAATTTTATTTTTCTCTTTACAGATGTGAAGGTCTGGAATGTTATAAATTCAGATTGCCACTCTTTGTACGTTGCTTTAATATACCCACCACATAAACTGAAGCCAGGAGGTCTTGACAGTCACTGGAAAATGCCATCACTGAGTATGTTATACAATTTCTCAGTGTGCTTCCTTTGTGATTGATTTGTCCAATGCAATAACGTTTTTATTTTCATTCAGACAGCTGTTTGATAGAAGCATAAACTGAACTGAATGATCTCCCAATGAAAGGACTTACTGTGGAATCCACAGTAGTCAGCCCTGACAGTCTGATCAAAATCTAAGGGGTAGATGTCATTCCTAATGCAAGATAGTCCAAGGTTCGGTGTCCGTTCTGGCATTGTGATACAAATAACAAAAGCCTTTGCAAGATTTCAAGATATTTGAGGAAGACTGTTTGCCCTGTAAATGTTTAAAAAGGGCCCACACTGCACTTTGCATGCAGTGAAGTGATGAAGTAAGAGCAACTTTGAGTTAAAAGTCTTAAGAGTTAGTAATCATATTCACTGGGCGGGAAACTCATGGTGCTGCATGGGAAGCTCATGTATAACACACAACCTGCCAATAATGCTGTCCACTTGCTTCATTGCAGAGTGAAAGCAGACAGTTAAAAATCACACAACACCAGGTCATGGTCCAACAGGTTTGATTGGAAACACTAGCTTTTGGAGCACTGCTCCTTCAACCATCTGACGAAGGAGCGGCGCTCCGAAAACTAGTGCTTCCAATTAAACCTGTTGGACCGTGACCTGGTGTTGTGTGACTTTTAACTTTGTCCACCCCAATCCAACACCAGCTTCTCCAAATCATGAAAGCAGACATGTTGTAAAGCCAGCACTACACCCAAAACACTCAGCTTCTCACTGAGTGAGGTCAGGTTAAAGTTAACCCCACTGAATGGCCAGCAAGTAGCCAGTGGCTGGGACTTAGATCCCTGACCTCCTCAAGCAGAAGCAGACAGTTTTCATCACCCGAAAAGTGAATAATGACTATGTCCCATCATCTGAAGGCTGAGATCCAGCAACGTCTTTGTGACATTAAGAACAAACAGTACATGGAGAAAAAACACAAGCTCAGGTTTATGCTGAGCAGCGGGACATGTACACCTCCTCCAAGGTCACCATGGCAAATGATAGACTGCAGGTCAGCTCCCAGCTCCTCATGGACGACAATGCCATCTGTCAACATTGTCACCAGTCAAGGAAAGCTTTGAACTCCTTCTCAACTGGGTATCCACCTTATTGAAGAAGATGTCACAAACCATCCCATAACAGACTGGGGAGGTTTCCATTGGTGATCCATCAATCATTGATTATCTTAAGTGGCCCATCCAACAGATGAAAAGCAACTAAACATGTGAGCCAAATGGTATACCCACTGAGACCCACCATGCTGGAACTGTTGGCTAGCATCATGACTCCATCAGCTCATACTCTGTCTTTGGGATTCCCAGGGATTCCAAGAACATGATCATTGTGGCTACCTACACCAGTAAATCTGAATGTGAAAGCTATAGAAGATATTCTCTCCCATCCATCACAGCTAAGATACTGGTTTGTATCCCCCTGAGCTGTATGTATCCTGTTGCTGAGGAGTTCCTCTCAAAATCCCTGTGTAGCTTCAGACAACCTCAGAGTCCTGCTGACCTGGTCGTCCTGTCACTGACTAGAGACTTCAGTATGGCAATATCATTGTCTCAGTCCTGAAACTGATGTTTTTTACACTCAGACCAAAGGTAAAGTAAGTTATGTAAATTGGCCAACATCGTCTATCGTCTACCTAAGCATTATCATCCACTTCATCCCAGATAACTTATGACCCCAGTATCAGCTTTCAATATGAACTGGACGGGAAGCAGGTCAAGCTTGGTTGCTTTCAGGCAGAAACAAAACTCACCCCCATGGATACGAATGTCCTTCAGTTTACAGTTGACTGTCACGTGATGGATTACTCTGCATTGTACATGTAAAAAGAATCCTTGACTTTTTCAGTATTTGATGCTTTGCCAGTCCTGAAACACCACCAAGATAAAGGTCATCCATCAACCTTCCTCAGGCCAGCTAAGCATGTCCTTCTCTAGGTAGAGAGGCTCTGGAGTATGTGCAAAATTATAGCTACCAGCAGCCAACTCTTCCAAGGGGCTATCCTTATTTAAGAAGTCTAGTATTGAGTCAATATGCCAGCATTCTTCAAGCTGTGACTCTCTTTTGTTAATAGGGACCTCTTGAATCAATAAAGATCCTGGCCTGTAAGACTGTTGTCTTGACCACCTTCCTCTACTGCAGTGCAACCTAGACCATCCGTCAATGTTACAGTAAAATCCTGAAGAGCTTCCATAAAAAGTGCACATAGTTAATCCTGAAGGTGGAAGGGAGGACCACTGGACCAATTGGAATGAACTTCTAGAAGCTACATCAACAAGTATTGAAATATGTCAACCAGCTCCTGATGAATCCCACTCAGATGGATGAGTTATTGCATCTAGATACCCCAAAACCACCTCACTCATTAGGTTTCTTCTCTCATCGTTGCTGGTGAAAGGCTAACCAAAGCAAAGGGAAAGGGAAGAAGGATATGCTCAAGGATTCCTTAAACACGGAGGCATTAACATTCTGTTTGGGAGGAGAAAGCTACTGCCCCATTATCATGTAACTTCCAGATCCATCAATGTGCAAGGCCCTTTGAAGATAGGAGGTGGAATGATTGCAGCCAAGGAAGGAGAAGGAATCCATTCGGGATTTGCATTTCCATATACTCTTACAACAACCTGCCCTGAATGCAGCAAAGCTAATGGATCCAAAATTGGACTCCTCAGTAATCTTGACTCTAAGGGACAACTTCTGACATTGAGTGACAGGATGGACAGACAGCTCTTATTTAATTTACATAATTTGTATTCTGTGCTTTGATGAGTCCAAAGCAAATCAGCATTATTTTTCTGTTTTGTAAATCTATGTGGTTTTAATTGGAAGTGGAATTAGCTGTAGAATGATCAAGCCTGCAATCTGCTGTGGAATTTTGCCATTGTTAAATGGATAAAGTGAATGGACATTAAATATACTGGCTGACATCATCTACACACTTCTCCTGTGAGTTATCTACTGTACAAGGCTACACAGCTGCAACAGTCACTTTAGGACAAGATAATTACAAATCGAAATGGCATTCTTTAAAATCTAATTGAATATTCAGCAGCTTCCGAAATTTGGCCTTTCTCAAATTGTTCCTACATTTTCATGATGAATGCCCTTCTGGAATATAAATTCTTGCAACCATTCATCTTCCTGTTGCAGATGCCTCTGTAACATGATTATGGTTAAATATAAGTTGCACGAAAATTGTTGGAACACCTTTCTTTTCACAAATGCAACTTTACTGTCTTCAATGCTCAGAGTATTTGTTCATTTTTTTCTCGATTTGACAGACTGGAAGTCATCATGAATGATAGCCATCTCCTCGGGTCTCAATCCTTGCTAATTCACAGCGGAGAACTCTGGGAAAATGGTTCACACCGTTGGCAACTCATCAATCAGACAACATTAATTTCAAATTAAAGAGAGTGATCAGACGTTTTGGTTTTACAGAAAGGAAATGCCGAAGCAAAAACGGCTTACCAATAACAGTGCTGAAAGCCGAACATTAATGAATAGGCATCTGAATAAGTTTTGGGGAAAGAGCAGGGAATTCAGAATGACGGCAAACCACTTTGAGAAACTTAGCAGAGCTATGATGTATTGAATGGCTTCCATCAATAAAGCAAAACCCAATGACTCACTGGGTGGGATTTCAGTTTACTGCATAGCTGTAAAACCGATGGTCCAAATTGGCTGATGCTTATTAGAAATCACATGACTTTAATTTCCATATTTGAACTGAAAAGCCAGGAAATGTTCAGCAATCAGATCGCATCTTTACAGAGAGAGCAACAGAGTCAATGGATGGAATATTGTACACTACATTAATAATCAGAGATTGGAACTATTTCAGGTTGCTTTAAAAGGTAAGAAGAATCAGCTGTAGAATGATCAAACCTACAGCAATCTGCTGTGGAATAATGCTAATGTTAACTGGATGAAGTGAACTGTTTGAATAGAGTGATCTCATAGTTGCCAGTCACTTGACCACTGGCACTATCCTCTTAAATAGAGAGAGGGTAAGTGAGCAATCATCTGGGCACCTCTGGGTCTACCTTTATGAAGGTTGGTGTGACAGACCAAATCAGATGGTCCATAGCTGAGGATGGCTTGGCAGGCCCCACTTACAGAGGTAAGTGTTATCCCTGCAGCACAATGATTGAAGGCACCTCCATCATGACGCCCTTTCGGAAGAGGTCTTCACTTCTGTTCAGGTGTTCCAGGCCACTCCTTGTGGAGGGGGTGGTCCTCCTCAGGGTGACCTGTGGTAATTTTGTACTGCCAAGCATGTAGCTGCTGCCTTTGATAGCTGCCTCAAGTGATTGGCCAACAGATCCAACACCCATCTTTTCAACATTTCCTCCTGGACCCACTTTCAAAGCCATCTTTGCAAGTCCAGGAATAATGAATCAGGTCAATGACCTCTCATCAAAGCAGAAAGAACTTAGCAACTTCTTTATTACAACATTTTGCTAACTGTTAAACATGTAACTTCTTTCTATTCTGATAAGAGATGATGGCTTAGACTTCGGGGTAGTGATGACAGTGAAACTGTCAGTGAGACTGTCAATGCCCCTGAGTGGATCTCTCAGAGAAAGAATTGTAACAATTTTAACTCTTTGGACACTTTTTCGATTGAAATCAGCTTTACCATGTGATTTCTTGAAAATGACACCCAGCAGTTTAATGTGTGTGATGGTTCTCTATTGTATTACTGGAAATCAAGTGGTTTTGAAGAACAAGACTAGCAAAGCTTTTAAAGAGATAAGAGATGAGGGTCATTGTTTCAATCATTATATAAAAAACTGTTTGATAAGACTAGGTGCTTTTATGCTAATTGTTGCTAGCGACCCTCTCTCTAGGTTGAGAGCCCTGTTCTTCAGAAACAGGAATCAATGTAAATAAGACACCACAGGGATTGCAAGGTGCTCCTCTGAAAAGAGAGAAATCCTGTTTTCAATAGAAGTCCTTTGAAAACAAAATCTGTATTAATCTGATAAAAGCTGAAGGGGTGGACTGTGACCAGTCTCTAATGAATCAAATCTAAGTTTGACGGAATCAGAACTGGAGATTTATCAAAAATCTACAGATCAACTTTGTTATCGGTGAATCCCATAAATACGAGAGCTCAGCACATTTAATCCTTTGTTTCTAAACTTCTGGTACACAGGGAGGGCTTTTTTTATTCCCTTTAGCCCATAATCTCGACGGATGGTTTATTGTGTGTGTGTGTGTTGTTTTTGTGGGAACATAGTTTTAATTCTGGATCATAGCTTAAGGTTAGCTAGAGTTTTCCACTTGCCTCAAGAATAAGTTTTATTTATAATTATTATTTCATTTATTCTGACTGATCATACAAAAGAAAAGCAATTTAGTAATTGAAGTTAGAGTAATTGTGTAACTGGTCGAGTAGTGAGGCTTGATTATGCATACACTCCTCATAGGCAGAATACCTGACTGACAGGAATTTCTGGAGTCTACCAGTGTGGAGAATAACACAGAAATAACACTCCTTAGAAAGAGCTGCTGTCGACATACCCAAAGGGCACTCAATGGCATTCAATTGAAGTGATAAATATTCTACTCTCATACTTTTGGTCTTCATAGAATCCCTACAATATGGAAACAGGCCATTAGGCCCAACAAGTCCATTCTGACCCTCAGAGGAGTAACCCTCCCAGACCCATTCCCCTAATACTCTACATTACCCATGACTAATGCACCTAACCTACATACACCTGAACACTATGGGCAATTTAGCATGGCCAATTCACCTGGCATGCACATCTTTGGACCATGGGAGGAAACCAGAGCATCTGAGGAAACCCATGCAGAGAATGTGCAAACTCCACACAGAGAGTCACCCAGCATCAAACCCATGTCCCTCATGCCGTGAGGTAGCAGCGCGAACCACTGAGCCACCGTGCCATGCTTGTTGAAAAGACTCTTGAATAAGGTGCACCTTGTTCAATAAATTATGACTGGGTGTTTAATATTAAATTTATAAATAGCATTAAATAATACTGCAAGCTCTGAGAAGTTCACTTTATGTTTGTGGAATGTTGGAATTCTCCATGGTGAAAACAGATGCATAATTTTCAAATTACTACATCTATTTTAAAGCTTGCTTATCTTTGTATTAGCTTCTGAATTCAATAATAATCATTTCTTTCACTTTCTGAAAACTTAACTTCGAAGAGAATAATATGTTGTTTTCCTTCATATACTGGTTTTTTGTGTGTGAATTTCTCAATGTGATTGGCTATTTACCACTTGATGACATCACCACTGCTGCACAACAAGAGACCCCTTTGGCTTGGCACCAGGTATAAACTATCATTGGAAAAGGGAAAGACCCCACTGCAGAGATTACTCAATCATTTTGGATGAGTCAACAGGACTGTAACTTTACCACAAACAACAGAATCTAGTTTTACATAATGCTACCTGATCACTTGGGTTTTTCCAGCATTTTCTGTTTCCATTTCAGAATTTCAGCATCTGCAAGTTTTTTTTATTTTCTCTTTTATAGTCCCTCTGTCCAAATACTCATTCTCTTCCAAACTATTATAGGGATCTTTGATTTAGGAGCCAGTTGGGTTTTACAATGGCTGTTCTGCATCACTGCTTGAAAATGAATTTATTCCCCAGTGTGGATTGTGACTGGAGTGTATGGTATATTGGTTCGAGTCTGATTGGGTAAGTGTACATAAACTGTTTGAATATCCCTCAATCACAGCTAATTGTCTTGAGTTCCAACACTAACTACTGCAAGCTGTGCCCTTCCATCATAAACAGTTTTGTCTTTAAAAATAAGACGCTGGGAAGTGGACATGATGATTTTGTCCTTAAAATCACCATCTCACAATATAATCAATCTCCCAATATGGCAAAATTGAGAACTGCAGATGCTGGAGATTAGAGTCAAGATTAGAATGGTGCTGGAAAAGCACAGCAGGTCAGGCAGCATCTGAGGAGCAGGAAAATTGACGTTTCGGGCAAGGAGTCCTTCATCCTCGGATGCTGCCTGACCTGCTGTGCATTTCCCGCACCATTCTAATCTTGACTCTAATCTCCCAATATGCCCTACAGAACACAATTTGTTGACGCTGCTTCCTTTACTTATGGCTTATTGCTGGATCATCAATAAAACTTTAGATCTTACAGCATTTTTACATATGCTTTTAGTTTCCTGCATGTAGATATAACTTGTGCTGCATAGGTCATACTCACAGCTTACATGTGTTTATTTTGTTTTCCTTTCTGCAGCTTCCTCCAGGCCTCCACTCTGATCAACTGATGCAGCAGATTGAGGAGCTGTTCTGCAAAGATACTGTAGATCACTTGCACAGATTCTGTTTTCAATTTGCTTTCAATGAGTTTCACCAACATCTATATAATTTCTGTATCAACTGTTTAAACCAGTGAATTGTTTTCACTGATGATTCTAAATCAGTCTCTTTCCATGACTTTCCTGATGTCCTACGTCATTCCAACAATGACCAGGTTCCTGTCTCTAACCAGCTCCTGTTCACGATGAATATTCAATCTCTTTACACCTCAATCCCCTGCCAAAATAGTCTGTTTCTTCCCCATCCACCAACACACTCCTCTGCCAGGCTGAGCTGGTTCTCACTTTGAATGACTTTTCCTTTAACTCATCTCACTTTCTCCAACTAAACGTTGTTGCTATGGGTGCCTGCATGGGTTCCAGTTATGTCGCTGTTGTGGAGTACATGGGCAGATCCATGATTACGATCCTACTCATGTTCCAGTGCTGTACCAGAGCAACTTTCTTGTTCTTGCCCAAAACTAGCAAACTTTATTAACATTGCTTCCAATTTCCATCCTTCGCTCAATTCGCATCGAGCATCTTCAACACTTCCTTTCCCTTCCTTGAAGTTTCTGTCTCTATTTCTGGATTTAGGTTCTCTATAAGTATGCATTATAAGTCCTCAAATGCCCACAGCTACCTCCAATACACTGCTCACACGTAGCATCCTGTAGAGACTTTGGTCCATTCTCCCAGTTTCTCCAGCTTCATGTGCACAGTTTCCAATGAAGTATCTCCTCCCTTATGAAATGTCAGCCTCTTTGCTCAATGAAGGACTATTCTCCATTGTGTTTAACAGGGCCCATAACACTAACCAACCTGTTTGTTTTCCTCTGCCCTCACTTCTTCCAACTTCCACCTAGAACCACAACAAGGCTTCTTTTGTCCTCATTTACCCTCCTACCAACCTCCATATTGCCTCACCATAGTTCCACCATTAAATGGAGGGCTCCAAGATGGCGGCGGAGCAGGATACCTCAGGTGGAGCTTATCCGCTGTCCCATTCTTCTTCTTCTTTTCATCTCTTTATTTCCTGTTAGTGTTTTTTTTATTTTTACATCTTCTCTCATGACCTCTGATGATTCCCGGCCTCCGGCAATAACTTGTGGCCTCTGACGATGACCCCAGCCTCCAACAACTCTCAGTCTGGTGCACCAGCCTCCCGATGTGGCGTGGTGACCTTCTGGTTTGGCACAGTGGCCTCCTGGACTGGCACAACGGTCTCCCGGCTTGGTGCAGCAGTCTCCCATAGCACCCTCCAGATGTGGTGTAGCGGCCTCCTTACCTATTGTAGCTGTCTCCCAGTGATTCCTGAAGAAGGGCCTGTGCCCGAAACGTCGAATCTCCTGTTCCCTGGATGCTGCCTGACCTGCTGTGCTGTTCCAGCAATAAAGTTTCAACTGTCTCCCAGTGTAGCATCCTCTCGGCCCAGGGTGGCAGCCTCAGCCTGGCATGGTGGTCTTTTCACTGTATTCATTGAGTAAAAGTGACAATAAAGGCTAATTCTGATTCTAATTTTCAAAATGTATCAGTCCCTCTCCTCCACTCCATCTCACCATTCCGAAGGGATCATTCCTTCTGCAGCCACTTGGTCATCTCCTCCAAACACCCCAAACCTTCATTTCCTTGCTGCTGCAAGTTTCGAAGCAGTTGTTGGAGATGTCGCCTTTTATTTCATCTTTCCTCACTGTCCAAGGTCTAAAAGACTCCTTCCATGTGAAACAGCAATTTATTTGTAAATCTTTCAATTTGGTCCACTGTATTTACTGCTCACAATGCGATCTCCTGTGCAATGCGAATATCAGGTCTGGATTGTTTCAAATTGCTTTGTGGGGCAGTTTTACTGGGTCTGCAAGCTTGACCACGAGATTCGAGCCATTTACATTTCAAACATTCCTCGCCTCTTTACTCTCACATTGACATTGCTGTCATTGCAGTAGGTTTCAGTGAAGCTCAGTGCACTTTATCTTCCAGTTAGGCACTTTATGTCCTTCTGAACTCACCATGAACTCTGCCCTCCATGTTACTTCTGCCTTTTTGTCATGTGCAAGTCTGAAACCTCGATGATCTTGCTTTTGGTCAGAATTCTTCATTAATCTGCGATTAGCTCTCATTCATGACCAATCCTTTGTCTCTTTGATAAACCATGATCATTTCCTTTGCCTTTCTTCCTTGGCATGTTGGTCATTTACTCTCTCCCACTCTACTTTATCCAAGACCTTCCCCGAAGGTGGGTCACTGGACATGAAACAGTACCTCTGTTTTCTCTCCAGAGATGTTGCCTGCAATTTCTAATTTTGTGTGTTCTATAACCTTCAACAGCATTAAACCTATCACATCACTTCATACCAATCACATTTCTCACACTTCAGGTCTGAAGGAGAGCCAAGATCTACCTTGAAACATTAACTGTTCCTCTATCCACAGATGCTGCTGCCGGACTTTTTGAGTACTTCCAGTTGTTTATGTTTTTCTTTTAAATTTCAGATTTCCGAATTTATTTTTGGCTTTTCTTTTAGAGAAATGATTAGGTCCTGTTTTGTATTGAGCTTTGATAATAAGGCCTTTCCAAGGTCAGGAACTGTATAACTTAATGTCCATTTTACTGCAACAGTGGTATTGTTGCAAGTCAATACACAGGAAATACAATCTTTGACCAGATGAGGGAATGATACTTTATCACTTTTCAGGATGTTAGACATCAACTCTGGGCTTAGCCGACTTATATTAAACTTACTGTGTAACTATTAGATGTAAGATAATATTCATGTGCTGCTGCATACCTAATAATGTACCTCAATTCCTATTTCATATACAACAGCATTCAGCATTAACTTTCTCCACTAAAGTGATTAAAGACTTAAGAGTCAACCACGTCTGTTCAATAAATCGCATCAGTTGTATGACAAGTTGATCTTTTACTATAAATTCTATATCCTGTAATCCTGCCCCACTAGCTACCTGATGAAGAAGCAGCGCTCTGAAAGCTAGTGCTTCCAAATAAACCTGTTGGACTATAACCTAGTGTTGTGTGATTTTTAATTTTGTCCACCTCGGTCCAACACTGGCACCTCCACATTATTCCACCATGAGTTCATCATCATAGGATTTTGGAAATGATGCAGAGTCATGGAGATGAAAATACCACCAATGTGTAAATTAGATTGTGGAAAACAAAATTGCTCAGAGTTTGTCAGCTTCCTTCATCTAGGTCCATTGGAAAAACAGACTCGAGATGGCTCGGGGTAAGTCAGCTGTAGTGAATAGTTTCCTGGCATCTGATGCACCTGTGATGATGACCCTAATGGCTGTGCTACTCTGCCCTCAATTGGCAGGAAATGTAGTTGACCAGAAAGGTAGAGGAATGCTGACCCATCTCTGAAATATATCTTCCCAAACATTACCCACTTGCTGGTGAAGCCAATAAGCTCACACAATTTTCCAAGCCATCAGCATGCAGAGGTGGCTCCGAAGAATGATAGATGAGTGCATTGAAGAACAGTGATAATAATCCATCTACAGGGGATAGAGCCAGCTCCTCATTAATGGTACTATTCCTAATGCTAGGCATGACATCCCAACCTTAGTTTTGTAAAACCCAAGCCCTGCTATTACTAGATACTGTACCTGGACAACCTCTCAGGTATACTCTGCTCATCATTCATCTTAATACTGTACTCAGAGTTAAATTCTCTTTCCTTTACACACTGCAGGCTGTGATTTGTTTTCCATGATCCAATAACCATTTTTATTTCCAGTCATGGACTCAATATCTGTGACAGAAAATAAATATAATCTCACCGTATAAATGAAAGGATGCTGCTACGAAGCACCTGGCAATTGGACTATGTCATGGTTTGATGAAAATATTGCCGACTAGTGGGGAATATAACACGCTTAAATCAAATAACATTTCTAAACCAAGTATTTGGGTACCAAGTATCATTGTTGCTGATGAGAGTGCAATAAATAATGTTGCAGTCATATACTCGCCAATAAATTATGTTTGGAAATCTGCATCTTTTACAAGTTTGTTAATATTTATTATTAATATTTCCATATATATATCTCCAGTGATTCATTACTGATTACTTCCGACTGCTGCAGTCCTGGACATAAAGAAGATGTAGGAATCCTGCCAGATTCAATGGTAAATCTCAATTTATGCGATCTCCTCATCCTTGTAATGTTATTGTGCTATGTTTTGCTATGTGAAGCTGTTTTTCAGTAGCTCACAATGAGCGAGCTGTCCCATGGACCAGTCAAGCAACAGCCTGACATTGTCATATTTACAAAATTGTACCTTACAGACAGTGTCCTTGACACCTTCAGCACCATCCACCCCCCCCCCCCCCCCCCACCCCGATTTCCTGTCCCACCCGGACAGTGGCCCCGACACCTTCAGTATCATCCCTCCTGGACAGTGTCCCTGACACCCTCAGTACGATTCCCCCCCAGGATGTCCTGTCCCACCCGGACAGTGTCCCTGACACCCTTAGTACCATCCCCCCGGATGTCCTGTCCCACCCGGATAGTGGCCCTGACACCCTCAGTACCATCCTCCCCCCCCCCCCAGGATGCCCTGTCCCACCCAGATAGTGGCCCTGACACCCTCAGTATCATCCCTCCTGGACAGTGTCCCTGACACCCTCAGTACGATTCCCCCCCAGGATGTCCTGTCCCACCCGGATAGTGGCCCTGACACCCTCAGTACCATCCTCCCCCTCCCCCCCCCCCCCCCCCCCCCCCCAGGATGCCCTGTCCCACCCAGATAGTGGCCCTGACACCCTCAGTACCATCCCCCCTCCGGATATCCTGTCCCACCAGAGGTTATACACTTAAGAGTCAGTTGCCCTGGGAGTTCTCAGCTTTGACAACCTCTTGAAATCTCATGGCATCATGGACAGGTCAAACATGGACAAGGCAACTACCTACTGATTATCAAATACTCCATTACCACACCTACCACCTCTAAACCCACCACTGTGGTGGATGAAACAATACTAGTTTATGTTGAACATCACTTGAAGGAAGCACTGAGGGTGGAAAGAGTGGAATGTGCACTGTGTCAGGGACTTCAATGTCCATCACCAAGAATGGCTTGATAGCACCAATAATGACCTTCAATCCAGGAGATCAACCCTTGTTCAATAGAGAGTGTGGGAGGGCATACCAGGAGCAGCACCAATTATACTACAAATGAAATGTCAACCTGGTGAAGCTACAAGACAGGACTACTTGAGTGAAAAACACTGTAAGCAGCACTGATAGACAGAGCTAGGATGGAGAAAGTAAGGACTGTTGGAAATCAGAGTTTAATAGTGTGGTGCTGAAAAAGCACAGGCGACATTCGAGGAGCAGGAGAATTGATGTTTTGAGCATAAGCCCTTCATCAGCAAGGGGGCTGTGAGATAAATGGGAAGGAGTGTGGAGCTTGGGGGAAGGTAGATGGGAATACGATAGGTAGCTGAAGGTAGAGGTGAAGGTGATAGATTGGAGATGAGGGCGGGGCTACATCCATGACTGTATAGGCGCCACCTTAAGCTCCCATGAGGAGGTTCTACAGTTCATCAACTTCACGAGCACCTTCCATACTGACCTCAAGTTCACTTAGACCATCTCAGACACATCCCTCCCCTTCCTGGACCTCTCCATCTCCATTTCTGGTGACCGACTCAACACTGACATCTACTACAAACCCACCGACTCCCACAGCTTCCTGGACTACACTTCCTCCCACCCTGCCTCCTGTGAAAACATTATCTCTACTTCCTAATTCCTCTCCTGTGCCGTGTCTGCTCCCAGGAGGACAAATTCCACCATAGAACATCCCAGGTGGTCTCCTTCATCAAAGACCATAATTTCCCCTCCCATGTGCTCAACAATGCCCTCCAGCATATCTCCTCCACTTTAACCCCTCCCCTCCAATCGCAATAAGGACAGTACTCCACTAATGTCTTAATACAATGCACCATCCTCCACCATTTCTGCCACTTACAAATAAACCCCACCACTAGGGATATAATTCCCTCCTCACTCTTATCTACATCCTGGAAATCCCTCCGCAAATCCCTTGTTAAGTCCATGTCCCCCAACTGCCCACCCTCCCCTCTAAGCACATTCCCCTGCCATCACAAGAAGTGCAAAACCTGTGCCCACAGATCCCCCCTCACCTCCATCCGAGGCCCAAAAGGATTCTTCCATATCCGACAGAAATTTACCTGTACTTCCACACACATCATTTACTGTGTCCATTGCTCTCGGTATGGTCTCCCCTACACTGGGGAGACAGAACTCCAACTTGCGGAAATTTCAGAGAACATTTCCGCGACACACACACTAAACAACCCCACCGCCCTGTGGCCAAACACTTCACTCCCCTTCCCACTCTGCCAAGGACATGCAGGTCTTGGGCCTCCTCCACCACCAAACTCTAGCCACCCGATGCCTGGTGGAAGAATGTCTCATCTTCCGCCTTGGGATTCTCCAAACACACGGGATCAGTGTGGATTTCACCTGTTTTCTCATTTCCTGTCCCCCCACCTTACCCAGATTTAACCTTCCAACTAAGCACCGCCTCTGGAACTGTCCTAGCTGTCCATTCTTCCTTCCCACCACTCCACTCCACACTCCTCTCTGACCTATCACCTTCACCCCTACCTTCATCTACCTATCGCATTCCCAGCTACCTTCCCCCCAGCCCCACCCACCTCCCATTTATCTTTCAACCCCCTTGGGCTACACCCTCAATCCTGAAGAAGAGCTTATGCTCAAAACGTTGACTCTTATGCTCCTCGGCTGCTGCCTGACAGACTGTGCTTTTCTAGCGCCACACTCTTCGAGAGCTAAGATGGATCAGAACCAATGCATCCGCAGTCCTGTCACGAATGGCAGCAGACAATTAAATAACTAACCAGAATTGTTAACTCCACAGGTATCCTCATCATCAATGACAGGGAGCCTCACATTAGTGTAAATGATAACGTTCAAGCACTTGCATCCATCTTCAGCCAGACATGCCGAATCATTAATCCATCTCTAGCCTCCTCTAGATGTTCCCAGCATCACAGATGCCAGTCTTTAACCAATTCAATTCACTCCATTTGATACCAAGAACTAACTATCAGGGACAACATTCCAGCAATAGTATTAAAGACATATGGTTCAGAACTTGCCATACCACTAGCCAAGCTGTTCCTGTACATCTATAACACTGATATTTACCCAGCAATGTGCAAAATGGCCCAGGGATTTCCACAAAAAGTAGAACAAATCCAACACAACCAGTTACTGCCGTATCAGTCTACTCTCTAGCATTAGCAATGTGAGGGAAGGAGATTTCAACAGCAGCAAAAAAATAACCTGCTCACTCCCGTCCAGTGTGGGTTCCAACAGGGTCACTCAGCTCCTGACTCCATTATAGCCTTATTTGAAATATGAACAAAATATCTGAATTGCAAAGGTGAGGTGAACGTGACAGCTCTTGACATCAAGGCCGCATTCAACCAAGTGTAGCATCAAAGAATCCCAGCAAAACTGGAGGGAGTCACTGGGAATTCACGGGTGACTTCTGCTAGTTTGAGTTGCACGTTACACAAAAGAAGATGGTTGTGGTGTTAGAGATCAGCTATCTGAGCTCCAGGACATCTCTGTAGGAGTTCCACAGGATAGTGTACTAGGCCCAACCATCTTCAGATGCTTTGTCAATGACCTTCCTTCCACTTTAAATGAGGATTGGATCTAATAATTACACAACGTTCAGTGATTTTTGTAACTCTTCAGACAGTGAGGATAGTCCATGTACAGATGCAGCAGGATCTGGACAGCAATTTGGGCAGTTCAGTGCCAAATAACATTGAAGCTAAACACAATCTTCAACAAGAAAGATTCTAAACATCATCACTTGACCTTCAGTACTATTTCCATCACTGAATTACCCCATGATCAATATCCTGGAAGGTACCATTAACCAGAAACTGGAAGGGACTGAGCCACATAAATATTGTGGCTACATGAGCAGGCTAGGACTGTAATAAGGAACTCTCCCAACCCCCACCGTGGATTTCCCAAAGCCTGTTAACCATCCGCAGGGTCCATCTCAAGAATGCGATAGAATGCTCTCCATTGGTCTGAATGAAGGCAACTTCAACAATGCTCAAAAAGCTTGACAGCATCAGGGACAAAGAAGTACATTTTTATAGGACCCCATCCATCAACTTGAACTTTCACACCCTCTACCACCAACGCACAGTTTTAGCAGTGTGTGCCATCTGCAACAGCCAATGCACCTTTGTCAGCACATTCCAAACCCACATCATCTAACAACTAGAAGGACAAGGTAACAAATACTTGGTAACACCATCTCCTGCAAGCTCCCCTCAAAGGTACATCCCACACTCACTTGGAACTGTGTCACCATTCCTTTCAGTGTCGTTGGGTCAAAATCTCAGAAATTCCTTGCTAACAGCACTGTGGGTAAATTGTTCTCTGCAGACTGCAATCGTTTATGAAGGCAGCTCACCACCAGCTTTTCTGGGACAATCAGGAGCTAGCAATTAATGCAGGCCGAGCGAACTATTCACATATCCTGTGATGGAATTAAGATAAGAACTGGACTTCCTTTCTTGAGCAGCACAGCTATTGTTCCCAACATCCCCCTCACTAACCTCATTTCATGTGGGGATCTCTCCCCTCACTACCTCCCAGCTCATAGTCTTCCAACCTTGCACAGCCCCTTCTACCTCCTCCCTAAAACCCACAGACAGAACTGCCCGGGCAGACCCATTGTTTCTACCAGCTCCTGCCCCATGGAACTCATCTCTTCTTACCTCGGCTTGAATTTTTCTCCCCTTGTTTAGTCCCTTCCCACTTAACATTCGTTATTCTTCTGATGCTTTATGTCAGTTTCAAAATTTCCAGTTTGTGGGCACCAACCACCTCCTCTTTCCCATGAATGTGCAATCCCTTTGCACGTCCATCCCCCACCAGGTTGGTCTCAGAGCTCTCTGTTTCTTCCTGTAGCAGAGGCCTCAATCGTCTCCATCCACCACCAGTGTCCTCGCCTGGCCGAGTGCATCCTCACCCTGAACAAATTCTCCTTTAACTCCTCTCACTTTCTTCAGGTCAGAGAGATGGCCATGGGTACCCACATGGACCGCAGTTATGCCTGTCTCTTCGTGGGGTACGTGGAACATTCCTTATTCAAGTCTGATTCTGGTCCCCACCCACAACTCTTTCTCTGGTATATTGATGACATCATTGATGCTGTTTCCCTCTCTCATCCAGAATTGGAAACGTTTATCTATCATGCTTTCAATTTCCACTCCGCTCTCACCTTCACCTGGTCCATCTCTGACAACTCCCTTCTCTTCCTCAACGTCTCTGTTTCTATTTCTGGGAATAGGCTGACCACTGATATACACTACAAACCCACTAGCTCCCACAGTTACCTTGATTACACATCCCCACACCCTGCTTCCTAAAGACTCTGTTCCATTCTCCCAGTTTCTCCATCTCCATTGCCTCTCTTCTGATGATGCCAGCTTCTACAAGGGAACCTCTGAAATGTCCACCTTCTTTATAGAATCTCTACATTGAGGAAACAGGCCATTTGGACTAACATATCCACTGACCCTCCAAAGAATAATCCACCCAGATCCATTAAAACTCTACATTTACCCCTGACTAATGTACCTAGCCTACACATCCCTGAACACTATGGGCAATTTAGCATGGCCAATTCATCTAACTTTCACATCATTGGACTGTGGGAGGAAACAGGAGCATCCGGAGGAAACCCACGCAAACACGGGGCCAATGTGCAAACTCCATACAGAGATTTGCCTGTGGTCAAACCCGGGTCCCTGGTGCTGTGAGGCAACAGTGCTACCCCTGAGCCACTGCGCTGCCCTGATTCCTCAACTGAGCATTCTGCAGCACTATGGTTGACAGGGCACTCAACCGTGTCCCACCTATCTCCCTCACTTCGGCCCTCACCCCCCTCTCTTCTCTTCCACAACAGCGGTAGGGTCCTCCTTGTCCTCACCTACCATCCCACCATCCTCCACATCTAGAGGATCATTAGCCACCATTTTTGCCACCTCAGTAGGATGCCACTACCAGACACATATTCCCCTTCCCCTCCCTTATCAGCTTTCCACAAGCTCCATTCCCTCAGGGAAAGCTTGGTCCACTCTTCCTTCACTCCCAACATCCCTCCCACATCCCCACGGCACCTTCCCGTGTAACTGCACAAAGTATGACAACTGCCCGTTTCTGTCCTCTCTCCTCAGTTTCCAAGGACCCAGACATACCTTCCAGGTGAAGCAACGCTTTACCTGCACTTCACTCAATTTAGTCTACTGCATTCACTGCTCACAATGTGGTCTCCTCTCCACTGGCGAAATAAAGTAGAAACCTGGTAACCACTTTGAGAAACACCTACGTTCTGCCTGCAAAAGTGACTCTAACTTCCAGTTGCCTATCACTTCAACACATCACCCTGTTCCCTGGCCAACATCTCTGCCTCAAGTTTGCTATGGTGCTCCAGTGAAGCTCAGCGTAAGCTGGAAGAACAGCAGCTCATTTTCTACTTGGGGACTCTACAGTCTTCTGTAATTAGTATTCAGTTAAATAATTTTAAGGCTTCTCCCATGTCCTTACCCCAACAGCCATACACCAGGCCTTGTTATCACATGGACTGCTACCACAAACAACCCATTATCAGCTATTAGCTCCCATCAGCAGCTATTCATTCTCCTGCCTGATCTTTACCCCCTCCTTTGTTTGTCTGACTGTTTTTCTCTCACTTTGGGTTCTATCTCCACCTATCGTTTACTCCTCCCCACCCCCACACCAGCAAGAAGCCACAACTGAACCACAGACATTATGAGCAGGATGTTACATGGCCATGTTATTGGATTGAATGGGAATGAAAACAATAAGGAAGAATGACGTTTCAAAGGTTCACATTGGTCATGCATGTTAACCCTGTCTTTCTTTCTCTCTCTCTTTCTCTTTCACTATAGATGCGATGGACCTGTTAATTGAGCATTTCCAGCACTTCCTTGTTTTTTACTTAAGATTTCAAGCATCTGCAGTGTTTTGCTTTCCCGTTGGTAAAATTGACTTTCTCAGTGAGTGTTACATTTATTCTTTCTGATTGTTTGAGGCCACTGCCACATTTGAACTGTTCACTCAAAACAAACAGACTGACAAGAAGGATGACACGCAAGACCAAGCACTCTGAACTAGAGGCATGGCATAGTGAGAATGATGTGCAGAATCTTGATCAGCAAAACCTGCAATATTCACCAGTTCATTCTGTTAGCATCCAATGTAAACTTGCAGCGTGGAACAAACCATCATTTATGTCATCATGGGATCAGGATTCTTTTGCTAAATCTTCTGTGCATATTGACTTTTTTTTATTATTGAACTCTTGGTGACATGGTTCAGTAATTCAGGACAGTGTACTGAGAGTACATGTCTCTGGAGTGTGGACTGAACATGTCTACTGTGCAGTAATAGTCCAACCAGCTTAAGGAAGAAGGGTAGTGAGGGAGACCATTGTTAAATGATTTGTGCAGTGTAACTTTAGGAACAGAGGCGATTTCTTGGGATTGGATTTCATCTGGGACTGATTTCACCATCATTTATTCACTCACTCCTTCATTCATTCATTCATGGATATGGATGTTGCTAGCCTATCAAGTATTTATTACCCATCCCAAACTGCCCTTGAGAAAGTGGTGGTGCGCTACCATCTTGAACTGCTGCCATTCATTTGGATTTGGTACCTTGCTGATGTTAAGAAGTAAATTCCAGGATTTTGACTTGGCATCAGTGAAGGAATGCCAGTGCATTTCCAAGTCAGGATGGTGACTGACTCAGAGGGGAGCTTGTAGGCAGTTGTGGTCCCATGTATCTGCTGCCCTTGATCAAAGTGGTCATAGGTTTGGAAGGTGTTGTCGAAGGATCCTTGGTGAATTTCTGCAGAGTGATGTTAGATTGTGAACACTGCCGCTATGGAGTGTCAATGGTGTTGAAAGTAAATGTTTGTGGATATGATGTTAAACAAGCAGCCTGCTTTGCCCTGGATGGTGTCAACCTTCTTGAGTGCTTTTGAAGCTGCACCCACTCAGGCAAGTGGGGAATATTCTATCATTCCCCTGATTTGTGTTTTGTAGAAGGTGACAGGCTTTGGGGAATCGGGGCGTGAGTTGTTCTACAAAGGACTCCTCGTCCCGGCCTGTTCTTGTCACTATAGTATTTGCATGACTAGTTCCATTCAGTTTCTGATCAATAATGCTGATTTGAATTACAGGAGAAATAAGACATGTTCTTCCAGCTGAAGAATTTTGGAAAGCGTCTGAACATTTCCAACATGATTACTTGGCTCAGAGTTAGGTTGTCTGCACATTTCACTGGACCCCGTATGTCCTATATATCTCTCATGATTCAGCCTGAAGCCCCTGTCTGTCATTACAGCTAACAATAGACACTAATTTGCATACCTGACACTTTGCATTTGTCAGTGTAGTGTGACTGTACATGTGGTGTAAGATAATTGGCGGTATCAAATCTATGAGGTACAGTGTGCTGACAAAACATTGCCTGAAATGTGATTCATCTGATTTTGTGCAACGTGTCCCCTCCTGATCCTGATCCTATCATTGCCGTGCTGATCTAGAGATGTTCTCAACAGCATCTTGGTGCTTTTTTCACAAATTAGAATGCATTCAACCTTTTGACCGGAACTCTCAGATTGGCTGCACAGTCCATGTCATCACATTTTAGAAAGGAGAGAATTGTTCTGGAGACAGTACAGAAGAGATTTTACAAGAAGGTTGACAGGGTTTAAACATTGGACAGGCTGCCGTTGTTATCCTCAAATAGAGGAGGTTGATGGGTGAGGCAGTTGAGGTGAATGAAATGGTGAGAGGCTTTGATAGAGTGAACAAGATAGACCTGTTTCCCCTAATGGAGAGGAAATTACCACTGGGCACAGAGTTAAGGGGGTTGGTGTAAGGATTAGGGGGGACATGAGGAAAAATATTTCACCCAGAGGGAGATGGACAACTGGAATTTTTCCACCCAGTTTGTTGTTCGAGGTGGAAGCCCTCAACTAAATTAAAAGGAATGCCCAATCTGCAATGCTACAAATCAGGAACTGGTAAGGGGGATTACATTTTTTTTTTAGCCAACACAGACTCGATGAACTGAATGGCCTCTTTTCATGCTGTGACTTTACTGTAGTTGTATGGTTTGAACAACTCAAGCTCTGCAAATGAAATGGTAACTCTTCCTCCTACCCCCAGACATTAAAAATTTGCAAAACCTCATCAAACACAAAAATGAGAGACTGTCTCATTAAACAATAACAAGACCAGTCCCTACACAAAAATACATCAATAAATCTTCCATTTCCATTCGATGTCATTATCCTGCTATTTCACCTATTCTCTCTCTTCCCTGAAAATGTATTACAATCTTGTTGTTCTCATTCTTGACTGGTCTCCTCTACCATCATGGTTGTCTCTTTCAGTACGTGAGTTTCTGTATCTGAGTTCTCTCTACCCAAATTTCTCTCTCTTTCTCCTCCCTTTGGTCACAATGGATGGTTAAACGTTATCTTCAAAAATATAATTCCCATTCCAAAGGCGTTCTCTTTGTTATTAAGGATGGCGGGAGAGATCAGGCTGGGATTGCTCATGAAGCAGAGAATGCTTTTGTTTCTTCCCACCCTGAAGACCTTCAGTGCTGCTCCCCCCCTGGTTAACTTTAAGCAATCATGGAAAGGTCTTTTGCAATTCTTCTGGGAATGAGAAATTACTTGAAAATACAAAGTCAACCTTTATAGAAGAGTAAAAATGAAGTGAGCCATCAGAAACTTGGCACTCTGAATTGGCAATGAGTGTGAACTATTGGTTTGAACTTGTTATAGCCTGCAGTAAAACCTGCGGCAAGGATAGTGCTGGAGAGTTCATTCATTACATGCAGAATGGGAGTAACTCTGGAGGCAACGAGTGATTGATTGAAATATCTTTAAAATGTGTTTAGATATTAAAAATATTTCTATTGGAATGGCAAAACCCATTCTTTTTGATCACTTATATTTGTTCTCTATAATCCATTGCTTAAATGGAGAAAAACTCTACAAAAAGGACAGCACAGTGGAATCTTGGTGTTCTTGAGCATGAAACACATAAAGTTAATAATCAAATGAAGAGAGTAATTAAGAAAGCAAATGGAATTTTCTTCTTTATTTCTAGAGGATTGGAGGTTAAAAACAGGGAAGTCTTGTTACAACTGTACAGAGCATTGGTAGAAATCCAACTAAAGGCTGTGTACAAATGGAGATTTGTCTGGCAGCAGGTAGCTGATTGGTCTGTAGACTAGTAGCCTGTTATCAATAACAAAGGTCTTCTATTTGATTGGCTCCTAGGAAGCTGAACAGTTTGGGAATGTAAACATGACAGGGAGGAACCAGGGGGACCTCTGGAAGGGAAGGAGCTGCTTTGAAAGATGTCTTAAACTTGAAGCTAATTGACCTCCCCTCACCAGATGCTGTCAGTTGAAATAAGCCAAAGACCTTTCTAAATATAAACCAGTCACTCTGTACCTCCTAAAAACCTGTGAAAGTACCTGGAGAAGGAAGATTCAGAGGCAGTGTTCTGATCAGCAAAATAATCATCTCAGCAAACTTTATCGACAGGGAACAATGAACTGCCTTGCCAGTCTTTCCCTATGCTCATAACACCCATGTTTTCTTTGTGTCTGCCTGTACGTAGAGGAGGGATTTATAAGGATCCTTGAATTTTAGTTAGTAATGTTATATAATTTTTAGTTCATGATTGTTTATCTGTAGCTTGATTCTGTTTATTAGTAGTAAATAGTATTTCTTATAACTAAATAATGTGTTCCGTGCCTTTATCAACTAGAAGGCAATTAAGTTAGGGATTTTGCACACTTTTATGAAATCTTTAATTTTTGTGATGACTTTGGGAATAGTGAGGCTTGACTCCTAGTGCATTCCCCAATGAGGTGTAACAATAGGTACCAATTCTGTTGTGCTCCCCCCAAAACAGACAGGCATTAAGCCAGTTTGTTTGCATCCTTGGTGTTCCATCTCACAATGAGACAAGCTTCTAACCTTATAATTCACACCATCATTAAGATTGCCAAATTCTATGTCTGCTACATCGTCTTTGACTTCACCTTGGTCCCAGCTTATCTTTTCGAAAACCTCATTTAACGTCCTCCTAACATTATTGTTATTCCAATAAACTGGCTGGTTTCCCAAATTCAACCCTGTGAAAACTTGAACTCATTCAAATTTGAATCTTACCTTGCATCAAATCTATTTACATATCACTCTTGCATTCACTAATCTATATTAGCTCACTGTCAAGCAATACCTTGCTTTTAAAATCCTCATTTGTTTTCAACTCACCCAATGACTTTGGCCCCTCCCTACCTCTGTAAGCTCATTCAATTGACAACATTTCCTGATATCTGAACTCAATGAATTCCAGCTTTTTCGAATTCGGAATTGTCATTGCTTCACCATTGATGGCCATAGCTTCAATTGTCTGAACCTGGAAGCCTGGAATTTCCTGCTAACATAGAGATTTTGCACACTTTTATGAAATCTTTAATTTTTGTGATGACTTTGGGAATAGTGAGGCTTGACTCCTAGTGCATTCCCCAATGAGGTGTAGGTGGCCCAGTGGTTAGCACTGCTGCCTCACAGCGCCAGAGTCCCGGGTTCAATTCCCGCCTCAGGCGACTGACTGTGTGGAGTTTGCCCGTTCTCCCCGTGTCTGCGTGGGTTTCCTCCGGGTGCTCCGGTTTCCTCCCACAGTCCAAAGATGTGCAGGTCAGGTGAATTGGCCATGCTAAATTGCCCGTAGTGTTAGGTAAGGGGTAAATGTAGGGGTATGGGTGGGTTGCGCTTCGGCGGGTCAGTGTGGACTTGTTGGGCCGAAGGGCCTGTTTCCACACTGTAATGTAATCTAATCTAATGTAATTTGAAAGTGTGCAATATGATCAAGCAGAGACAGCATGGCTCAATGAAGGAAAATTATGAATGACAAATTTGTTAAATTATTTGATGAGCTAAGAAGTAGGATAAACAAAGGGGATCCAGTGGATGTAATGTATTTGGATATTCAGATGCCATTTGTTAAGGTGCAACATATTAAACTATTTAATGTTGTATGTTCTCATGGTGTTGATGGAGGTATATTAGCATGGATAGAGGATTGGCTAACTAATAAAAGACAGAAAATAGGGATAAGGAGGGCATTTTCAGGACGACTATTTGCAGCTACTGGAGTCTCACAGGCATCAGTTCTGTAGCCACAATTATTTACAATGTATATTAATAACTTGGATGAGGAGAGTGAATGCACAATAGCCAAGATTGTGAATGACACAAACGTAGATGGGAAGATAAGTGGAGAGTAAGATACAAATAATCCGCAGAGGGATATAGGCAGAGTGGACAAAAACTCGGCAGTTGCAATATAATGTGGGAAAATGTGAGATGATATGCTTTGACCGGAGGAATAGAGGCGTTGAATGTTATTTAAATGGAGAAAGACTACAAAAAAGCTACAGAACACAGGAATTTGAGAGTCCTCCTCCACGAATCACAAAAAGCTAGTATCCAACTTCAACAGGAAATAGGGAAGGCAAATGGAACATTGGTCTTTATTTCAAAAGGAATGGGGTATAAGAGTGGGGAAGTTATACTAAAACTATACAAGGTCCTAATCAGAGAACAACTGGAATACTGTGCAGTTTTAGGCCCCCTATCTAGCGATAGATATACTGACATTGGAAGCTGTTATGGACCAAGCCAGTCCCCCTCAAGACATTTCGAGAACATAGCCCAGACCCTAACCTTGCTAGTTGCTTTAAGCAAGCATTACACAGGTATTCCAAAAAGGATGCAGCTGGTCAAAACACTTAGTTTTAAACAAAACTGAATTTATTTACAGGAGTACCAAATGAAACACCAACAAAAGAGAACAGAATACACAATAACTGAACCTGTCTAAAAACCCAACAGATTATCCCAACTTAACGATGCCATTCCCAGTACGTGCAACAATCCCCATAAACACCCCTTAGCACAAAGGATGAAATCAAACACAGGGTCTTACAGGAGAGATGTCAGAGAGAGAGAGAGAGAGTACCAGCATGGACCTGCTTCTTTGGGTCAAGCAGCTTCTACAATTGCCTGACTGCTTTCAGTCAATAGCCAGACCAAACCAAACCAGAGCTGGGAGAACTGGCCACTCCCCTTTCATTTACAAATTTTGTTTAAAACTTAAAAGCCTTTTGCCTGAGGTAGTATCTGTTGACTACAATCAACCTCATCCTAAAACCCATCCAAACTAGACTTTTCAGAATCGCTGCTTTTACGGCATCTCTGAAAATATAGCCAAGGACAGCATAACCTTGTTAAAGGAGCATCATCATCACCGAGCAGTCTACAGTAGGTTTATTGGACTGATTTCATGTACAGATGAGAGGTTGATTAGTTTGGGCTTCTACTCATTGGAATATAGAAGATAGAAGGTGACTATTGAAACACACAAGATTCCTAGAGGACTTGACAGGGTAGGTGCAGAAAGGTTGTTTTCCCTTGTGAGACAGTCGAGAAACAGAGGGCATAACCTCAGAATAGCACATTTAAGACAGAAATATGGAGTAGTCCTTTTTCTCTCAGAGGGTAGTGAATGTATGGAGTTCTTTACCATAGACGACTGTTGAGGTTGGATCAGTAAGTATATTCAAGGAAGCGATAGACAGATCTTTAACCAGTAACGGAATCAAGGATTATGGGGATAAGGCAGGAAGGTGCAGTTGGGGGTTGCCAGATCAACCATTATCTCATTGATTTGCTGAGCAAATTCGTTGGGTTGAATTGTTTGCTTCTGCTCCTGTCTTATGGTCTTACAGTCAGTTTCAGGTAACATCTTGCACATTTGAACTAATATTGTTATTTTCTCAAATCTCCTATCTCAGAATGTAATGAAGCCTTAATGTCCACAAGTGCATTTGTAGAGATAATTAACTCCTTAGAATAATTAAACATGATCTGGATAAGCATTGAATATAGTTGGGAATGGTGCTGATCACTTTAGAATTGAATTACACTGGCAGCATTAGAAGCTAATATAAACTAATTATTCTTTGCCTAAAAGTTGATAAGTCAGAGATGGATGGTAGAGCTGTGAAGATTAAGTATATTTTGAAGTTGTGGAGGATTGCCTGTGAGAACTTTCCCTCAAAAGATTAGATGGGTGCAATGGAATCCTGAGTAGATTAAGCTTCATATAATATATAAAGACGCGCCCTTGAGGGATCAAATGGCCTTTTGTCCTTCTATACATTGAATGATTATTACTCATATTTCAGTGTGTTCAGTATGTACAGGACACAAACATTTTAACATCATTGACTTAATAACTAAATGCCTGTTTCAGAAAAAGCTTGAAGGGACTGCACAATGCAAACATCTCTCACGTGCTTTCTGTCTGAAATTCTTTTATAGTTCATTAAATAATCAGCTATCAACAAAAACAAAAGGTTTCACAAGCCACTCAAAATGAATTAATATTCAGGCAGCCCAATCGAAAACCACACAAGGCCAGAGAAGTTACCTCACCCTCCGTGCAGCTGCTAGGATTAGTGCTCATGAATAAAGATGCCAATGTGAAGCATCGGTCTATTTTTATCTGTGGTAAGCTTGCTGTTACTCCCATTAGTACAACCATAATGTGGTACCTTTTATATCCTTGAAGTGCATGTGGTAAAAATCAGTAAAATTGTACAATGTTGTGGATTAACTTATGCTTTCTTTGGGCAACCTTTTCAAGCAAGCTGGAATAAAATGTAAGTCACTCTAAGAGTCAAGGCTGCACATTGAAACTCTCAAAAGAAGCAGGATAGGGTCATCGCTGCACCTCTCCATATTGTGATCCAGTTTTACAGCGTTTCGGTTTTCACATTCTCTGAGCTCATTTCTATCATTGTCCATGGATGTTTGGCATTGTATCAAACAACATCACAGTTTCAGGGTGAAAGAACATCCTCAAAATACTTTTAATATCAAGGCAAGCACTATAAACTGCACGTCTTTAATTAAGTTAGATTTGTTTTGTTCTGGGCAGGAGTTACATCAATCCAGTGATTTGCCATCTGGAGAGAGATCAGAAATGGGCTCAACTGTGACTGTCTTGCCTCTAAGACACTGTTATGGGTCTCTGCTCCTTATTTCACGGGTTCAGTGATAGCCAAGGATGGCCTTGTAACAATGACTGAGGGAAGGCAGCATTGCCATATTCCAAGGCAGCATTGCCATATTCCATGGTGCCTAAACAAGGGAAACAGAAAATAAATCAAAAATGAAAGTAAACAAAGAAGGGAAACAATTCCTTTCTTTGTACCCTAGTCTCCAATTAACACAGTAGGGAAAAGAAAACATGAACTGATCAACCCTTCCTTCACTGTTTGAACAGATTTATAAATTCAGCATGGCTGACAAAGTAGACTACAATTCACTGGCTCCCAAAGCAGTCACTATGTGAACTGTTTACCAATGTTTAACACATATGTCAGTCTTATTGATTAACAGAATTTTATCCCAATCATACATCGAGAAATGGTTCCTTCCTGATCCCTCAAAGTTCTGAGTGGATTTTGACAAGTTGGTTACCTGTTGAGGTAATATCTAACTTCCCAGAACATGGAATGCACTTGGTTTACTCTGATTTGTTGATTTCTGTCATTTTTACCTTGAATGATTCTTCCCACTCTGAATTTGTCAGCGATGTAACAGATTACATTTTAATGAATCAGCCACTGCCTTTCAATTCCTTAGATTTGGCTTGGGAAATATACATCATTGGCAGAATCTTACAGAGCCCTGACTGATGTCAGTTATGGCGAGAATTCTGGGACACTCACATGAGATGGTGGGAAACGTCATTGTTTGGATGAAGCCAGACCACTCAATACATTCTTAAGCAGTCAGCCCCAGACCATAACTTTGCAATTTGTTTCAGTAAGTGTACAGTGAAAATTACCCAGAGTAAGTTAGCTAGGTTGACTACTAGACTTTAAAACAGACAAAAATTTATTCACAAAATTACACAATGAAACACAAAGAACAGAATAAAGAACTCCTACAGAACTCAGTCTATCCAACTGGACTGAATTATGCTTTTCCAAATATACACAACAGTCCCAGTTAAAAACCAGCACTAATGGAACACAAGCTTACAGGTTGAAGTTGAAGGGCACAAACAGAGAGAGTTTCCACACAACTCCCTGTTGAAAGTCCCAGTTCAACTCTGAACTAAAACTGCTCAGCTAGAGAGCTGACCACTCCCCTTTCATTATACAGGTCACTTCTAAAACATGGCCACTTTGGCCTGAAGTCTCATCTGGTTATATAATAACAAAAGGCCTCTCAAAATCCTTTTTCATCTCTGTACCAAACCAGACTAATTGGAGCCCGGCCTGATTTATTGCCCCTCTGAAAAAAGTCAAGCTCTCCTTGAGCCAAGAACAGCTTTTTTTTAAAAAAAGGACTAGCTTTGTGTCATCTCCTCCCTTAAAAAGAAACCATCAATACCAAAAGATGGCTTTATTTTTAACCCTTTAAAACCCAGTTAGTAGTCTAAACACACATATACACTATACTGACAATACATGTACAAACGTGCACCACCACATACACATTCAGGCTGTGGTACACCCACCACCGAATGCCTCCATATCTCATTGGAGTCTCAATAATGCATCAGAAATCATGTTTTCGCGACCTGCCACATGCACAATTGTCAAACTGAATGACTGCAGCAACAAGCTCCATCTAAACAGTCTGGCATTTTTGTCCCTAAATTTTTCCACAAGCATCAATGCGTTATGATCAGTGTATACAATTGTCTCAGATGCATTGCTGGTAATAGAAACACTATAACATTTTAATGCCAACAACAAGCTTAAAGTCTCTTTCTCCACCATTGATATTTCTGTTGCTAAACATTCAACTTCCTGGAAAAATACCCGATGGATCTTTCTATTTCCTCGTCATCCTCCTGCAGGAAGCACCGCACTGACACCCTCAACACTGACATCGACAGCCACCTTGAAAGGCTTTGGGTAATCCGGTGTGGCTAATACTGGGGCAATGGTTGGCACAGTGTTTAGACTGTCAAATGCATTTTGACAGTCCGATGTCCACTGAAACTTCTTGCCCTTTTTTTAACAATTCATTGAGTGGAGCTGCCACACGGCTAAAGTTCGGCACAAACTTTCGGTAAAACCCTCTCAACCCCAGGAACTGGAGTACTGCTTTTTTTGTCGACGGTGTGAGATATTCCCCAATTGATTTTATTCTGGCATCTTGTGGGTCCATTTGTCCATGTCCAATAACATAGCCCAGGAAGTTAACTTGGCCTTTGGCAAATTCTCTTTTAGCTAGGTTTACCACCAAGCCTGCCTTCCGAAGTCAATCGAACAATTCTAATAAATGCTGTAAATGTTTGTTCCATGAGTGACTAAACATCACCAGGTCATCAATATACACCACATGTTGGGTAATCCAACATTGACCTTATTAGTTAGTCTCTGAAATATGGCTGGAGCACTTTCCATACCAAATGTCATGGTTTTGAACTAATATAGTCCATTTGGCGTTACGAAAGCCGAAATTGCCTTTGCTCTCTCTGACAGAGGTACTTGCCAGTAGCCTCTGAGCAAGACCAACTTAGAAATGTAAGTTGCCTGCCCCACTGTTTTGACACAGTCCTCCAACCGTGGATACAGGTATGCATCTGTCTTTGTAACGGCATTGACTTTGGATAGTCCACACCATAACCATTGGGTACCATGACTGTAGGTGAGCTCCAGTCACTGTAACTCACTTTGATTATGTAACTGTGGAACATGCGCTCTACCTCCTTCTGAGCTTGTGCTAACTTTAGAGAGTTATGCCTATAGAATGCCGTTTAATCAGAACAGCATCTCCTACATCTACATCATGCACAATTTGGTTAGTACTTCCCAGTTTATTTCCGCATATCTCCCCATGTGATAGCAATAACTTTTTCAGGTCATATCGATTTTCTTGTGGAAGGTAATTCAATAATTTATCCCAATTTTTTACAACTTGCTCATTGTGCAATTTGATTTGAGGAATGTCCAATTCAGAATCCTCTGAATTTGGTTCTTCCTTCTGTGCTGTTGTCCAGCTGATGAAGGAGCATCGCTCCGAAAGCTCGTGTGCTTCCAATTAAACCTGTTGGACTATAACCTAGTGTTGTGCGATTTTTAACTTACTCCTCTTGCTTTCCTTCCCTATCAAAATACCTTTTGAGCATATTCACATGACGCACTCTGTGAGATTTCTTCCTGTCTGGAGTCCTTATCAAGTAGGAGAAAGTGAGGACTGCAGATGCTGGAGATCAGAGCTGAAAAATGTGTTGCTGGAAAAGCGCAGCAGGTCAGGCAGCATCCAAGGAGCAGGAGAATCGACGTTTCGGGCATAAGCCCTTTTTCAGGAATGAGGAAGGTGTGCCAAGCAGGCTAAGATAAAAGGTAGGGAGGAGGGACTTGGGGGAGGGGCGTTGGGAATGCGATAGGTAGAAGGAGGTTAAGGTGAGGATGATAAGCCAAAAAGGGGGTGGGGGCGGAGAGGTCGGGAAGAAGATTGCAGGTCAAGATGGCGGTGCTAAGTCCGAAGGTTGGGACTGAGATAAGGTGGGGGGAGGGGAAATGAGGAAGCTGGAGAAATCTGCATTCATCCCTTGTGGTTGGAGGGCTCCTAAGCGGAAGATGAGGCGCCCTTCCTCCAGGCGTCGTGTTGCCATGGTCTGGCGATGGAGGAGGCCAAGGACCTGCATGTCCTTGGCGGAGTGGGAGGGGGAGTTGAAGTGTTCCGCCATGGGGTGGTTGGGTTGGGTTATGCCCGAAACGTCGATTCTCCTGCTCCTTGGATGCTGCCTGACCTGCTGTGCTTTTCCAGCAACACATTTTTCAGCACCTTATCAAGTAGTTCACCTCACTCAATTTCTTCTCAATTTGATAAGGTCCACGGAACCTGGCTTTTAAAAACTCACCTGTTACTGGAAGTGACACCAATACTTTATCCCCAGTTGCAAAATTGTGAATTTGTGATTTGTTATCCATTTCCTGTTTCATTATTAGGTGGACAGGCAGGTAGTACGGAGGAAGTGGGGAGGTGTTTTAAAAAATTCTCAAGGTCAGGTTCGTAGGAGAGTAGTCTGACACAGAACAAACGACCAAGAGGCGAGTCTGCTAGAATATGGGCATTTTATTCCCCGCAGCGTCGCCACAACCAGGTCTCATACAACGGGTCTGGCTTATACTCACTCTACATGTTACCGGAACTGGGAGCCGTCAGTTCTCGTAGAGCGGTTGCCAACAACCCACGCTCGGCGGTTAAACGTAACCCCGGAGCAGACTCACCGAACTGGAGACTTTTCCAGCTGATATACTCTTTTCCAGATATAAACATTCATGTGAACAGCAGAGCAAGGCTAAAAAACACATTCCATTCTGGTTACATACAGATAAGAAGATTCACACGGGGAGGTGTGTAATAAGATTCACACGGGACTAAGCAACACCTCCATTCCGGTTAGATTCACACATGTATTGGGACATAATTTTTAACCGTTTCACCACATTCCACTGCTTGGCCCAATACATGTGTTACATTATGATTCACACATGTATTGGGACATAATTTTACACCACATTCCACTGCTTGGCCCAATACATGTGTTACATTATGCTTAATTCAGTTCAATTCGTTTCAGTTAATTTCAGTTCAGTCAATTCAGTGTAGTTCAATTCAGCTCAGTTCAGTTCAATTCAATTGTGTTCAATTCAGTTCCATCCATTTCAATTCAATTTAGCTCAGTTCCATTTTGTTCCGTTCAATTTGATTCACTTCAGTTCCACTCAGTTCAGTTCAGTTCAATCCCATTCAATTCTGTTAACTCCGCTTCAGCTTTTTGGACATGCCCACATCCTCCGCTGTACCCCAGGCAAGGGGTTCTTCGGCAGGACTGGGATCCTCTCTCAAACAAACTGCCACGTACATGCCCACATCCATGCCATCCCGGGACGGTCGGGACCTCCACAGTTTGTTCTTCTGGTTTCTTAGTCTTTTTCCAAAACATTGTTCTGTATCAAAATCTCTCCTCAATTGCGATTGACCCTGCTCGACTACGCCAAATGTTTTAAAAAATTCTCAAGGTCAGGTTCGTAGGAGAGTAGTCTGACACAGAACAAACGACCAAGAGGCGAGTCTGCTAGAATATGGGCATTTTATTCCCCGCAGCGTCGCCACAACCAGGTCTCATACAACGGGTCTGGCTTATACTCACTCTACATGTTACCGGAACTGGGAGCCGTCAGTTCTCGTAGAGCGGTTGCCAACAACCCACGCTCGGCGGTTAAACGTAACCCCGGAGCAGACTCACCGAACTGGAGACTTTTCCAGCTGATATACTCTTTTCCAGATATAAACATTCATGTGAACAGCAGAGCAAGGCTAAAAAACACATTCCATTCTGGTTACATACAGATAAGAAGATTCACACGGGGAGGTGTGTAATAAGATTCACACGGGACTAAGCAACACCTCCATTCCGGTTAGATTCACACATGTATTGGGACATAATTTTTAACCGTTTCACCACAGGAGGCTGCAGAAGGATCTAGACAGTTTGAAAGAGTGGTCCAGGAAATGGCTGATGGAATTCAATGTGAGCAAATGCGAGGTCTTGCACTTTGGAGAAAAGAATACATGCATGGACTACTTTCTAAATGGTGAGACAATTCGTAAAGCCAAAGTACAGAGGGATCTGGGAGTGCTAGTCGAGGATTCTCTAAAGGAGAACATGCAGGTTGAGTCCGTGATTAAGAAAGCGAATGCAATGTTTTCAATTATCTCAAGAGGGTTGGAATATAAAAGCACTGTTGTGCTACTGAGCCTTTATAAAGCTCTGGTTGGGCCCCATTTGGAGTACTGTGTCCAATTTTGGTCCCCACACCTCAGGAAGGACATACTGGCACTGGAGCGTGTCCAGCGGAGATTCACACGGATGATCCCTGGAATGGTAGGTCTAACATACGAGGAACGGCTGAGGATCCTGGGATTGTGTTCATTGGAGTTTAGAAGATTAAGGGGAGGTCTAATAGAAACTTATAAGATAATACAAGGCTTGGTGAGGGTGGACGCTAGGAAATTGTTTCCGTTAGGCGAGGAGACTAGGACCTGTGGACACAGCCTTAGAATTAGAGGGGGTAAATTCAGAACAGAAATGCGGAGACATTTCTTCAGCCAGAGAGTGGTGGGCCTGTGGAATTCATTGCCACAGAGTGCAGTGGAGGCGGGATGCTAAATGTCTTCAAGGCAGAAATTGATAAAGTCTTGATGTCACAAGGAATTAAGGGCTACGGATAGAATGCTGGTAAGTGGAGTTGAAATGCCCATCAGCCATGATTGAATGGCAGAGTGGACTCGATGGACCGAATGGCCTTACTTCCACTCCTATGTCTTGTGGTCTTATTGTACGCTGTGATACTTTTAAATGCTTTCCAGCCAACTCTCCAGCTCTATTTAATCTTTCTCTAAAACTTGACACATCGTCCAAATGGGTGGTCTGTGAATTCTGACTTATTAATTCCTCCTTAATCAATTTTAACAGTTCTCTTACGTCATGCCCAAAAATGAATTCAAATGGACTGAATATGGTCAATTCATTTAGTGCATCTCTGATCGCAAAAAGTACAAACAGAATTCCCTTATCCTAATCATCTGGATAATCCTGACCATAAGCCCTCAACATGACCTTCTGTGCTTGATGCCATCTCTCTAATGCTCCCTGCGATTCTGGCTGTTACGCAGTTGATTTGAAATGCTTTATTCCCAAGCTATCCATAACCTCCTTGAATAGTTTGGATGTGAAGTTTGATCCTTGATCTGACTGGATCTCTACTGGTAGTGCGTATCGAGTGAAAAATTGAAATAATTCTTCTATAACCCTTTTAGCTCTAAAGTTGTGTAATGGGATTGCCTCTGGAAATCTAGTTGACGCATAATGTTAATAAATATTTATTCCCACTTTTTGTTTGAGGTAGGGGATCTACACAATCAATCAAGACTCTTGTGAAAGGTTCCTCAAATGGTGGAATAGGTATTGAAGGTGTAGGTTTTATTACTATCTATGGTTTTCCAACTAGCTGAATTGTATGTCACATCTGACAAAATTCAACTACATTGCTGTGTACTCCTGGCCAATAAAAATGTCTTTGTATTTTAGCCTGTGTTTTCCTCACCCCAAAATGATCTCCAAGTGATAGCTCATGCACCACTCATAGCACCTCCTTTCGATATCCAACAGGTAAAACAATTTGATGAATCTCTGCTCATTTCTCATCAGCTTGACTGTGTGATGGTCTCCATTTCCTCATTAAGACATCATTTAGTAAGTAATAACACACAGGAATACATTCACTTTCTTTCTTTGTGAATACCTTTTGATGTAACTGTTTTAACTCATCTTTTTAATTCAATCAGCTTAGCAGAGATAAAGATACTTCCATGTTTACGTATTTTCTCCTTCTTTGTTTCACTTATCTGATCAAAGAAAGTTTCAGATAACACTGTGTCAGCTTCCATATCTGAGCCCTTAGATCTCGCCTGCTTCAGCTTGTGCCTCTGTGATCCTGTGACCACACAATCAGGGAAAGTTCCTGGCTAAACCTTCTCCAGGTCTTCAGTTGCCTGCATCTCCACTGGCTTTTCAACTACGTAGGCAGCATACCTACCGGTGAATTAGCTACATCATTTGCAAGGACAAATTGTATTCCTGGAGCTGATAATTTGTCCAGTACTCCTATCACAAAGTCTCCACTCTTCTATGGGCTCTCTAGCCTCATTTTGCATAACTGAGCAATTCTTGTCTCACCACGAATTCCTGTTACCAGTACCTTTTCTGGCAATAGTCCCTCAGGAGTACACATCTCCTCATCCTTCAGCATCACAGACTGAGAGGAACCTGTGTCCCTTAATATTATAACCTCCTTACCCACTACTCCTGGCCTATGTGAATAAACCTTACCCTTGCATGTATATTTGTTCAAGCAGATCTGGCACTTCCTCCTTAACCAACCTCTGATCATTTTGTACACTCTGAGGCAGTTGTCTAACCTCCCTTGTGCTAGTCCAAAAGACTTCTGGGCTTGTTTTGCTTTCCTACATCTGGCTTTTTCCTCGCCCACCAACACTGTGATTTTGTGTGGCCTACTTTATTACAATGAAAACACCAGAGCTTTTTAACTTCTTTGCCCCCTCAAGGGTTTTTTTTTTAACCCTGTGATGAGTTATCCTTATGATCTTCACTGAGATCAACCTTTGCTTTTCCACGTGACGATTTCTCTTTGCCCCAATTTCTATCCCTCATGAATTGGAATTGATTCTGGAAGCTGAACCGTGTTTTATGGACCAGCTCATAATCATCAGCCACTTCAGCTGCTAACCTTGCTGCTTTAACTCTCTGCTCTTCCACATGAGTTCACACTGCTTCAGGCAGTGAATGCTTGAATTCCTCCACAATAATTGCCTCTCTAAGGGCATCATAGGTTTGTGTGATTTTTAAAGTTCTTATCCATCTATCAAAATTACTCTGTTTGATCCTTTCAAACTCAATATAAATTTGACCAGGGTCCTTCCTTAGATTCCGGAAACATTGTCTATAGGCTTCTGGTACAAGCACTTAAAATGGCTTTTCTCACCTCCTCATACTGCCCTGATACCTCCTCTGATAGGGATGCGAATACCTCACCAGCCCTATCTACAAGTTTCGTTTGGGATCAACAAAACCCACATTGCCACTGGCAACTGCATTTGTTTAGCCACCTTTTCAAATGAGATGAAAAAGACTTCCACATCCTTCTCATCAAATTTAGGCAATGCTTGAACATATTTAAATAGTTTCTCACTAGGCTTCTAACTACCAGGGACTTGCTCATCCTCACTCTCCCCCTCGCTAAGCCTAACTTCAGCCTTTATCTCCAGCCTTTTACGCTGACTTTCCTTTTTAAGTGTCAAGTTTTGAAGTTCAAAAGCTCTTTCTTTTTCCCTCTCTTCTGCTTTTAATCGTAACTCAAACAGTTTCACTTCTGCTGCCCTTTCCTTATCTCTCACCTCTAACTCAAACGGCTTCATTTGCAATTGAATTCTTGCCATCTTTATACATTCTGACGTTTTCTCCAGCAAGTTTAAATGCTGAGCTACTGCTGCAATTATCTGTCCTTTCCTTAGAGAAGCAGGCAGGTCCAATTCCAGCTTCTCTGCTAATTCTTGCAACTTGGTCTTAATCACTTTTTGCAAAACTTCCAAAGTCACCGCATCCACATCCAGAAAACCTTCTGCTGAATGAAAAAGCCATTCCTGTCCCAAGCTTTGTCTACCCAACAAAACCAACACCCGAAATAAAGATACTCGCACCTACCACTCACTGTTTAAAATACCGCAAAAAGCCCCCAAACTGTTATGGACTAGGCCAGACCACTCAAAACATTCTTAAACAGACAGCCCCAGACCATAACTTTGCAATTTGTTTCAGTAAGTGTACAGTGAAAATTACTCGGATTAAGTTAGCTACGTTGACTACTAGATTTTAAAACAGACAAAAATTTATTCACAGAATTATACAATGAAACACAAAGAACAGAATAAAGAACCCCTACAGAACTCAACCAATCCAACTAGACTAAATTATGCTGTTCCAAATCTACACGACAGTCCCAATAAGCAAAATCCCTTTAAGACAGTATAAATGGAACACATGCTCATTGGTTGAAGTTGAAGGGCAGAAAAAAGAGACAGTTTCCACACAGCTCCCTGTTGAACTTCCCAGTTCAAGACTGAACTAAACCTGCTCAGCTCAGCTAGAGAGCTGACCACTCCCCTTTCATTATACAGGTCACTTCTAAAATATGACCACTTTGGCCAGAAATCTCATCTGTTTACAAAAAACAAAGGGCCTCTCAAAATCCTTTTCATCTCTGTCCCAAACCAGGCTGTTCTGAGCCCGGCCTGGTTTATTACCCCTCTGAAGATAATCAAGGACAGAGTCTCCTTGAGCCAAGCTTATAAAAAAAAGCATGACTAGCTTTGTGACAGTCAGTCTTGACATTGAGTTAGAGTTTGATTTATTGTTGTCACATGTACTGAGATTCAGTGAAAAGTGCATCAGATTAGCAGAACTTAGTGTAGAATACAGTGTTACGGCCGCAGAGAAAGTCCAGAGAGAGAGAGAGAGATCAACGTGAACATTTGAGAGGTCCATTCAAAAGTCTGAGAACATGGGGAAGGAGCTCTATTTGAAACTGTTCATATGTGTATTCAGAGAACTGCATTCTCCAATGAGTTTGTGGGTGTCAAGACAGGGTTCTCACTGGGGAGCTGCCTATTAAAGGGGAATTTTACTTGTTAACAGCCTTATTAACACCGAACCTCACCTCTTTAATATGTAACTTCCTATTTATCCATCTGCTGTGATGAAGCTAGACGTTGACAATTCCTGATATGAAAGTCTGAGCGTGACTTGTGCCTTCTGGCTGCCATTTTGGACAGTTGGTAACAATGTCTCAGGGCATGCTCCAGGGCACCCGCCATCTCATTCATGGACACTGGCATCCAGCCTCTCAGGGCCTGCATGTTACCGTGCTGATCCACTTACAGTACGCTTCTCATTTTAATGCTGCACCTTGGGATGCATTGCAACAATGCCTCAATGCTGCGACACTGTGTGAGTACAGGGACAGTCTTTCAGCTCCCGCACTGGAGAAAACTGCATTTCAGGCTTGTTGACTCACTGTCAGCACTTTGAACCTACCTCACAATATTCATGCCTCACGTTGCCTTGTAGTTTTGTGATTTGCTGCTTCATACAGAAGTACCAGACTCTTACTTTTACTGTCTCGCCTTCCCATTTATCACAGACACAAAGCCAGGTTTGTCACAGTTGTCACGTTTCAGTCAGGAGTCCCTGGCACAGTGAGTCAAGGGCAGTCTGTTATACGAGTCCAGGGGTTCAGCCATGGGCAGTCAGAAGCAGGAGCCATGTCTCGTAAGAGGTGAGCAGTGAAATGATAGAGAAACCTGTATTTTTTTTCTGACAATGTGTACTATTTTCACCTGGAATAAGAGAAAGGGAGGGATTGAGTGGGGGGGGGGAACAGACTGTTACAGTTGACGCACATGTAGTGAGAGAGTGATGAGGTGCCCTGAGTGAGTGAGTAGGCAAGACAAAGGTCATGCAGGGTTGCTGGTGTCAGATACTAGACAGTAAGTGAGGGAAAATATTGCAGGCTACAGTGAGAGCAGTAGAGCATGAGCCATGTTGAGAGCAGCAGAGATAGCGTGAACAAGAGGTTGCAGAGACAAAATGGTATTGGTTATCCTGGAAGAGTGAAGCAGATGTCAGCCTCTTCTACCTCCAGTAGTGGTCATTCCTTCACATGGCTGAGACCACACTGACCCAGGCAGCAATCTTGCCCCAGGCTCATAGAAGCTGGCCTTCCATAGATTTTCATGTATTGTCCTGAGGCATGCAGGAACGTGAATACAGTGTAGCATCTTATAAGAACATCAACAAGGCTGTTGTTAAAATGATTCAAGCTCAACACAAAATCAATAAATAGAGAATTAGATACTTCCATGTGTAAAAACTGAGTGCAAGTACATAATGTACTTGCAGTACATTGATGACACAATATTGTTTGCAGAATCGGAAAAATCCCCCAAAAAAGAATAGGATGGTTCGAATATGGATTGAATACAAACACCTAAAAGTCAAAACAAAAGTCATTAGAAAGAAAATGTCAGAAGAAATTGGGGTGAAGTTTGAAGCAAATGACATCACACTGGAAGAAAAAGATTAAAATTTCTCTTACAGGCAAATTATAGCAGAGGATACCAGATGTAATACAGACAATAGAACAAGGATTTTTACAGCTAGAAGCAATTTTGTGAAGCCAAAATGTGCTTGACATTAAAAGAATTCAAACTTGTAAAAGGAGAAAGTTCCAACAAATGGTCTAATACAGAACAAATACCTGAAAAAAATTCACTTTATTTATATGTAAACACATACAAGACTGAATCTAGTCATGTTTTGACTGAGTGTCAATGTAATAGAGTTTCATGGGGGGTTTCTTGCTGTGAGGCCCAGGGAGGTATTTTGCAGAATATCCCAAATGCACCTCATTATCTACCTACACCACCCCACAGGAGCTTGGAAGGCCTGCTGGGTAAGATAATGCAGAGGATAACCAATCTCTTCCCCAGAGCTAATGATTGAGGTCACAACACCAAAATGGTAGAATCGAGCTAGCACTCCAGGAGAGTGTTGCTATTGTGAGATGCCAAATGTAAGTAGATATTCTACTAGACATCTCACTGGGCCTGACAGCAATAAGCCTCCAAGAAACTCAATTAAATTGTCATTTAGCAAAACATGATAAAATTTGGACTCATATGCATTTACATACAAATAAATTGAAATTTACTCTTTCAGGTTTTTATTCTGTATTAGGCCACTTATGAGGAGCTTTCTCCTTGTTACTGGTTTGAATTTTCTTTATGTTAACATAGCTTTCAGCTTCAGAACATTGTTTCTGGCTGTCAGAATCCTTATTGTAATGTCTGTATTACATCTGCCATCTTCTGCTATCATTTGTCATAAAGAGACATTTTTCTCTTTTTATTCCAGTATGATGCCATCTGCTTGAAGCATCACTGGAGCTTCTTCTGATGTTTTCTTATGGACTGCCACTGTTTTGACTTTTAGGTATTTGTACTCAATCCACTTTCTAAACATGCAATTTCTTTTGGACTTCTTCTGATTCTGCTGTCTTCAAGATACCACAAATTCATTATGTGCTTATCCAATTTTTACACTTTGAAGTAAATCTAATTCTTTGTGTATTTGTTTTATGCACGGCTTCCATAATTTTAACAACAGTACACTGCCCTCCTTAGAAGTTATTACATTCTATCCACTTTCCCATGTGCATCAGAAACCTAGGTCGTACGTGAAGATCGATGGAAGACAATCACAGCCTTTGAAATGCAGATGCTGAATTATATGTTGAAAAAAATACAATCATAAATGAAGATGTTGTTGAAGTTCCAACAGTAAAAACAAATCTAAAAATGACAAACAGAAATGAAAATGTCAGAGCTCAGAGCTAAGAAGTGACAGTGATCTCTTCTAGAGGGTAGGAGAAAGAGGGGTTAACTCGTTGGTTGAAGGATGCCAGAGTGGTTGCAGATGGGCTACAGAGCATGTGAGAGAATGTCAGAAGATATATGAGCATAATAGCAGACTTCCCGGCAGGAGGAGCTACAAGTAGACATTAGACCACTTCATATAATGCCATAACGCTGCTGCAGTCCCTCCAGTGCAAAACTGATAGAGTGCTGCACTGTCAATATTGCATTAAACCGTGACCTCATCTGTTTTCTCTGGGCAATGAAGAATGATATTTATCCTACAATCAACAACACTGAATAAAACTACAAATAATTTGGTAACATATGCCATTATTATCTGTGGGATCATTATTTGTACATTACACTAGTGATTATAATTCAAACACATTTCATTGGCTGAAAAACACTTTGAGATATCCTGAGTTGAAAGACATTATATAAAATGCAAATCTTTGTTTCCATTTCTTTTTCAGTCCATGTACCTAAATCAGTGACCAATGATTGAAAGAATATGTTAAATCTATTTTGTTATTGTACTGCCTGTACACGCCAGTGGGACGGAAATGACACAATTGATATTTTGGTCAATTAACTGCTTGCAGCTTGTTAATGTTTCATTAGAACATTGATGCGACCTGAGCAATACTTAGTTCTTTTCAAGGTTTAAATCGATTATACTTGTTGCTCTTTTGACAGCAGTGCATTTGCTGCTCTTTACAAAACTTTAGCAGTTTTTTGTTGCTTCTGCTACAGAGTATGTCTGCAAGAATAATGAAATGTCAAGACTTCAAACATGCAAGTTCATCTTCCTAACATTTTCTTTTGGATTTCAATCCAAAAACTGGAATCATCAATCCATTTTCTAGGTCCCTTCTGAAAGAAACACATCATGCAACAAAGTACTGTTACCTCAAATTAAATTTGCATCCTCTAAATCCTTCCACACAAAAAAGTCATAAAAGTGTATTTAAGATAATATCTTAACTGCGTAACATAGTTACTATTAGCCAAGTGTAGGAGTATAATGTGATAAATCAGCTTTACTCTGAAGCCTGGGCTGAACTGAAGGGCATTTCTGTGATTTGTCAGTTCTCTGTCATGGTGACATGACACATCCTTCATTTCCTGTCAGGATTTAGTCCATCCAAATCTCAATATAAAATTAGTCACAGTGATAATATCCTGTCATCAGCCCACACACGTTTCAGCTGAAATAACCGAGTCAAATGGCAAAAAAGACATTTTAAAGTGGATCATTACATGGTAATCACATCTACTGTGGTAAAATGTCTCATTATAAATTTACAAACCACAAAGAAATTCACAATGAAATGTTAGACTGAGATAGATGCCACAACCGATTTGATTTCACTCCATCCCATTGCATTTGTAATATCCACATAAAACAACAAACAAATCCTCCAGATATATTTATTTAAACAAATATGCATTATATTTGTAAATTGAATAAGACATGTATGTAGCAGGGCCAGCTAGTGTAGCTTCATGCTGATTCACTCAAAAACAAAACTGACAATGTCTGCATATTTTTATACATGTTATAATACTCAGACAGCAAGGCAGATCACTCTAGATCTGGAAATTCAGGGATTTCTTTGGGAATATCCTATCCAGTTGCTTAAATTAGGCTCAATGTACATTCAGATCAGACAGCCATACCCAGGAGCATTGTACAAACAGCAAAACTTTGATATGACACGCATGCATTATTTTAATTGTAATCTTTAAGTGAAATAAGAAGTGTTGCAGTTATATATATATATGATTAACAGGTGTCCAAAGTGTATTAAAGCCAGGGAAGTAATTTTCTAAGTGGTAGTTGCTGTTTGAATGCAGGAAATACAGCAATTAATTTACAAGATACCATAAATAGATCCCACAATCTGTTAATGTGATGTTAATTGAGAGATAAATACTCCTAGGACACCAGGGATAATTCCCGTGTTCTTCATGGAAATTGTTAGAGTTACTCAAGAGAGCAGAAAATGACATCTGTAACAAAGTAGTACTCTATTCCCTCAGTACTACACAAGAGATTCAGCTGAAATCATTGTGCTCAACTGCTGAAGTGGAAAATAGACCCACACCATTCTGTGGCTCAAAGGCAAGTGGACCTTTAACATTGCAGACAGGGAATCTAGGTTCTAGATTTTCATTCGCTCATGGACACGGATGGCCAGCATTTATTCTGAAAATGTGTTGCTGGAAAAGCGCAGCAGGTCATGCAGCATCCAAGGAACAGGAGAATCGACGTTTCGGGCATAAGCCCTTCTTCAGGAATTTATGCTGGCCAGCATTTCTTGCCTGGCTGCTAGATCAAATTGCAGTATGTATCAACAACACTTCTTGCAGAGCTGCTCACCCACTGATGGTGAATTACCCTCCTCTCAGGATTAAAGGTCAACACAATCACAAGTTTAGACAGGACAATGCATACTTATTGTACATGCTTCAAAGAAGTACAGCGTAATGTAACGGACCAACTGCATTTCATAATGTAAGTGTTTGCTATTGCAAACCTGTTGCTTGGTCCTAAGATCTGCTGACCTCTCTACCTTTAGCATGTAGAGGAACAAGCTATTTCAGATGCATGGGTATATAAAAGCCAGTAATACCACAACCTAGATGTTGTGAGGTAGATGAAGCTTTGATATTGGAAATGTCCAACCACCACATTCAAATCCTGGAAGGTAGCTCCAACTGAAAACAGACAATGACCTACTCAGGATTTGGGTGCATTTTTAACCTCACCATTGTGTTGTCTGTTGCCCAGCAGCAGCAATATGTTAAGAAGATCTCACAAGCCTGAAAAGGCTCAGATAAATTAAGCTTCTTGTGGGTCATCACGAGGAGAAGTCCCTCCTCTTCAGGCTTCACATGGAAACTTTTGATCTCCCCAGGTACTGCCTTCAGCTATAGCTGGGGCGGTGATGGTTCAGTGTTATTATCGTTGGACTGTTAATTCAGAGACCCAGGTCATGTCTGGGGACCTTGGTTTGAATCCTGCCATGGAGCATTGTGGAATTTGAAACCAATAATAAAAGAAATCTGCAATTAAGAGTCTAATGAAGACCATGAATCCATTACTGATTGTTGGGAAAAATGTCCTTCAGAGAAGGAAACGACCACCCTTATTTGGTCTGGACTACATGTGGCCCGAGACCCATGGCAATGTGGTTGACTCTTAACTGCTCTCTGGGCAATTAGGGATGGACAATAAATGCTGGTCTAGCCAGTGATCATACATCCCATGAATGTATTAAAAAAATTCACAAATTTTACTCTTCCAGATTACTATTATGCCTTTTACCCCTTCCTGATTGTGTCTTGAGATTTCTGTCTGTCTCTCTGACCACAAGAGATCGCTCCCACAGAGTCCCAGTTAAAACCTCTTTCAACTAAATTTCCATTCCCATTCACCAGCTCCCAGTGTCATTCTGGTCAGAAGCTGGGCTGGGAGTATAGATGTACTTGTTTAAATGAGGCTCTATTGTTAAGATAATCGCACCTTTTACCCTTCGATGTACTTCAGTCTTGATTTCAGATAAGCACTCTGTGATTTACTGGGTGTGATGAGTGATCAACTTACTGTGAGACATAATCAAATTATGAATAATTGTATGTTGTGAGCTACAGCACAAGCAAAATGGATTGAGATTATATCTTACAGATTTACCATATTTTCCTTACAAGTATAAAAGTAAAGAAGCTTTCATCTCAGTTTTTGTCAATGAATGAGGGTCTTTATCTCAGAGATTAAATGGAAATGGTCAAACACAAACTTGAGTTCTTCTCCTATCATTGATATATTAATATGAAGTATAATTAAGTATCAAGTTAGCAAATATTAGGTAACATGGAATCTTTGATTAGTTGAGCTAATATACTTATTGGTGTTTCTAGAAGCTCAGATCAGCATTAAAATATATTCAATATATATCCTTGTGGTTTGCTGCAATGTATTTGAGACATTGACACGCTTTAATGCAAGGAATATTCAAAGAACATGCTCTCGAACAAAGAAAATGGCCTCCAGCAATTTTATTTTAATGAATTTTATGTAATTTTAATTTGCTAATGATTCAAAGAAGTCCACAATAAAATAAAAGGCTTCTAAAAGACATCAAGAGAATTCCATAATAATGACACTCAAGCAAAACTTTGGAAGTGGCCTTTGCAAATGAATTAAATGTAGAAAAGATTTAATGCTTAGATGTCTGGTAGTTTATTCTGTGATGCACAAAATACCTATTTATAATGCAGGAGTATGATTCCAATTACTGACTGTATTCGTGTATTTTACTTCAAACTTAAATGAAGCATTTAAAACTTCTTGTTTTTGCTTTATTCACTTTTCAGATATTCCTCTGTTTAGATCTATCAATTTATTTCTCCATTATTTCTAGACCATATCCAACTGATTGTCTACCTATTATTTTCTGAGTTTCAACTTTGCACTAACTTGTTTTTCATGCCTCTGGTCCAAAACAGACCAGTAGGTTAGTAGCTAAGGAATGTGTACCTTCAGACATGTGTTCCTAATGCACAGTGTGGTTGAAGAGCAGTCCATGTGTTTTTTTAAAATAGGGTCTGCATACTTTACATAAAATGCTGTCATCAGTCCTCTTCCTATTCTCACCGAGTATCTTTCTTTTCGTTTATAGCACAGAGTGAACCACAAATAATGTCTCAGCAGATCAGGGTCTTATCTTCAGTAATAAGACAAGGTTTATTATATTAAAATGACAACATACATGTTACATTATATTAATGGTATTATAATGACTATCTCCAGTGAAAACTGGCCAGAACTGCCCTAGACTCTTTCAGACTACTCAAACACTTCCCAGAGACAGTGTGATATATCAGAGTGGGTGAAGCTTCTTATGATTAACCATTTCATATCCATCGCCTTATTTGATTCTGGGAGAGGAAGTTCTGGTCTTGCAAGAGACATAGTTAATCCGTAACCCCAGGGAAAACTTCAGTGAGCCTAGGGGAGAGAGGAGGCTAATGGTTTATAATTCCAGAGAATTCAGTGATCCTGGAAGATGTGTTAGTTTTGAATGCTGGGAGTCAATGATCTTGGAGAATAGGATGGGGCTGAGACACAGTTATCCTGAAAAGAGCTACAGATGATTTTTATTGTTGAGTGGGTGTGTTGTGTGGAGGTGATTTTGGTACTGGTGGACATTTCAGACCCCTCCTTATGGAAGCCAGCATCATCCAAACAGATGTGACGGAGATGGAGAAACTGGGAGAATGGAATGGAGTCTTTACAGGAAATGGGGTTAAAGATGTTTAGTCAAGGTAACTGTTGGAGTCAGTAGGTTTATAATGGGCTTGTATTTCCAGCATCTGCAGTTCTTTGTTTTTGACCTTAACTCTGTGCCCTGTTTTTCTCGATCCTTCCATCAAGCATACAGCATTTCTCTAACTATTGTATTCAGATCTTTCATGGTATTGAACATGTCTATTAAATCCTCTCTCAAATGTCTCTTCTTCAAGAAAAACAGTCCTAACTCCTAGAATATATCTACATAACTGAAATTCCTCATTCCTAGAGCCATTCCCTGAATCATTTTTGCACGCCCTTTAATGCCGTCCTGTTTTAAAAATGGAAATGTATTTTGCACAATAGTGATAATGAGCTAATCTGTTTGCTGATGGGACATGGGGCCTTAGTTATGTCATATTTTATAGTAGTAGTACATTAGATGAGTAGATTCCAATGTTGAAATGTATATTTGTAACTGCAGAATGAATTTGTGTTACTTATAACACAATAATAAAAGCATATGCTACAACTGTTAGTGAACAGGGAGCATTAACAACAAAAAAGAAACCTTTGTTTTAATTTGCATTTACAAAGCATTTTTATATTGGAAAAGCATATCGTTGCTACTCCTGGAAGTGTTACAAACTAATATGAAGGAAGTTGAGGTAACAGTTTGCCAATGAACTTGCTGTTAAGAATGTTTTATAAAAGTTTGGAGGTATCTGTTGTACTTAATTCCAGAATTTAGGACATAAGTAGTTGAAGGGTGGGCACCAGAAGTGAGGGGTCGATTTTTGAGTAACATAAAAGCTCCAAAAGGCCGAGGGTAATGACTTTATTGAATTATTGGAGTGCAGCATTTCAGCTTGAGTAACATCCAAAATAAACCAGTCAAATTGAAGGAGCATCCAGTCAAAGAAAGTGTAAGAACTTTTGGCCTCTGGAGAGGGAGATTGTCATTGGAGATTGAGCAAGACCTGGATCTGCGAGAATATACAATGATTCATCAAGCCAAAATGTGCCAGGCCAAGTGGGTGTGTAATTAAGTATTGCTGATAATACAATAATGTACTGCCAGGTGTCAACCACCAAAATGGTGCAGACAGTAGAAACTTGGACAGCAGGGTTCAATTTAGTTAAAAAAAAAGGTTTTTCAAATAATTATTAGACAGCTACTAATGTCTGTTATATATGCTGTATTGGAGATCGGCAAAAAATTATCTAGATTAAATGTTAATATAATATTTCAATGTGGAGATTCAAGCTCATGTAGATAAAGAGCTTGAATTGGTGAGGATTGTAAGAAAGCCATGAATACACAAACAATCTCAGAGAGGTAATCAGTGACTCCATCACCTAGAAGGATAAAGATTCTCTACACCAACATCTCACAGATGACCTTCTAGAAGTTTATAAAATACTAGGGACACAGACAGTGTTGATGGTAGTTGTCTATTCCCTGGGATAGGGGGATTTGAAGTCTAAGGGGCACATTTTAAGGAGGGAGCAGAGGGATTTTTAAAAAGACATGAGGGACTTTTTTTTTTACACAGAGGATGGTTTGCATATGGAATGAACTTCCAAAAGTAGCAAGGGGTGAATGTGCGTACAATTACAATGTTTAAAAGACATTTGGAGAAGTACATGAATAGGTAAGGTTTGGAGGGATATGGGTCAGGAGCAGGCAGGAGGGACTAGTTTAGTTTAGGATTATGGTCAGCATGGACCAAAAGGTCTGTTTCCATGCTGTATGACTCTATGAGCCATATATTAGAGATTAGAGTCCCTACAATATGGAAACAGGCCCTTCAGCCCAACAAGTCCAAACTGGCCCTCCAAAGAGTAACCCACCAAGACCCATTCCCCTACCCTATATTTATCCCTGACTAATGCACCTGACACTATGGGCAGTTTAGCATGGCCAATTCACCTGACCTGTACATCTTTGGATTGTAGGAGGAAACGAGAGCACCTGAAGGAAACCCACACAGACACGGGGAGAATGTGCAAACTCCACACAGACAGTCACCCGAGGCTGGAATCGAACGTGGGTCCCTGGCACTGTGAGGCAGCAGTGCTAACCACTGAGCCACTGTGCCATCCACATGTGTTGCCAATGAATCATGAAAAGTGATCTGTTTTGAAAGTGTGACTGGAATGTTCAGACTGTTGTAAATGATGAAAGACAGGTGGACTGTAAATGACCTGTTGACACGGAATGAGAAACTCAAGCAATAAGCCGCACCACCAAACAAGTGTAATGAGAAAACCATCCTCACAATAGTGATAACTTTGACCAACATTGAAGGTGAGGGCTTTCATTAGGGACATAAAATCAGGACAACTATTATTGGAGCCTGGGCCAATGCCTTTAGCAGAAGCTATCTCACCTTACAGTGAGGGTGATCTGACTGGACTGGTCCTGACAAGTGGTCTTCCTGCTGAGAGGAGCAGGAAATCAGAACAATAGACAACCCAGAAAAAAATAAAAGTCAGTCCAAAGAGCTATGTTTATAGATAAGGACCATAAACTATGCTGATCAAGACCTGAAGTCAGATTGCTGTCAGTAACTTGCGTGAGCATAGGCTACGGGTAAATCTGCTCCCAAAGTGGGCACCTCTCACTAGTAAATAATCCTGACATTTCCTGATCTGTTGTTGGAAGACAAGCATAAACAGAATCGGAGTTATTGAATGTGCATGTGATACAAGATAACTCAATACCTACCGTTCCTTTCTGTTGTAATACAAGATTCAAAATGTAAGGTCCACAAAATCAAGTTTAGGAACAGAGAATTTTTTTAAAAAAAATCAGCAATCATCAGGGTCGGGGACGCCTTTGGTGGGTTGGAGGTTCATAATAAACATTGTCACAAATTAGTGAGTGCAACGGGAGTTAACAAAGACGCGTCGGTCTGCAATTTGGAGTCGCACCTGAAGTTTGGCTTCTCTGCACGGTTTTTCAACAGGGAGCATTGCACTGGTCTTTGTCAAAGCTCGCATAGCGACCGGCACTATACAGCTGCATTGAATTCTGGTCTAATTGTCACACTTTCTATTCTTTTTGTTTTGCAAGGAAAAGCGGAACCACAGGATTGAAATGAAGGGATGTCTCTTCAGGAGATAGAGGAGAGTGCCTGTTGTAACTTCACTGCAGAAGAACATGTTACATAGACAAAATCCAAGCAAATTTAAGAAAGTAACCAATGTGTCAAATCGATGAAGCGATCAGCTTACTCAATGGCAAGTTTCTATTCTATTTGAAACCTTGCCCAGAATTCAAAATTGCAGTTAAGAGGTTCCCAGAGAGAGAGAGAGAGAGGCCACGCCTCAGCGTCCGCAGTATAAATAAGAGATCTCCCCAAACACTCCCAGAAACATTCCGGAAGCCAGTAAGATTTCAGCAAGCGGTGGATCGTGCAAAGTAGCTGCTCGCCTGCCAATCGTTGACATCAATGTGCCTTTGGATGAAAGGGGAGGTTCCCCATGGGTGGCTTCACGCCGGCGAGTTGCAGATGTGCTCCGCGTTGGACTGAGCGGGTCCTTTCCAGCTCCTGATCTCTTGTCCACTCCGCAAGAGGAAGGATGCCTTATAGGAGATGAGTGCCAACCGAGAGGACCATGTGATCCTGTGTCAAAAGGCCATCGGGCTGGTCAACGAACTGTGCACCAAGAACCTTCTGGAACATGAGAAGTGCCTGGAGTTTGTGTTTTCCTCCTCCAGTCAGCTCCCCAGTGTAACTGAGACAGGTAAAGTAAGGAAACAGCTGATCACACTTAACATTAATGAGAAAGAGAATCCTTTCAATAAGTTTGGACAATAAACCAAGCGCCTTTCATTAAACCAAACTAGCCAACTTAATTCCAACTCAACTAGAATAACATAATGATGGCGAAGGGATCTATAAGATTTCTAACGTAGCTATGAGAAAGTATTGCACGTTCATCAATATCACCCATATGGTTACTTACAGTCCATAAATAGTATTTAACTGGAGTGTTCATCCCAGAATAAAAATTACGATCCGATTGTAAAGACAGCATGTAAAAGTTCCCGAGGAAAGCCAACTGGCGAAACACAGAAGGGACTGTATTCTCTTTAGCATTCTGACTGTTCAGTACAGTCAAGGGAAGCAATGGCACTTTGCACTGCCTGAAATTGCAAGTTGTTCCCTGACAGTCTCTTGGCACTAGAGGGAAACAGTGACCGAGTTCACCCAGGGCAGCAGCAGCAGCAGCAGCCACTAGCTCTCCGAGAGACGCTGAAATCAGCCATCCTACTTCAACTGGCGGTGCTGGGAGAGGGAGCCGGGCATCAGATCCTGCTGCCTGTCCTCTCGGACACCTGACTGCACACTGCTGGAGGTGTTTGTTATTCAAAAACATGTTTTCCTTTCGATGAGAATCCATCCTTCGTGAGAACCGGCGATCACTAGTGAGTGATAAGGTCTGTTTGTGAGTTGACTTTTTGCAAAACAGAAATGCTTGGTAGAGCAAGATTATTGAAATTTTAAGCCCGTGGGCTAGACCATGTTGCGTGTCCTCTCTGTACAATGTGATCCCTAGATAGCCAAGTGAGTTGATTTCATCAAGCTATAGATTGGAGTGTCCAGTCTCTCTGTCACATTCACTGTCCATTTCTTGTATCTATTCCAGTTATGAGGGGGTGCATCTATCAGCTTTCCTGCACACACTAGGCTAAGTTCCACAGTCTGCTTTCGAGCCCACAGGCGGCGTTTGGGTTACTCGAGAGAAGTCTGTTTTCCGGCTGAGGTTCGGTTAACAGTTTGAACAGAAGCTGCAGGTGAAAGTTGGCGTTAAGGCAAGGTGTTTGGTGAAGTTGTCTTGCCATCTGTTGATTCCGAGACTGTGCCTGAGCACCCGAGTTGCGATTTGGGTCCCCCGGGGAGGAGGATCGCGGTCATGTTCCCTGCCGTGCGGTTGTGCTGAGGAGCTGTCCAGTGCTGAATCTTCAATCACGTTCTGAGTCAGTCGGGATCTCGGCCGGTGTGAGAGGAACATTCCTCGCCATATTTAACAGGCTTTCTGAATTGTTCTTTTCAGATTTCTGTCTGCAGGTAGTAGTGGAACATTTTTTTAAAAATATGTCTTCCCTGAAATTTGTGTTGTTTTCGTGTGGGCTGCAGTTGAGGGGATTTTAAGGTTCTATTTCAGGTTTTGAAGTGTTAACCTTGAATATTATCTTGCTACGGTTATCATTGGTCCAATTGGCTATGTCAGGCCAGGATCAATGTTAAGACTTGAGAGTGTTTGCATTTGGTGTTTTGTGTGCTGTGAAGAGACCTTGCAGCTGTGTTGTGCAAGTAGAATTTACACGTTATTGCCTGGCAGCTTGAGACTGTGACTTGAGATCAGGTGAGTAAACGAACCAGTGCCAAATCTTAAAATTATATGGAAAAATGGTTTCTTTCCAGATGAGGTAAGTTGTGTGTTAGGTTGGAGTAAAGACGCATTGTACGACTTCTTAAAACTAAACGCTTAAAACCCGCTTGTGATAAGTGGGTGCTGTCTAGCACACCACCCTTCGGGAAAGGGTAGCTCAGGACTGTATGTGTACAGCAGCTGAATTTATAAGTTCAATGGTGAAGTTTTCTGGAAAGCAGGCTGGGTTCATTTGCCAGACCTGTCCCATACTGTAACTTACGCCCTGCTGTTGTTAAGCTTACACTGAAAAGGTTAAAACATCCTGAGCTTGAGACCGACTGGGGAAAGGTACCAATGATATCGGGAGGCACTGAATTCTTCTCACGGCTGTCATTCGAGAAAGCTCATGAATAGAGAGACGGCGAGATGCAGCTCCGTTGTAATTGTGTGGAGGCTATAGGATTCCAAAGGTGAGTCCGACCACTTCAATACAACCTTCCCATCTGCTGAAACATACGACTGATGACTGTCTATTCCCGCCAATGTGTGTGTAGATAATGATTACGTTGTCTACCTGATGTTCCACCTAGCAGTTTAATCGTTACTGACTGTTGTTTTGCCTCTCTGACTCTTGCAACCCAATGTCCTCATCGGTGTTATTGAGCACGGAATTATTTGTCTTCCTCAAGGCAGGACATGAAGTGGTTCAGTTTAAGTAATCGCTGCCAGGTTTATGGGCAGAACTGTACACACACACTTGCACACACATACAGGCACACACAGGCGCACACACACAGGCGCACACACACAGGCACACACACAGGCAGACAGGCACCCCCACACAGACACAGATGCACTCACACACAGGCACACACATAGAGACACACGCACTCACATACACACACACAAGCACACACATACACACAGGCACTCACGCACACACACACCCACAGGCTCTCATGCACAAACACACACGCACAAACACACACACACAGGCACACACAGATCTTTCCCCGGAGATTATGCTTCTTTGATAAGAAGGTATTCGGCTGCAGCTTACACAGTGGGTTTTGTGGCGATCGAAACACAGGGGCTTCAATAGTGTTCACTGTGGAGTAGTCTTTCGTGTGCTCTTTAATCGCAAGAGTTAAACATCAACGCTTTCGAATACAAGGGTTGGAAAGAAGCAGCAGCGGGAACTGAAACCTGAAAATCATTGGATGGTGCAAGGGGTAATTACAATGTTAATGAGCATCTTACTCGATCAATTTATTTTGCCAGCTCAGGGACGTGTTTCCCTTCCATCACTGGTTGCCTTATCTTTTCAAAGTATGAAGGCATTTGTCATAATTTTTAATGAGATTTGTATTTTTTGGCATTTGGCATCTATGACTCTATATTTTCTTGTTAAAACGAGGGTCTGTGTTCACATCGACCGGTCACAAAATGCACCAAATATGCAGATTATTGGGACCCTAAATCTAGGTTAGAACAATAGTCACATCAGCTAATTGACTGTGTACGCTTTAGAACATCCAATTTTGTGAGACCAATCGGTTACTTACTTTGGACATTACATATTGGCGATATTCCCTCCAGGGTTGGGATTTCATTCAGTAAGGTGCACTCCAGCTGATCCTGTCAGGAATCCAAGGGATTAGTTACACAACAGGGGGAGGAAAACTGACATGGAAATAGAAACTGCTGCTCATACTCAACAGGTCAGGCAGCATCTAGGGAGCAGGAAACAGGACAGAAACAAGTACATAATAGATGTGCCAGGTTTTCAGCAAGTGCATGGCAGGGTGAGGAGAGAGGAGGAAATACAAGGGCAGGAGATGTGGGGGGGGGGGGGGGGGGGAGATGGTGGTAAGTATGTGATTGACAGAAATGATTCAATAACAAACAAATGATGGTGTGTGACTACAGGTGGTGGCAATTGAAGCAGAAGCAAGAAGCTGGGTCGAGAAGAATTGTTACTAGTAATAGCAAAGTTATCATCGCCTGTGCTACCTGAAAAGGAAAGGTTATATCTAAAAGCATTAAAACTATTAGTTTTGCTGTGAATTTCGGCTATTAGGCTTTTTAATGATTTAATCCAATTCTATTAACGGATATTAATGGTTAACTATCATCTAACTAGTGACCTATTTAGTTGGTTCTTCAATTGCTTTGGTAAATACATAGTCAGATATCTTTTACTTTCTGGACTATCCAGTCAAATACCCCAACTCTGCATCTGGCAAGTACTTTATGATAAAGCATTGGTCACAGTTGGAAGTACAAGTAACAAAAAAACACATACTCTATTTGTTAATCATTAAATTATTCTTTCAAAGTAAAACTACTTATTTGACCAAATTTAAAAACTTTCAAGTTTGAAATACATATGCTTCATTCAAGGTTTACATCTCATGCTCATCGCAACTAGCTCCATCCACTTTCAGGTTGAGTTTGTTTGTCCCAGCAAGATGTACATGGCAAAGTGATTGTTGAGAGTGAAGATAGAAACTGAATGGTTGATTAATGATAACGTGCTTATTCCAGTCATACCTCTGTAACTTTAATTGCACATCCCATTGAAATATATTTGACAGGCAAGCTTCTTCTAGCAACTACACATGAATCTTTTCAAAAATACCTTGTGGCTAGCCCTTTGGCAAATTGAAAGCAATCCTATTAAGATTGGAAATGCATTGATTTGTTTTTAAGTGAAATATCAATAACAGACAAGAAGAACTGTGTATGCGTGCACCCATTATTATAAGAGCTGCACAACGGCTGACTAATTTAGAGAATAATAACTTGCATAAATGATATATATTTAAAGTCAATTGACAGGAAACGTTTTTTAAAGAGTAAGCCAGGCTCCTCCAAGTATAAGTCCTTCTGATAAGAACTTTACGTTGTTAAACAACAAATTTGGGTGAAGGAGTTGGGACATTATGTTGAGGTTGTACAGGGGCATTGGAGAGGTCTTTTCTGAAGTACTGTGTATTGTTCTAGGTGCCCTGTTATAACTCAGATATAATTAAACTGGAGAGGTTTCAGAAGAGACTTACCAGGATGCCAGGAATGGAGGATTTGAGTTATAAGGAGAGGCTGGATGGGTTGGGACATTTTTCACTACAGCGTAAGAGTATGAGCGGTAATCTTGTAGAGATTTATAAAACCATGAGGGGCATAGATAAGGTGAATGGCAAGGATCTTTTCTTTAGGGTGGGGAATTTCACGATTTGGGAGCATATGTTTAAGGTGACAATGGAAACATTTTTAGTTAGAGAGTGTTTTTTGTATGGAATGAACGTCCAAAGGAAATGATGGATGCTGGTACAGTTACCATGTTTAAAGTACATTTGGATAAGTACATGAATTAGAAAGGAGAGATTTGGGGCAAATACAGTCAGGTGGGATGAGTTTAGTTTAAATTATAATTGGCATGGAGTAGTTGGACCGAAAGATCTGTTTCAATGCTGTATGACCCTCTGACTCTAATTGACTAGTGCTAGGAAGATGAGTTTAACAGTGCAAGGAGGTCTTTGTAATGGCACAACTATAGCAAGGAGACTGACAGCAAAATAAAACATTTCAAAGCTGGTGCATGTGTGCACATGCAGAAAAGAGCAGAGTGTAATGGTGGTGCTTATTAATGTTACAGTTAGTGAGAAGAAACTAAGCTAACACTTGTAGAGATTTGTCGCCAGTTTGGAGTGGTTTTGGAGAGATTGCAATATGGAAGAAATTTGACCCTATAATTAATTTGCATAGATTCATAGAATAGTTCTGCACAGAGTTAGGATCACTCCGCCCCTTTTGCCTGTGCTGGCTCTATGAAAGAGCTATCCAATTCAATCCCAATTGCCCTTTCTGCCCAGAACCCTGCCCCAATATTCTCACCTCAAGCATTTATCCAATTCCATATTCACAACATGCATTACAGATTATGACATTTTCTCCCCTCTCATATCACTTTTGGTCCTTTTGGTAATTAACTTAAATCTGTATCCCCTGATTACCAATTGTCTTTCTAATAGTGGAGCTGAAAATGTGTTGCTGGAAAAGCGCAGCAGGTCAGGCAGGATCCAGGGAACAGGAGAATCGACGTTTTGGGCATAAGCCCTTCTTCAGGAATCAGGGCTCCTGTTCCCTGGATGCTGCCTGACCTGCTGTGCTTTTCCAGCAACACATTTTCAGCTCTGATCTCCAGCATCTGCAGACCTCACTTTCTCCTTTCTAATAGTGGAAACAATCTGATAACATAAAGGGTTCCTATTGGACTAGATTTATTTGCTGCAGTGTAAATTTCTCAGGCACAGTTTACATTTTATTTCTGCGGTATAGTATACAGAGATGATGAGATGTATAATATCTGCTGTACAATCAAGTAGCTCATGGAAACAAAGACTCATTCTAGAAACACTGTTAAGCATACATAATATACTGTCATCAGTGCTAAGTAAAGTTGCTCTGTTGGTTTATGTATTGTAATGCTATATATTGTCTTATGTATATCTGATGCTGCTGTTAAACAAAGTCATATTTCCTTATAGCAGTAATTGAGCATGTTGCTAGGGATTATGGCCCTCAGCCAAACATTGTGAGTACACTTGTGCATAGACTAAGAGATGAACATGAGTGCTTTAGCTAGCGTGACTTTCAGAGTCTTCGTGACAAACTGAATGAGTGCAGTTGAAGTAGCTTGGATTGTAATGCCAGCAATTTTATCATTGTCCTAACTATTAAGAATATTCTAATCTTTTCACTCTAATTGCTTCCATCAATCAAGTCAATGTTTGTGCTTGTTGCTGCCACTCAACTTTTATTGCTGCCACACATTTTACAGCCTCCTGAGCCCTGTTGTGGTAGTTTCGTATTACAGGAGAGGAAATCATGAGCTTCACAACAAAATGAAAGCTATCATTTCCCTTGCATAGAACAAGGGACTGATTTATTGCAGTTCCTCTTTTACCAGATTCAATGCTGCTTCTCAAACATTAATGTGTTGCTGTACTGTTCATTATTCTGGTGGATTGCTCCTGATCACTCCCTGGCTCAGTGACCTGCTGGGCGTTACTGGTTAACAGGCTGGTAGAAACTGTTTTATTTGATAACATTTTGAAATCCAGCAGGAATTTGAGGGGTTTTGTTAAAATTGAGCATTTTAAAGTTCCAGTGTATTGACTTGGGGTGTTTATTTCCTCTGTGACCCCAGGGGGATCTTTGCAAATTAAAGGAGAGATGGCTTTTTTTTTCTCCTGGCAAATATTTAATCCTCACAACATGGGCTGACACCCAAGCTCCTGTAGCAGTGTTCAGTAAATTTTATACTGTGACAGATTTGAGATTGATTGCTACATGAAGTAACTCCATGGAGGTGTGTGCTGGACCATAACCTGACTCTTGCGCCTGGAGCGTCTCGGAAGAAATTCATCCTCTTCTTCAGGAGGTAATGGCTTCAAGGCTGTGTCATCTATCGTGTTGATCCTGTTCTCAGAGGTTTCTTCAAGACTGGGCAGAGGGGGAGAACCCAAGTGTTCTGACAGCCTTGCTGGATGTTCCGAGGGGCCGGGTATAGTTTGTTCCTGCCCCGTTTGTGAGTTTGCAGCTTTTAAGTGGTTCACGTGCTTTTTCAGGACCACATCACCTACCTGAACTTTGTATGCCATTGGACCTGATCTTGCGTCAACAATGACTCGTACCCATGCAGGGCCATTCCCGTGATTTCAAAACCAAAGTTCATCCCCTGAAGTAAACAACCTGTCTCTCTTAGAGGAATCCTGTGTCCAGCATTGGCATTGCAGATGCCATTTCACCCCCCCCCCCCCCCCCCCCCCCCAAGGTCTGGGGAGATCAGGTTTAACCTGGTGTGGAGTCCTCTCTCCATTAGCTACTCTGCTGGAGCTACCCTTGTAGTTATGTGAGGGGTGGTCCTGTAAGCAAACAGGAATAGGGGCAGTTTGCTATCGAGTGAAGTTGTAGGCTGTTTCTTTAAGCCTGCTTCCAATGTTTGGACTGCTCTTTCTGCTAGGTCATTGGATGACCAATGGCATGGAGCTGTCCTTACATGCCTAATGCCATTCGACTTTAGCAAATACTTGAATTCCCTGCAGGAAAATAATGGCCCATTTTCTGTAACCAACACCTTTTGGGAGTCTGTGTGTTGCAAAAGATGCTGTCAGCTTTCCCATCATCATCCCCATGTTTGACAAAGGAACTCTCTTATTCCAACCACTTTGAAAGGGTGTCTGCAATGACTGAGAACACGGAGACCATGAAAAGACCGGCATAGTCAACATGTAACCAATTCTAGGGTTACCCGGGCATTCCCGCAAATGTGGAGGAACTGCTGGTGGTAATCTTTGTCTTTGTTAAAAATCACACAACCCCAGGTTATAGTCCAACAGGTTTAATTGGAAGCACTAGCTTTCGGAGCGCCGCTCCTTCATCAGGTTGTCCTTGTTGGCACTCTGGGCACTACCCCACTAATGTGGCAATGTCCGCATCCAATCTGGCTACTAGACATAACCTCTCACCAACATCTCCATAGTGGAAACCCCCGGATGACCCTGCTGGAGTTCAACCAGTATCTGGCTCTGCACAATCACTATTGCTCCCCATAATAATATGACGTCATCTATGGTGATCTGGTCTCTCTGGGTCCAGAAAGGTTCCAATTCTGGTTGTGATGGCCCTTCTGTCTCCCCCATCACTGTCAGCAGTTTCAGTTTTGTCAGGATGGGATCATTCTCTGTCCAAAGTCTGATATTGTCAGCGGTGATCGGAAATGGGTCCGAAAAGTTTAAAATCCAGAATAAACTGACTTTTCTAGTGGTGACACCACCGATGGAGTATCTGCCAAAAGGAGGCACCCCAAGACATTCACATTTGCCAGTCGGTTTCCCAAGCAGCATTTTAACTTGTAATTGTGTGCGCACACTATTACAGCCCACTGCTGAATTTGACCTGAAGCAATGGGTGGCACGGTCCTGTCCTCTTTTAGCAGGGGTTTGTGGTGTATTACTATTACAAATTTATGTCCATTCAGGTATTGTCTGAACTTTCTCACACCAATTTCACCCCATCAAGCTTGAGCCGGAGCCTTTTACTACAATCAGTGGGAACTGAACCAGCTACATCCCATAAGAGACCAGAACCCGAAGTTGTACCCTTAACCTGTAAAGCTTCCCCAGTATAGGTTCTCAGTCTGGCCGAGGTCTAATGTAAACTTAAGAGTTGGAGTCCAGAGTGAATTTGCTAAAGACTGCTTCCACAATCACTGATATACCCGCGCTTTTAACCACTTCCATTAGAACTGGGTGACCATTTAACCAGGTGCTTATTTTGGTTCTGATTTGGATGTTGCTAAGAAATTTCACTGTTCCAGATGAGATGTTGATGGACTTTTGAGGGTGAGCCCTTTCCTGGATGCCAGCCTATTGGATAGCTTATTTAATTCTGGCCATCAGTAACTCACATACTGTAACTCATATACTCATATACTGGGAGCATTTTCCAGTGATAAAGGAAGTTGCAGTGCCTGTTTGAAATCCAGTTGGGCATCATCTAGTGTGTGCTTTTTCATGGTTATAGCATTGCTCCCACATTCTAAATGGTCTCACCGCATCTCATTAAGGGTTAAACAAAAATCACATGCCTCTGCCAGTCATCTTAACCTGGTCCAGAATCCCAATATGGATTCCCTTGGATCCAGCACAGCCAAGTAAAACCAACAATGTCTCATACTTAGAGGAGGCTTGGGGTTGTAATGTTCCTTAGCTAAATCAATCAACTCTTGAATGGGGTTTAGTATCTGGTCCCTCTTGGAAAGTTAGCCTCTCAATAATCGAAAAAGCTGTGGATCCACAAACTGTCAGGAGAATTCCTCATTGCTTTTTGTCTGCCCCAGTGTCATTTTCCCAGAAATAAAATGCATTCTTTCCACATACGTATGGGCGGCATGGTGGCACAGTGGTTAGCACCCGGAGAAAACCCACGCAGATATGCCCATCGGAATTGATGGGATGACAGTGTAGAGGGAGCTTTACTCTGTATCTAACCCTGTGCTGTCCCTGTCCTGGGAGTGTTTGATGGGGGGACCCGGGTTCAATTCCCGCCTCAGGCGACTGACTGTGTGGAGTTTGCGCGTTCTTCCCGTGTCTGCGTGGGTTTCCTCCGGGTGCTCCGGTTTCCTCCCACAGTCCAAAAGATGTGCAGGTCAGGTGAATTGGCCATGCTAAATTGCCCGTAGTGTTAGGTAAGGGGTAAATGTAGAGGTATGGGTGAGTTGCGCTTCGGCGGGTCGGTGTGGACTTGTTGGGCCGAAGGGCCTGTTTCCACACTGTAATCTAATCTAATCTAATACTGGGCCCAGTCTTCAACATCAGGCTCAAATAAGTCAACCTTCCCAAATAACAGCATAATGCCAGAAATATTTACCATAACACAAAGGCAACCATTGTGAGTGGAACACTAAAGGGGCATATCTCACTCTTATCACCACTGAAATAATTCCATGAAGGCCTGTATCCCACCACCAAGTCACCCTTTATTTACATGTGAATAGTACATGATACTGTCTCAACTAGCTCAGTGCCGGCTCCTAGAGTGAACAGAGCCCCTGACATCTGTGTCAGCCAGGATTACTTGATTAGGGCTGTTACCCTGGTCCAATCAGGGAACTTATATTCTGAGTCCACCTGGCTCACCTCATTCCAATCACAACAGGCATGTGTTTAACCTCTATATTTCTTGTCTAATTTTATTCTCCGTGCAAAGTGTAGATCTCTTGATTGATGATATTATAGCATTTTTCAGTAAGCTTAGATATGACACAGTGAGGAGTGTGTTATGAAGAGGAACCTGGGATAGTGAATTAAATAAATCCCTAAAAATGGCCAAACACTAAGCTCCCATGGCCTTACATTCAAGACAGCACAAAGTGTTATATCTTTTTATGACCAATAGTTCATTTCCTGCAGTGATGCTCTTGAGATCCTTGAAGGTTGCAGTACAATGGTAATAATAAACTGCAAAGGTAGAGTTACGTTCAATCTGCAGTATAGTTTATCCCTTAAGACCAGTGTTCAGCTATTCTTTGAGGTGCCCATGAATTCTGGAGCTTAATTGTAGCTGAGGCGATTCAACTAACACTGTCAGCTTTTATCCATGATAACTTATTTTGCTCCTTTTTCATTGCTTTACTTGTACTTTGATTTTTCCCTCATCTTTTGTCTCCTTTTCATCTCAATTTGACCTTTTCCTCTCTCCAATGTTGTGAAGCTTGTGACCTGTTACCAAGGTTCAGATTGGTGATCTTACTTTGATTGTCTACTAGCCACATTCTAACGTCATAGTTGAGTAAACCCTGGTGTGGAGCACCTTGTCGTGTGTGGCATCGATTGAACTTTTTATGGTTTTGGAACCTGCTGCCCCCCAGCACGATGTTCTGGAAATGCCAATGGCTAGTGGCATAATGAGATCAAGAAGGCATTTGAAACTTCATGAACACTGAGTCCATAGGTTTATCCCCTTAACCCATAAAACTAAAGGTTGATAAAGGAAGAGCAAATAACAGGGAGGGATTTTGCATGAATAAGAATCAAAATGGATACAGTAAGTGAAATAAAGAGAAGATTAATGTAAAGAAAGAGAGGAAGAGACAAAAAGAAAATAAGAAATTGTTTTTCTTTGAAGCTAAAAACCCGATTGGAAGAATTGGCCGGAATAAGATTGCAGTTTCAATGTTTCCCTTTCTGGGCCTTCAAACAGTTTCATATCTTGTTCATAAATCATGTCATTTAGCAGGGAGCTTACAACATGAAATAAATGGCTGTGGTGAGATTCTTCTGTAATTACAGTGAAAAATGCAGCAATTTCCTGACACTTACTGAGAGCTTGACTTCGAGCTTCAGTTTGTGTGAGGTTAACGGCAATGCCGTGCCAATCAAATTGGCATTAACTCATAACTCATGGCATACAGCTGAAAATGATTTTAAAAGCAATCAAAAACCATTTATTGTTTCTTTAGCACACATAAGTCATTTTGTTTTTGTTCAGGGAATTGAGTTTTTTTATGTTTAAATGCTTAAAAAATGCCCACTGGGGCCTTTGTATCTACAAAATGTCTAATTTTAAGAGGGCTTTCAGGCACCCAAATGGCAGAATAAATAGTGCTAATATTAAATCAGAAACTGCTGGAAAAACTCAGCAGGTCTGACAAGGTCTGTGCAGAGACAAACAAAATTAGCATTTTCAGTTCAAGGTGATTCTTCTTCAGAACTGAGAGTCATATCGGACTCGAAATGCTTACTCAGTCTCGTTCTCCACAGATGTTGCCAGACCTTCCTATCGGAAAGATGTTGTGAAATTTGAAAGGGTCCAAAAAAAGATTTACAAGGATGTTGCCAGGGTTGGAGGATTTGAGTGATAGGGAGAGGCTGAACAGGCTGGGGCTGTTTTCCCTGGAGTGTCAGAAGCTGAAAGGTGACCTTATAGAGGTTTATAAAATTATGAGGGGCATAGATAGAGTAAATAGACAGTCTTTTCCCTGGGGTCGGGGAGTCCAGAACTAGAGGGCATAGGTTTAGTGTGAGAGGGGCAAGATATAAAAGACACCTAAGGGGCAACGTTTTCACACACAATTGCCAGAGGATGTGGTGGAGACTGGTACAATTGCAACATTTGAGCAACATAAGAGGCATTTGGATGGGTAGATGAATAGGAAGGGTTTAGAGGGATATGGGCCGCGTGCTGGCAGGTGGGACTAGATTTGGTTGGGATATCTGGTCGGCATGGACGGGTTGGACTGAAGGGTCTGTTTCCATGCTGTACATCTCTATGACTCTATGACCTGTTGAGATACCTTAGACCTTTCTGTTCTGATTTCACGTTTCCTATGTCTGTAGTATTTGGCTTTTATTTGAGTAACTGGAGCTGAGCTGCTTTGAGATGGTCTTGTGACACAATTGGCAGCATCTTTGCCTCTAAGCCAGAAGCTTCAAGTTCAAGCCCTGCTCCTTGGATTGATGACTCAGGAAGGTGCGTTCATAATATGGCCAGACAGGCGCAGTGTCTGCCTGCAAATCCTTCCACTATGTATTGGTGGCAGGTGGTAAGAATGGGAGAGATTCCAGGTCAGCGATGTTCTGGAAAGAGATTGGAGACACTCCCACCACTATCCATAGCTCCAGACGTCAACATGCATGTAAATGTGTGTGATGCTATTGCTATGTGAACTCCCTAACTGAATTGTAACACACCACTACCAAGTTATCTCAATTAACTTGCCTGGGGATTCTGGGCAGGTCTGTCACCTTGCACATTTTTTTTAAGGCAGGAGATTGCAAATACACAATTTTTACAGACTATTGCTTAAAACTGAATTACTCTGTCTTTGGTTTAGATGATTCTGACCAAATTGCAGATAAGTAAAGCAGCATAATTCTATCCCATGTATATATTTGTAATTATTTGAATTTATACTGGGATGATTTGTCCTGTGTGATACTTATTTGGGGGTCTGAGTCAAGACCAGAGTGCTGGAAAAGCACAGCAGGTCAGGCAGCATCCGAGGAGCAGGGAAATCGATGTTTCGAGCATAAGCCCTTCATCAGGAATTGACATTTCGGACATAAGCCCTTCATCAGAAAATTTCCTGATGAAGCAGTTATGCCTGAACTGGATGTTGCCTGACTTGCTGTGCTTTTTCAGCACTCCACTCTCGACTCTGATGTCCACTCTCTGCAGTCCTCACTTTCTCCTTATTTGGGGGTCTGGCCATGTATCTTGTGTGTGCAGGGTGGTTATTCTGCATGCATATTAACTGATAATTTCTTGGAGCCTTAGTCTGTGGAAACAAAATCTAAGGTTTAATTGATATAATCTCCCATCTTATTCATTATTTTTCTTTGGTAATTTTGGGAACACAACTGCAAATGTGGATAGACTAAATTGGCAAATTTATCCTTGCATTTTTTTTTTGCTGTGATTTGTTTTGTTGCTTTGTGTCAATTAATAAGATTAGCATACAAGATTCATGAGCTACTCACCAAGTGCTGTCAGAGTGGATTAGTCAAAAGTAGCCATTCACACGTGGCCTTCAGAGCACGTACATTTGGTATTGAGTAGCTTCCTACAGCATTAGCTTTGCAATAAAACTGTTGCAGAAAAGGCCTTAAAGAAATGTCAATAAGAAAGCTGTAGCCCGATGGATGTGAAGTTAGAAGAAGATTACGTTGTGTTCTTCCTTAAGTTGGTAGGAGATTTTCTTCTTCATGACTAAACAGTTGTTTTCATTACATTAGATCACCAGATGCATTGACCTGAGATCCATCTTATACCTACAACTGGCTGATAATGATCATGATCTTTTATGTGTGATGATTTAATGTGTCCAACTGACAATGGCAGAGATATGGATAAAAGCAAATTACTGCGGATGCTGGAATCTAAGCTTTGACAAAGGGTCAGTGAGACTCGAAACGTCAGCTCTTTTCTCTCCTTACAGATGCTGCCAGACCTGTTGAGATTTTCCAGCATTTTCCAGGGTGAGAATGGGGTGGAGGGTAAGGGGAAGCCACCCTTCTTCAGAGAAACCGGCAGAGGAGGGGATCACATTGGGATCCTGAACCAACATCCATTGGGCGGCACGGGTTCAATTCCCGCCTCAGGCGACTGACTGTGTGGAGTTTGCACGTTCTCCCCGTGTCTGCGTGGGTTTCCTCCGGGTGCTCCAGTTTCCTCCTACAGTTCAAAGACCTGTAGGTCAGGTGAATTGGCCATGCTAAATTGCCCGTAGTGTTAGGTAAGGGGTAAATGTAGGGGTATGGGTGGGTTGCGCTTCGGCGGGTCGGTGTGGACTTGTTGGGCCGAAGGGCCTGTTTCCACACTGTAATGTAATCTAATCTTAAAACCCAGTTCTAAGGGCCAGGAATATTTCTGTATGTTTATTCCATTTTAGTTGTTGATACAAACTTAAGTTAATTGAACAATTTCATTCCTTATTGAAGTGTCATTGAAACATTTAAAAATTATTATGTTGTGATGAACTACCTTGCATCCCCAAAAATTATGAACACTATTTTTTGTCTCGATAAGGAATGAGCCTTGTCTGATCCTGTTGTAATTGCTTCTGAAGCCTTTCTTTTCTGCTGTAATTCATCTCTGGCCAGACTCTTGCTTCTCTCCAATAATGTTTCCAACCCTTGGAGCCCAATGGCCAACTTCTGTTCCTATTTTATTTCTTGATATCACCCCAAACCTTTCATTCCTCCGATTCCAGCTACTTAAATATCCCCAGTTTCCGTATCTCTGCCCAAAGAGAGAAAATGCTGGAAAATCTCAGCAGGTCTGGCAGCATCTGTAAGGAGAGAAAAGAGCTGATGTTTCGAGTCTAACTGACCCTTTCTCAAAGCTCACAAAGCTTTGTCAAAGCTTAGATTCCAGCATCCGCAGTAATTTGCTTTTATCCATATCTCTGCCATTGTCAGCTGGACACATTAAATCATCGCACATAAAAGATCATGATCATTGTCAGCCAGTTGTAGGTATAAGATGGATCTCAGGTGAATGCATCTGGTGATCCAATGTAATGAAACCAACTGTTCACAGTAAAGCAGTCACATTGTACATGAGATAGAGAAATTATATGGGTGGCATGATAACTCAGTGATTAGCACTGCTGCTTCACAGCACCAGGGGCCCAGGTTTAATCCCAGCTTTGGGTGATTGTCTGTGTGGAGTTTGCACATTGTCTCCATGATTGTGTGGGTTCTCTCTGGGTGTTCCGGCTTCCTTCCACCATCCAAAGATGTGCTGGTTAGGTGAATTGCCCATAGTGTTCAGGGATGTGTAGGTTGGGGCGCATGGGTCTGAGTGGGTTACTTTTTGAAAAGTTAGAGTGGACTTGTTGGGCCAAATGGCCTGTTTCCACTCTGTAAAGGATTCTGTGACCATATTTCTGCAGATCACATATTGGTTTTCCGTTTGTCCTTTCACAGGATATTAACGCCATTGGCAAGAGAAGCATTTGTTTCCCAACCCTAATTGTCCTTGTGAAAGTGGTTAGAGAGCTTCCTTCTCGAACCGCTACAGTCCATGTGGTGAAGGTACACCCATAGTGCTGTTCATGGTGGTGGGGGGAGGGGGGTGTTCCAGTATTTTGATCCACTGACAGTGAAATCATTTCTAGTGCTTACAATGAAGCTGGATGATCTGTCTGGTTTCATTCTTCCTTAACCTTTCTGCAGCAGTTTAATGGCTTCAATCGTTTCACAGATCTTGGGGTCTGCAATTATACCTGGCCCAGGAAAGGATGACAGATTTCCTTTCCTAAAGTTCAGGTGTGTTTTTCCAATAATTTTGTAATTTAATGGTCATCATAAATGAAACTACAAGGGGTCCCCAATTTACAAATTCCTGACTTACCAAACTTGTAGTATGGACATGGATGCAATTTTAAAGACCCAATAAGTGAACATTTCCCAAACCTATGAACATCCCCTTTATATTGTCCTGTGTTGTGTTCAAGTTGTATACAAATTAACTTGTGAACAGACTACAGAACAGAATCCTATCACAACCCAGGAACAGATTATAGTTTTTTTTTTCCCCTCTGATTTATGAATGAACTTCACCAGACCGTATGGTGAGGTTAGGTCCTGTTTCTCAATTAGACCAGATGTCTGGATTACCCCAGTCCAGTAACATTTTCACTACACCACTATCCCCACATGTACTATCTGTCCTTCCTCTGCAGTTTTCTGCTTGAAGGTAGGTCCAATCAACAACGAAAAAATCTCTACAACTGATGAGGACAAGGAGGCAGATCCCACATCCACCCATTGGAAGGTGGCTGAAACCCCATTGTCTCGAACTTGATCACACCAACCAGTCAACCAACTAAACCAAACTGGCTCCAAGTTGCCTTGGCAACCTTCACTTTTACAGGAATGTTGTAGTCTGGAGCTATAGGGGTGATGGCAGAGACTCCAGTTCCTATCCATTAACCTGGTTGCTCAGGAACCTCTCCTGCTTTTCCAACCTACCGTTGACACATGCTCGAAGGATTTACATGTTGATCATCAGCTTATTTAGCCTGTGTGATGCACATATCTTCCTTGGCTGTCAAGTCCTGGAGTCCCATCCAGAACTCCTGACTCAGAAACAAAGGCATTATCCACTACACCACAATGTCTCTGCTCCCCATTATTTGAGGTAAACATTTGATAAGAGCAGCATAAGGAGCAATTAAGATCCTCAGACAGCACCTACCCAAACCCACAACCACTTCTATCTAGAAGACAAGGGCAGCAAAAACATGGGAACACCATCACCTGCAAGTTCCCCTCCAAGCCATTTACTATCCTGACTTGGAAACATATCATTGTTCTTTTAGTGTCACTAGGTCAAAATCCTGGAATTCCTTCCCTATGATATTGTGGATCCATGCGCACCGCATGGACAGCAGTGGTTCGAGATGGTAGCTCACCACCACCTTCTCAAGGGCAACTAGGGATAACAATAAATGTGAACCCAGTCAGTGACAGCCATATCCCCATGAGTGCATTTAAAAAAATTCAAGGAGATAATGATCTCCTTACAACTGAATCCCAATTCTCCCCCTCCAAATATTGGGAGTTTTGTTAGACTTGTTGTGTTCTAGATGCAGTAGATTGAAGATTAATTATACAGATCAGGCATAAATCTACCATATTAATAATTAATGTCTCAGTCTACATTTAGTAGACAAATGCTTTTATAATAATCAAGTGTCCTCAATAAATCTTCCCAGAGCCAGTCCTTAATGAATTTCACCATTGAATCCAGCAGAATGAGCAATTAAAAAACGTAATATGATTCCCACACTATAAAAAGTACAAGAAATATGTGTTAATTGCTTTATGCTTTTGGAATGCAATTATTTCTGGTCTGCATGTTCTAACAAGTGAAGCTATTATGCAGTTACATAATGTATGCTTTTTTCACATTTGCACTATATTAGTCACAAAAGTCCTGAATGATTCAACTTAGGGACAACAGAGGCCAAATTGGATAGCCACTGAAAAGATGCATTGGCATTGAGTTATAATATTAACCTGGGTGCTTTTATTGTTGCCATTCATTTGAAAGATCTCTGCATTCAACAGTAGCCTGATGTTCATTGTTTTATCACTGGGCCAAGACAATGAGTGATCAGCATTGATTAAAGCTAACCTGAATAAATGAGCATTTAACCACTGCTTAAATGTGGTTTGCCATCTCAGAGCAAGACCAGAAGATGAGAGTTGTGATTGAAGAGAATATAAAATGTGGAAAATCAGGGACATATCAAAAGGGAAAAGAAATTACACTGGAATCCTTGTAAAGAAGGTAAGGAGATCTAGAGGATCTCCTATCAGACAGTCAGATGGCAGAGAGTCAGGCAGGTAACGTTAAAGCCCAAAGAACTGGATTCGGTGTTACAAGACATGAATGCCCTCACATAAGTGATCAGTATCAATGAATGCCACTTTAAATGTTATATCCTAGCAACTGCAATGCAAGCCTCAGCTAAATCACGTCACTCATCATTTATCTACCAATGATCTCTATTAATTAGCAATCATTCCCAACAATCATATTCCTCATCCTCACCCTCACAACTGTAAGGCACATATCCTGCACCTTGCAAAACTCCCAGCTTAATCACAGCTGATAGGCAGACTTTACAAAACCAACTCACAAATTTCCTTCTCTCTTAGACAACAGGCTACACAGTTATCAGGAGCAGGGGCTAACTGGAACATGATAAGCTGGCTGACATTGCATAAACTCGAAAAGGGACTCAGTGCTGTCCATTATTGGGACAGTAATTGTTGAGGACAAGGTGAATGGTCGGATGAAATCAGTGATGATGGCAGTGTTCTCACATGGAACACTCCTTCTCACTTCCCATTTGTCCCAGAGTATTTACTTCTGAAGAAGTGTGGATGGAATAACGAGGCACCTCTTGCTTTCGCCTTGATCCCATTACCACCTCTCCCATTCCTGCATTTTCCTTGCAGTCCTTTAGGAAAGATAGGAAAATATGAAAAAGTGTGCAGAAAATATTCATGAGAATGGTTTAAAAGAGGAATATTATTATGTAGATGGATTGAAGCATTGTGTTTGGAGAAGGGAAGGGAAGATAGAGAAGATAATTGTTGGAAGTATTCAAAATCAAGAGGTGTCTGGGATGGAGTAAATAGGGTGAAACTGTGTCCTCCTGATGTAAGGATTGAAAATGAGAGGGGGCATTGATTAAGATAATTGACAAAAGAAATAATGAGATGAGGAAACACTTTGTCATGCAGCATGTAGTTAGGATTTGGGAGGCACTGCTGACACATATGGGGGAGGCAGGTTCAGTCCAGGTACTTAAAAGTTATTTAGATTCTTATCTAAAAAGGAAGAAGGTCAGAGCTATGTCAAGAAGCCAGGGGAATGAGTGCTCTTCTCATTCAGAGAGTTAGTGCATCCACTAATGATGTTTGGGGTTTACGATATGTTAATCTGCATAACATACATCACATAGAGTCAGGTATCTGATTTTTGTTTCCATATTCACAAAGCCATATAGAGATTGTTTTAATCCATTCATTGGATGTGGATGTCGCTGGCTGCCCTTGAGAAGGTGGTGGTGAGCTACCTTCCTGAACTGCTGCAGTCCACCTGCTGTGGGCTCACCTTAGGAAAGGAGTTCGAGGATTTTGACACAGTGACAGTGAAGGAGCAGTGATATATTTCCAAGTCAGGGTGGTGAGTGGCTTGGAGGGGAATTCGATGGTGGCAGTGCTCTCATGTGTCTGCTACCCTTGTCCTTCTAGGTAGAAGTGGTCGTAGGTTTGGAAGGTGCTGGCTAAGGATCTTTGGTGAATTTCTACAGTGCATTTTGTAGATATTATACACTGCTGCTACTGAGTGTCAGTGGTGGAGGGAGTGGATACTTGTGGATGTGTTGCCAATCAAGCGGGCTGTTTGGTGCTGGATAGTGTCAAGCGACTTGAATGTTGTTGGGGCAGCACTAATCCAGGCAATTGGGAAGTTTTCCTTCACACTCCTGACTTGTGCCTTGTAGATGGTGCACAGATTTTGGGAAATCAGAAGGTGTGTTACTTGCTCCAGTATTCCTAGCCTCTACCCTGGTCTTCTAGCACTGTGTTTACATGGCAAATCCAGTTGAGTTTCTGGTCAATGGTAACCCCAAGGATGTTGACTGTGGGGGATTCAGTGATGGTAGCATCATTGAATGTCATGGGGCAGTGGTTAGTTTGTTTTTTATTGGTGATGGTCATTGCCTGGCATCTGTGTGCCTCAAGTGTTCCTTGCCACTTGCCAGCCCAAGTCTGAATATTGTCTAGATCCTGTTGTATTTGAACATGGACCGCTTCAGTAGCTGATGAGTTGTGAATGGTGCTGAACAATGTGCAATCATCAGTGAATATCCCCACTTCTGACCTTATGATAGAGGGAAAGTCATTGATTAAGCAGATTAAGATTATTGGGCCTAGGACACTACCCTGAGGAACTCCGGCAGAGATGTCGTGGAGCTGAGACGTCTGACCTCTGACAACCACACCATCTTCCTATGTGCCAGGTATGACTCCAGCCAGATTATATATACACATCTGATTCTGTGCTAATGATGTTAATGTAAATTGCACACACATCCACAGACAACTGATTACATTCACTCTGTTACAATGAAGGAATAGCCGCAGGCAAGCTCATGTACCTTTTACCAAAAAGTCACATGTTGTATAACTGTCTTGAAGGTACAGGCTTAGATGAGACAATATGGGCTGAATGGCCTCCTTTCCTTTAGTTTGACCATTCTATGATTCCAGTGACCAATTTCAAATACCTCATTTGGAAGATCGTCATCGGTTTCATGTACCCTTCCTTTTTAGGAGTGCCATCTCTCTCCATCTGAATGATGGCCCATCTCATTCACACTACAAAAGTAGAGGCTTTATTCTCCAGACTTCCATCAATAATGATGACTACAATTGACAATTTAATGCTAATAATCTAAGAGTACCTTCTAAAGCATGTTATCAGGGCACAATTCCTGTATTATTCAAAATACAACTTACTTTGCATGTTGGAACTGCTGAGTGACGTCGTTACTGTTACTCAGGAGTTACACTTGTTGATATTGTCATATAAATGTTTGCTGCACTTGGTATTGTGCAGGCAGCCACTGTTTCAGTTGATCTGGTAAGCTGTATATTTTAAATGAGTTGACATCACCATCAAAAGAATGGAAGTGTTAAACATGACTATGTTAATGTTGTACAACATTGATGCATTAATACTTAATTGCTAGGTTGAACCTTATTCACTTCTTCAGCAAAGAACACAGGACTTAAACAGTGCAATAAGAAAATGTTAAAGATTGCCTATCATGTCTGGAGCATGGGTTAGAAAGCAGCCCCAGAATTCAGGGAATAAAGTCTCTGTTGTCTACATGAAGAATGTGTCTGGACCAATTCCATCTGATTCCTTGTGTATAATATCCCTACAGTCTAAAGCAACTATTATTGCATACTGAATTACTGCTGAATTATATTGCTTCAGTCAATGATTGGAGTGGAAAATAGAAAGTGACAGTGCAGCAGTAGGCATAGTATACACGTTGGGGTTTAGGTGCAATGCTAAAATACAGCAGAGGGAATTCACCTGCATAGAGTCATAGAGATGTACAGCATGGAAACAGACCCTTCGGTCCAACCCATCCATACCGACCAGATGTCCCAACCCAATCTATACCCACCTGCCAGCACCCAGCCCATATCCCTCCAAACCCTTCCTATTCACATACCCATCCAAATGCCTCTTAAATGTTGCAATAGTACCAGCCTCCACCACATCCTCTGGCAGCTCATTCCATACACATATCAACCTTTGTGTGAAAAAGTTGCCCCTTAGGTCTCTTTTATATCTTTCCCCTCTCACCTTAAACCTATGTCCTCTAGTTCTGGACTCCCTGACCACAGGGAAAATACTTTGTCTATTTATCCTATCCATGCCCATCATAATTTTATAAACCTCTATAAGGTCACCCCTCAGCCTCCGACGCTCCAGGGAAAACAGCCCCAGCCTGTTCAGCCTCTTCCTATACTCAAATCCTCCTATCCTGGCAACATCCTTGTAAATCTTTTTTGAACCATTTCAAGTTTCACAACATCTTTCCGATAGGAAGGAGACCAGAATTGCACACAATATTCCAACAGTGGCCTAACCAGCATCCTGTACAGCCACAACATGACCTCCCAACTCCTGTACTCAATACTCTGACCAATAAAGGAAAGCATACCAACGCCTTCTTCACTATCCTATCTACCTGCAACTCCACTTTCAAGGAGCTATGAACCTGCACTCCAAGGTCTCTTTGTTCAGCAACACTCCCTAGGACCTTACCATTAAGTGTATAAGTCCTGCTAAGGTTTGCTTTCCCAAAATGCAGCACCTCGCATTTATCTGAATTAAACTCCATCTGCCACTTCTCAGCCTATTGGCCCATCTGATTAAGATCCTGTTGTAATCTCTTCGCTGTCCACTACACCTCCAATTTTGGTGTCATCTGCAAACTTTCTAACTGTACCTTTTATGCTCACATCCAAATAATTTATATAAATGACAAAAGCAAAGGAAGTTCTCTAACCTTTACTATACATGACCTGAAAAGGTTTAGTGTTAACACTGGGAACAAAATTAGGGAAATGCTCACAGCCTTCACCTTCATCAAAATAAAATTCAAACCAGTGATTTGAATCTTCATCTCAGCAATAGAACTGAGCTTCAGGTTAGATCCTATCAAATTATAGAATTTTCTATCTTAGAGGTTTAAACTAATTTTCTGCTCTATTGGTGGTAATAGATGTAAGGGTAAAGTTTCCTCCGCTCTCTTGCAAAAGACCATTGTTCACGTTGGCTGTTGGCAAGCCAATGAACATCAGCCTCCACCAATCTTGCTCCTGCATGACATCTGCATACACTTTGAAGGAGATTGTGCAGGAGAATAATCTAGAGAAAGAGCCAAGATCACCTTCCCCCTTAAACCCCCTCAACGTGGAACCTCTTCTTTTCCTCGACTTTCTCAAAGCAATTGTATTACAGTTTTTGTTCAACTGGAGTCAATTAATGCAAGGCTAAATGATAGATGGCCATCCTTTTCAGGTGGCATGATGGCTCAGTGGTTAGCACTGCTGCCTTACAGGGACCCGGGTTCAATTACTGCCTCGGGTAACAGTCTATGTGGCATTTTTACATTCTCCCCGTGTCTGCGTGGGTTTCCTCCGGGTGCTCCGGTTTCCTCCCACAGTCCAAGGATGTGCAGATCAGGTGAATTAGCTATGCTAAATTGCCCGTAGTGTTAGCTGCATTAGTCAGAAGTGTACATATAGGGTAGGGGAATCGGTTTGGATGGGTTACTGTTCAGAGGGTTGGTGTGGACTTGTTGGGCTGAAGGGCCTGTTTCCATAGTGTAGGGAATCTAATCTTCAAAACTCACTACCAAACTATTCGACACATCTATTCATTGAACTAGGGGACCAATTTGCTCAATTGGCTAGATTGCTAGCCTCATAATGATGCCAACAATACATTTTCATTTAGTGGTGTTGAAACCTATCTCCTTATTCTGTCTCTGAGAGTGGAAGGCAATGTCAAATCCACCAGGTGAATAGCTCAGGATGAAGTGTCAGCAGATAATGAGTAGAGGAGCTGCTCTTGGGCAGAGAACACACACATTTCACCATTCAACAAGAAGAAGGTTATTGCTGAACTATCAGCTCAGATTATTATGATCGTTAAAAGTTTAATTTAATTTTTCAATTGTTATACAGGAGACATTAAATTATAATGTAGCTTGACAGATACACTGCTGTATGTAGTAACGGCTGTCTGTTACTTTACCATGCAATCATTGTCAGATAGGGTGAAGTTCAGAAAACCAACAAAGGCATGTTGAGGACTTTACAAGTTTTCCAGTCAATACCATGTTATCATTACCTCATAAATGTCTGAGGAAAACCAGTAATACTTTTGTATCACACTATTATGCTTCAATGTTTGTTCCTGAAGGGCTTTAATCCTGTACTGGCAGATGATCAGCTGTGTCAGCACAAATGTAACTTTTGTTGTGAAATCCAATCAGCCACTCACCAGAACAGACTGCAGAGCTTTAAAACATGTGATTTATATCGATTGGTTATTTTTAGCACACAGCATGCAGCTATCCATCAGATGAACATCTGCTGGTCAGTGAGAAATAAGCAAGGAATATTCCCTACTTCTATCCATTCATTTTCCAAGTTCTTTCAGGATTGATGGAAAATGAATGGTTACAAATGGATTACTAAGACATGATGTAGCGCTGGAGTTAAACACATGCATAGCACAGAAGTTCAAACACATCTGTCCTTCCTTCCACTGAATGTTTTTACTCAAAACCTTTTATGACAGAAATGAGCTTTTCTACAGTGGACGACTGTTGCTTGATACTTCAAAACGTAGAGAAACTGTTGAGAGTTTTCCCCTGATCCAGACAATATAATGAATGACACCACCACCAGCCATTGCAATCTTGATTAAAGAATTCAACTCTTCAAGTTACAAGTTGTGAGGGTTAATGCACTTTGCCTTAAGCCCTTAGTTGTTCTGCTGGAAATCTCATGGCTGAACATATTTCATTCACGCAGCCCAATGAGACAATTCTGCCCAGTTAGTTTGGTCTTGCCCATAACAGAAGACTGCTTTCCTGTGACCACAGTACCTCTTTCTGCTCACGCATGGGCTCATCCAGCACGATTCACATTGCTGGCAAAATGGCACATGATGGGAATGGGCACACTCCATGATGCCTTCTGATACCAGTTTGTTAGCTATTCCACCTCCTTGCCCACACCAAGAGCCCTGGAGAATTCTAACTGGGAAGTGATGGTTATGGTTCAACTGTTTTCTTCTGAAGGTAATGAATTTTGGGCCATTCTGGGTGTCCAAAGTGTAATTTGATGTATTACTGCCAGCAGTGACATCCCTGCAGTAAACCCAAATGATGAACTTTAGTTACAGTATCCCATGAATCTTGAAATTAAAATGCAGACTTGTAATGAAGACTAGCTATAAACATCTGAATCAATTGTGATCAAAATGTGTGGCAGAACAGATACAAGAGGCTGAATGACATACTTTTCCCAGGACACCATGCAGCTCTTTATGACTGAATTGCATTGCCTTTTCTAAGAAGCATACATTAGTTATCATTTTTTTTTGGTTGAACAATCATTTTTACACACTTTGTGGTACCGAATCTAAACACCACAAAAAATGAGGGCATGTTCATAGAATCAGAAAATGTATGATAGAAAGAGGCCATTTGGCCTTTTGCGTTGCACTGACCCTCTGAAGAGCATCCCACTCAGACACACCACATCCCAGTAACCCCTGCATTTCCCATGGCTAATCCACCCACTCTGCACATTACAGAGCAATTTAATCTGGCCAATCCACGAACCTGCACATCTCCGGACTGTGGGAGGAAACCCATGCAGACACAGGAAGAGTGTGCAGATTCCACACAGACACTCACGCAAGGCTGGAATTGAATCTGGATCCCAGGCGCTATAACCACTGAGCCACCATGCCACCTGTCTGCGTTGATCTTGCACTCATAAGGACAAATGCAAGAATGTCAAACTTGAAAGGATTAGAACAATTTTCACAACAGGGGAAAGGGTACTCCTTCATTGGTTGGCAATTTGACTCCAGCTGGCCAAAATGTTGCCACAGAGGAATCACCAGAGATTTCTAGACTCCCCAATCTCCTTGGCCATTCGAGAAAGTCACAAGACTTGAACATATTTATCTTGTTTGTTGTGGACAGCACGGTGGCTCAGTGGTTAGCACTGTTGCCTCACAGCGCCAGAGACCTGGGTTCAATTCCCTCCTCAGGCAACTGTCTGTGTGGAGTTTGCACATTCTCCCCATGTCTGTGTGGGTGTGCTCCGGTTTCCTCCCACAGTCCAAAAATGTGCAGGTCAGGTGAATTGGCCATGCTAAATTGCCCGTAGTGTTAGGTGAAGGGGTAAATGTAGGGGAATGGGTGGGTGTGCTTAGGCAGATCGGTGTGGACTTGTTGGGCCGAAGGGCCTGTTTCCACGCTGTAAGTAATCTAATTTAAGAATGAGTTCCTGGGTCTGAATGAATGTCACAACCATCAAGTAGAAATCAGCAATGTTATGAGCTCAACTGATTATCTTAAATTATTTCAAAATTTTAAAGTATTCATTGCTAATGAAAATACCAAAATGTGTTTTCATTTGAAGTATCAAAGGGGGATGACGGCCTAGTAGTATTATCACCAGATTATTATCCAGAGACCAGGATTTTTCTGGGGACCTGAGTTTGGATCCTACCACAACAGATGGTGGAGATTGTAATTCAGTTTAAAAGAAAATCTGGAACTAAGAGTCTAATGAGCATGAGTCCATTGTTGATTGTTGGAAAAACCCATTCACTACTGTCTTTTAGGGAAGAAAAATACTATCCTTACCTGGTCTGGCCTACATGTGACTCCAGACCAACAACGATATGGTTGACTCTCAACTGCTCTCTGGGCAATTAGGTATGGGAATAAATGCTGATCTAGCCAGTGATGCCCTCATCCCATGAATGAATGCAGTCTATTTCATTTCTACATCCAGTTTTGGTGTGAGAAACAGACACCTTGATGTCTATACATTCAAAGAACCTGCCTGTGAAATAGAAATTTGAAAGTGATGAAAGCAATATCCTTGAAAATTATTCTCATTGAAATATAAACCTTTAACCTTCTCAAACCTTTGTTACGTTTCTGTCATCTAAAAGTTTAATTTAAATTCTGCAAAACTATACAGACTGAATACAAGCCATGCGTCTTAATAAAACACTGCAATGATTTAGATGGACTGAATGTTTTGAGCTACATTTAAAATGTAATAAAATTCATCCTTATTCATTGAACATAAAACCAAGTAAAAAAATTGGTGTCAACATTTTTTTGTTACTTCAGTGGAGTCTAATGGAGACAAAAGTCTTACCAAGCTGACTTTTTGTCTTTCTTTAAAAAAAATGGAACTTGCAGTTCCAAGACTGCAGTTACTATCTGGACAATTATCTCTCCACCCCGGAAGCTCCCTAACTTCATTCTTGAAGAAAGGCTTTTGCCCGAAATATCAATTTTCCTGCTCCTCGGATGATGCCTGACCTGCTGTGCTTTTCCAGCACCACTCTAATCTGGACTCTGATCTTCAGCATCTGAAGTCCTCACTTTTGCCTAATGATTTGTTTTAGGCCAGGGTCAGCTTTTTATGTTAATTAAAACTTCAATGTTAAAAATAAAACTTATCTTGAGAGATATCTTCAATATTTTTATGATTTTAATGAAATAGCATTATGTCTGTAATCTGAGACATGTTGCTGTTATGTTTCATATTTGCTTTTTTCCATATATAGTACATTTTGAGTAACTTAGTACATATCATGTAGATTTTTCTTTTCTTTTGAATTAAAGGAGAAAAGGCTTGCTAATAAACCATACAAAATGCTTGTAATGACAATCATGACCTCAGTGTGAATGCATAATATATAATATTTCTGGAAAAAAACTTTTATTCACTGTGTTGAATTGATGATCTTCAATTTTACAACATCCCTGATGTGGAATTGATAAAAAAAAAGATGTTGAGCTTATGTTGCTGTTTAATTTTTCCGTGCTAATGGCCTCCTTGGAGTATTACCTCCCACATCCGAGGAAGCAGGTAGGTGACCTGCTAGCAAGCTGCGAGATGTTGTGCAAGAGCATCCCGTGGTGAGCTCTCTCTTTAGGCAACCATCTGGTCTCCCCTTGACATCTTCCTGTTGTGGCACATCTGAGATTCAAAGCCCAGTGGTGAGGAGGAGTCGATCCTTTCTAATCCTTGATGTGTTTCATCCAGAGCACTGCACTGATGCACAAAGCTGAGAATGATCACTGTTGGAAATCAGCCTGAGGAGTTCAGTGTAAGTCTATCTGACATCTGTGTTATAATCTTTCTTCGCTTTGTCTCTCCTGTCAATATTATTTTAGTATTGATCAAAGCAATTGTTTATAGTCTGTACATTTCTCCTAAATCTGTCACAATTGCTGATGCACAGTTTGCTCTACTTTCCATGCTCGGAGTATTGTAAGGTGTGATGGACTTTGCAGATGACACTAAGATTAGTGGAGTAGCAGATAGTGAAGGGGACTGTCAGAGAATACAGCAGAATATAGATAGACTGAAGAGCTGGGTGGAGAAAAGGCAGATGGAATTCAATTCGGGCAAATGTGAGGTGATGCATTTTGGAAGATCCAATTCAAGAGGGAACTATACAGTAAATGGAAAAGCCCTGGGGAAAATTGATGTACAGACAGATCTAGGTGTTCAGGTCCATTATATCCTGAAGTTGGCAACGTAGGTCGCTAGAGTGCTCAAGAAGACATATAGCATGCTTTCCTGCATTGGACAGGGTATTGAGTACAAAGGCTGCCAGGTTATGTTACAGTTGTATAAAACTTTGGCTCAGCCACATTTGGACTACAGTTCTGGTCACCACATTACCAAAAGGATGTGGTTACTTTGGAGAGGGTGCAGAGGAGGTTCACCAGGATGTTGCCTTTAATGGAGGGTGCTAGCTATGAAGAGAGGTTGAGTAGATTATGATTATTTTCATTAAGGGGGGACCTGATTAAGGTCTACAAAATCATGAGAGGTATGGACAGAATGGATAGCAAGAAGGTTTTTCCCAGAGTGGGGGACTCAATTACTAGGGGTCATGTGTTCAGTGACAGGGGAAATATTTAAGGGAGATATGCGTGGGATGTTCTTTACGCAGAGGGCAGTGGGTGCCTGGAACGCGTTGCCAGGGGAGGTGATGGGGTGGATAAGATAGCATCATTTACGATGTATCTCGACAGTTACATAGATGGGCAGGGAGCAAAAGGATACAGAGCCTTAGAAAATAGGCGACAGATTTAGATAGAGGATCTGGATTGGCGCAGGCTAGAAGGGCTGCTGGGCCTGTTCCTGTGCTGTAATTTTCTTTGTTCTTTGTTCTTTTCTCTTAAGGCAATTTGAGCATTGTCTGTAATAATCTGATGAACCTGTGAGGGCAGCAGTACGTAAATTAGACTCCAGGGTCTGCTGGGAGTGCATTAACATCTGGAGAGTTTGAATGTGAGTGTCAGAAAATGAGCCCAGGGCCAAGTCATGGTCTACTGCTGTTTCATGATGTGAGTCTATTAGATTAATTCTGTACTTTTCTAAAAAGGTCATTCCTCTCAGCTATCTGCAAAAGTAATGCAGAGAAAGAAAAACAATATCCCAAGCCTTGCTGCTGCAAATACTTATGAACCTGTTTAAATTGTGGAGTGACTTGTCATTCTCAAATTCCAGAAGAGAGGCTTGATTTTAAAGCCGTGATTAGTCACACAATGACTGCATTAAAATGGGGTTCTTAACATTGAATTTTCTAAATGTTTAACAGTCTGCTCATCTCACAGTGACAGTTCAGAAGACCAGTTGCTGATGCAGCCTCATGGCACTTTTGCTGGACTGTTAATCCAGAGATCCAGTTAATGCTCTGGAAATCTGGGTTCAAATTTTGCCACGGCCGATGGTGGAATTTCAATTCAATCATTTTAAAAATCCAGAATTGAGAGTCTAATGATGACCATGAATCCACTGTCAATTATCAGCAAAACCCCATTTTGTTCACCAATGTCCTTCAGGGAAGGAAGCTCCCATCCTCGCCTGGTCTGGCCGACATGTGACTCCTGACCCACAGCAATGTGGCTGATTCTTAACTGTCCTCTTGGCAATTAGGGATGGGCAATAAATGCTGCCCTAGCCAGTGATGCCCTCATCCTGTGAATGAATTACAAAAATGCCTTGTCCAGTTGTAATTGATTGATGGTTTATTCTAACGATTCCAGTACTTTGGTTGCAATGCCATTGTGGCAGACATGTAGTTTGTACACCACTGGAGCCAGTAAACTGCTCAACATGGGAGATAACCATTTTTAACTGAGGGCAGTTCTGAGGAAGGGTCACTCAACCCGAAACATTCGCTCCAGTTTCCCTCTCCAGATGCTGCCGGAATGGCTGAGCTTTTGAGCAATTTCTGTTTTTGTTTAACTGAGGGCAGTTTATCTTAAAAAAAGGAATACATTTACATGATAACTTTCACCAGCTTAGGAATTCACACAAAAATATGAACATTATTAAGCTGACTTTCTATTGATTCAGAGGTATATATTAAGATCACCCTGACCTTCTTCAAGATAGTGCCATGGATTTTTCACACCTACCTGGGAGGATAGATGGGGTCTCAGGATAATCTTTCAACCAAAAGACTGCGCTTCCGACAATGCAGCGCTCCTTCTGCAAGTGTTTATAATCTCGAACAGAGTGAGCTTTTTAATAGCCACTTCAAATTGAGGCAGATCATAGATAATCCCTCTCCTCAGGTCAATTTGGGAATTCTGGCAATATTTTGCTTAATGCTTGTGCTTCAGATGCAGAGATGACTGTTGAATAAACAAGAAAAATGGAATGAAACACATTTTCATCATTAAATATAGCAACAGAATCAAAATAGCTGGATCAGGGCCAAACACTTACATCTTCCAAGGAGGTCAACTACCACGAGGCGACGCAATGGCTCAGTGGTTAGCACTGCTGCCTCACAGTACCAGGGACCTTGGTTTGATTCCAGCCTCGGGTGACTGTATGGAGTTTGCACATTCTCCCGTGTCTGCATGGGTGTCCTCTCACATCCAAGGCTATGCAGGTTAGGCGGATTGGCCATGCTAAATTACCCATAGTGTCCAGGGATATGTAGACTAGCTGGATTGGCCATGGGAAATACAGGGTTATATGGATAGAGTAGGGCAGTGAGTCTGGGTGGGATGCTCTTCGGAGGGTTGATGTGAACCCGATGGGCCGAATGGCCTGCTTCCACACTGTAGGGAATCCGTGATTCTATCACATTCCACAGTTTATGAGACATGACAAAAAGTCAGGTTTAAACTTCAAAATATTTACACAGGGTATTAATGGTTGCTGTGACTATGATTAATGTTGAGGAGTGCCTGCATTGCTGAACAGTAAGACTGATAACCCTGTCTGATGTCAGCTTGTAATGTGTGACTCAGAACTCAGAAATGGACTCCGCAAATGTCCAGATTCATCCACACAAGCAAAATCCTGGAGTTAAAGTTCAGTTCCTTAACTCCAGGTCAGATTGAAGGAGTACACTTTGAAATGTTTCTGCGATAGTGACAGTGCTCCAGGAACAACTGAACAGCTAAAAACACTCAAAAAGCAAAAGGTGTAGAGAAGATGTTGCATGTAGCCTAAAGGGTTCATGTGATCCAATAAATGCAATGACTTACAGCATCATTGGAAAGTAATATAAGAGCACATGTTTATAGGACATTGTTCATTCCAGCAACCTCATGGTGGGGATGACATTTTTACCATTATAAAGTGAGACTTCACTATACTTAAATAATAAAGTTGAGTTTGACTCATTTGCAACATTTACCTACCTTTCTCCTGGATACAACCCCAGTATCCTGAGAAAGTCACTTTGACCTTTGATAACGGTGTGCATTGGGTGATATTGACCGAACCATTCTTTTGGTGAACCCCTCAATTGTTTCTTTGAAATTATAGAATATAACACAGGGAGAGGTGGTTAATGAGGGCCTGAGTGCACATCAGATATTTCACACTAATCGCATAGATCAAAATTACCAAACTGGTGTCTTGTTTGTGCAGTTATTATTATTGATCCAAACTGATCACATCTCACCGGCAGTGTCACGTCCCTCTACCACTTGAAAAATGAGTTCCACTAATTTGGTTAAAAAAAGGTGACCTATCCAGGGAAAATCAATTTCAATAATCTCAAATCATAACCATCTTATTGTGAACAATGTTTCAGCTAATGCCAAACTGTCTTCTGTCACCATGAAACCCTTTGAATGAATCAGTGCCAGTGAAGGAAAGGTACCCGGTAAAATTCTGGACATGGTCAAGTAACTGAATATGCTCCATCACAGAATCATTCCCATTCTCGGGGCTCATAGATAAATTGATTAAGCCAAAGCATGGATTGGAGCTAATAAAACAAATATTATTTGTGTTATTTATTGTCACATCGATCAGAAAGAGTGTTTGTCACCACAATCCGTGGTCATTTTGAGTTATGAAAAGAATAAAAAGAACTTACATAAATAGAGTTCATCATCTGTACAAAGGGTCTTCTAACACAGGCCCAGAGCCTCTGCAAGGTGTCCCAGGCTTCAAAGAATCCCCACAGTTCAGGCCTACTGCAGCCAGGAGCTGATGACCCACTGAGTCCCCAAGTCTTTGCACTGGGCCTACCGTGGCCAGAGGTGCTCGCTCTGGGCAACGCTACCACTGCAGCCGCCACTCCACTGAGTCCACACTCCACAATGTCTGAAGAATATGGCAGGTCTGGCAACATCTGCAGAGAGAGAGAGAGAGAGATAAAGCCTTTCCAACACCATTTGATTCTTAAGTGGGAGGATAGGTGTAGATGAAACCCAAGGAGAGAGAGAAACACAGATGGGCTAACAAAGGGCTGGGGAATGATATACCAAGGAAGGAAAGAAACAAAGAATGAAGTAGGTGAAAAGGATATGGCTGTGCTGAAAACAGCCCCAGTGATGAACTGTTGTGAGGGTTGGTAAGGGACATTTTGGGAGATATTCAATCCTGAAAATTATTGCACTGCATGCTCTCAAATCCAACACCGACTTGGTAATCAAGCCTGCCATCAAGGGTGGTGCTGTTGTTCTCTGGCGTACTGACCTCTACATTGCAGAGGCTGAGCGCCAGATCTCAGATATCTCCTCCTATTTCCCCATGAACCATGACCCCACTATCAAACATGAGGCCATTGCGTCCATGACAGTCCCTAATCTCATTGTATCTTGGGATCTGCTTCTGACCTGATAGTCTCCCCACCCTACATAGCTAGCTTCTACTTTCTTCCCAAAATTCAGAAACAGGATTACCCAGGCAAATCCATTGTTTCTGCCCATTTCTGCACCATGGAATGCACCTCTTCCTACCTCGATTCAATTTTTCTCCCCTTGTCCCAGTCCCTTCCCACCTACATCCATGATTCTTCCAATGTATTACATCAGTTTCAGAATTTCCAGTTTTCAGGCTCCAGCTGCCTCCTCTTTACCATGGACATGTAATCCCTTTACACGTCCATACCCCATGATGATGGTCTCAGGGCTCTCTGTTTCTCCCTGGAAAGAAAGCCTGAGTCGTCCCCATGCACCATCACCCTCCTACACCTGGCCGAGCTCATCGTCATTTTGAACAAGTTCTCCTTTGACTCCTCCCACTTTCTTCTGGTCAGAGGTGCAGCCATAGGTACCCACACAGCAAACAGTCATACCTGTCTCTTTGTGCATCATGTGGAACATTCCTTCTTCAAGTCTTACTCCGACATCCATTCACAACTCTTAATCTAATACATCGATGGCATCATCGGTGCTGCTTTCCTCTTTTGTCTTGAGTTTCAAAATTTTGGTGACTTTGCTTCCAGTTTCCAGTTTCACCTGGTCTATCTCTGACACCTCCCTTCCTTTCCTCAACATCTGTTTCCATTTCTGGGGATAGGCTGGTCACCAATGTCTCCACAAACTGGGAGACAAGTTCCACTAATTTGAAAAAAAAACAATGACCGAACCAGACTAAAACCAATTTTAATAATTTCAAATCAAAGCCATCTTATTTTGGACAATATTTCAGCTGATCCCATGCTTTCTTCTCACGGTTACCCATTGACTGTACACACTCTGTTTCCTGTAACAACTCTATTCCTTCCCCCAGTTTCTCTACCTCCATGGCATCTGTTCCAACGATGTCAAATTTGACAAGGAGCTCCACAGTGTTCCTTTTTTTTTGCACCCGAAGATTCCCCAGCACTATGGTTGACAGGGCCCTTAGATGTGTTTAAGCCATACCCAGCACTTCGACTCTCACCCTTTCCTTTCCTTCCCACAACACTAACAGGGTCCACCTGGTCATCACTTAACATCCCACCAGCATTCACATCCAAATGCAAAAAAGGCACCATTTTTGTCACCTTCAATGGGATGCCACCACCTTATACATACTCCCTTACCCTCCCTTGTTGGCTTTTTGCAGAGACTCTGGTCCATTCCCAATATATCCCCACAACCCCTCCATGGCACCTTCCCCTGCCATTGCAGAAGGTGTAACACCTGCCCATTTATTTTCTCCCTCTTCACTATCTGAGGCCTCAGACATACCTTCCAGGTGAAGCACTGATTTACCTGCAATTCACACCATCTGGTCGACAGTATTTGCTGCTCACAATGTGGTCTCCTCCACACTGGAGGAACAAAGCACATACTGGGTGACCATGTTTACAGAATACCTACTTCCTGCCTACAAAAATGACCCTGAGCTTCCAGTCACCTGTCACTTCAACACACCAGCCTGTTTCGTGGCCAACATCTCTGTCTCAGGCTTGCTGCAGTGCTCTAGTGAGGCTCAGTACAAACTGGAAGAACAGCACCTCATTTTCCACTTGGGAACCCTTCAGCATTCCGCACTCAATATCGAGCATCTCCTTCTACATCCTCTGCTTACCCCCAGAACCCAGGCCTTGTCATCACATGGGCTGCTTTCATCAACCCATTTTGACCTACTTATTGTCCATTACCAGCTGCTCCTTCATCAGGTGGTTGACAATATTTACTAATCCCCATTCAAGTCATGAAAAAGGGTGATGGATGATATAAATAAACAAGCCTGCAAATAAGGATTTTTAAATATGGCATTTAAATCAATGCTTATTTCAAAATGCAAGAAGTGCCAGTGAAAAGTGTTGGTGCTGTCTGAATTCTGAGTTCTGTCTTTCATCATGTTGTTTGGAGCCTGATAAATCTCCTAACACCTTGCACATGTAACATTATACATTTACGCACCTCTCCAACCTATCTGTGACACCTGTGGTATTATTGATTAACTTATAGAAAAACTCTGCAGATTTTCCCTTCGTTCTGGGCATGATGGGCACATGGTTGTTTTCAATGGATTAAGTATCAGTTCCTTTCTTCCTCTTGTGCAATCAGCCACTGTAAAATGGACCTACAGTTCAGACATGAAACAAGGTACCAGCCCTCCATTTTTTTGCTTTCCCCTTCATCCTTAGCTCTCTGCCTGAAATCAGGTCCAGCCCACCACGGGGAGGTGGACAGCTCCTGAATCTATCCTCTGGGGAACATGGATTGAACCCTCGACATCACTCTGCTCCAAACTAGCTGCTCAGCAAGTTGACCCAGCAGTTGCTGTATGTTGGAGCCTGAAGCTCTGGTAGAGACTCCAATTTTCTCACCATTGTGTATCTGATCAAAAATCTCTCCTGCTCTTACTGCCCGCTACTGCTATGTGCTGGAAGGAATTACAGATGGTTCTCAACCGGTTTGGCTCCATTATGGATCTCCTTTGGCCATTAAATCCTCTACCCCACAGTTTCTGGTTCAGAAGATAAAAAGCTTCCCACTGTACCACACAATCACAAGTAAGAATTGACAAATTGACTTAAATTGGACAGAAGTATCTTAAGATTTTGGCAAAACAATGATCAGCTGGATTGCATCAAAATTCAGTACACGTTGACTCTTTTGTACAGTATCAAAGGAATCGGAGGTGCTATTCTTTCCATTAAATATCATAACTCAGCTCCTACTGCCTGTTTCAGTGATTTAAAATCCTGTTTGCTGAGGTTTCTCCGTCAACAGATACCACTGAAAACAGATTACCTGATTTTTCACCTTGCTGTCCCTCCTGGTTTTGTAACAACTATCCTTCACATCAATTCATTGCAGCCAAGAGTTTGAGCGCCTGTGAACTTTGATAAGGTTTTCCCAGCCTGTCAGCTTTCTAACTTGATTGTATTCGCTTCATGAAATCTCTGTTCGATTTTTGTACCTTTCTCTGCAAAACGTGGCATGATTCTTGCAACTCGCCAACCATTCATCTCTGAGTAGTTATCTGATACGACTTGCAAACTCATCTTCCACTTCAGTTCTCAGTCAATTGGCTCTGACCTCTGAGGATGATGGCAGAATTGTCTTCAGAATCCGACAGATGCTCCGGACGAATGCAGAGACCCATGCTGTCAACATTGAACGAACTTTGTTGAACGTCTGGGTAGCAGCTCAGTTAAACCTTAAGCAAAGCTCCTGCAATTACACTAATCTAGTTAAGCAATTTAACACAGCACAGGGGTTAAAATGAGATGTAACTCACAAATAGAAACCAAAAGAACAGCAGATGCTTGAAACCGGAAACAAAACAGACATTTCTGGAAAACCTCAGCAAATCTGGCAGCTTCTATGGAAAGAAATCTGAGTTAATGTTTTGGGTCCAGTGACGCTTCCTCAGAGCTGATGGTAGCTGGGTAAAAGATGGCATTTGTACAGAAGATAGGTTGGGGGGGTGGGTAGAAGTAAGTCAGGAGCAAATGATAGGTGGAGATTGAGCCCAAAGAGAGAGCAGTTGGACAGAGAAAGCAGTGGATAACAATCAGCCTTCCAGGTGAAGCGGCAATTTACCTGCACTTCACTTAATGTGGTCTCCTGTATTCGCTGTTCACAATGTGATCTCCACTGCACTGAAGAAATGAGCATAGACTGGGTGACTGCTTCACAGAACGCCTATTCTCTATCTGCACAAAAAGACCTTGAGCTTCCGCCACATCACCCTGTTCCCTGGCCAACGTCTCTGTCTCAGGCTTGCTGCAGTGCTCCAGCGAAGCTGAAAGAACAGCACCTCACCTTCTGCTTGGGGACTGTGCAGC